>NC_070569.1:3617632-3919101 GCF_026914185.1 Puccinia triticina
TTTTCTTTTCCCTTTGCCTTTTCAGGCAGATTTTATCCCCACATATATATGAATAGACTTTCTGTTTTGTGTTGCTCGTGTTATATATTTAGGTAGATGACATTTCCATATCATCATAAAAACCAAAAAGCAACCTCTTTACCCTTACTTAATTTGATCATGTTATCTTCTTTTTGTCAATCACTTGCAACATCAACAGCAGCATCTTATTCTCCCTCTCATCAAAACATTTTTTTTTTGAAATACACCTAGATGTTCTTGCCGGGTTCCTAGTCCCTTGCTTCTGTTTTTCATTGTGTGTTTGTGTTGGACAAGTGAATTGAATTTGCTGAGGAATGCAAGAGGATCTGGACAAACTATTAAACATGGTGTAAACTATTCAAACAAACCCTTCAACCAAAGTATGTACCTCAGCTTAGCCAATCACAGCAAAAAAAAGGTTGTGCAACTGCAACCAGTTGACATAAAAGAACTCCAAAGAAGCCTGCAGTGCAACACAAGCCTTTGTCAAAGGTGGACCAAGCTTCAATGCACAGGGACTGGAAAAACAATCTGTTGCGCCCTTGGTCAGAGCTTCAATGGCCATCACACAGGAGGATCTTGCATGTCATCAACATTTCTTTTGGGTTTAATTGTCATGGTTCCTTTAAACCCTCAAAAAAACCTGAAGATGTGCACTTTTCTTTGAATTTGTTACCAGGTTTTCCAAGAAAGATTCAGCTCATAATTCTCAGATATTTATGTAGCTAATATTGAACAAAGTCTCTTTCTTTGAGGAGGGGGGGGGGGGGGGGGGGGCTCCCCTCCCTCTCACTTCAATGATACTCAAATTCCCCAAAAAACATTTAAAGTTTGAGGTTGGGGAAATCATGGAAAAAAACCACTCCCTGCAGAAAAATATGCTAAACTGAGCATGCTCAGCAAAAAAATAGGGGCAGCCTTTATGCACACCAAAAATACACCATGCGCACGCCAAAAGGTCCTGCATGCCCAGAATTTCTGGTGTGTAGCTTCAGACAAGCCAAGAGGATGGCGTGAGGAGGGCCAGACGCCAGACCTAAGCATTTTTTTGGCGTGGCAATTGCTTACACCCCATGAAATATGGAGTGCACATGCAGTGCACTCCAAAGCTCTGCTAATCCGGCCAGCCAAAGATGGTGTGCAGTACTGCGTACGCCACATAGCTCTGGATTATCTCCACGCGCACCCCAAAGCACACAACACCATCACCCCCATAGGAGCTCTTCCGCACGCAACTCAACCAACCACCCACCACAAACCACCACCATTTCCAACAAATCGCAGACAAACAGCGCCGGCGTGACCGTTCCCCCAGAGATATGGGCCCAGATGCAGCAGCTCCTTGGAATGTTTCCATCCCTTTTACCTTCATCGGTACCTCGTCCGTCTTCTCCAGCTCATCTGGCCTTGCCATCCCTTCTGGCTCCACCAATTGATCCTCCAGCTCCACCCCTTGTTCCACCTCTTGTTCCGGCTCTCGAACCGTGCAAAGAAGATGAAAATTCGGAAACAACCAATTCAGACCTGCCAGAAAATACCAACCCCAACTTGGATGAAGAGGAAATCAAGTCAGACATAAAACATAGAGATGTTTCCTCAGATCTTGCTGTAATTACAAATTTTGACAAATATGACTTTCTCACCGGTGGTAAGCTGTGTTTTTTCCCTTGCTTATAGTGTATATTACTACTCACCTGGCGTCCGGTAAACGTACACGCCATTACTGTGGCGTCTTGAGTCCCACACGCCATTATTTAGCAAAGTTTTGGCGTGTGGGACCCAAGACGCCGCAGAAATGGCGTGTACGGCTACCAGACGCCATATTCATTGGCGTGAGAACATTGGCACACCAATCTATTTGGCGTGAAATGAAGATCACACCATTTCCTTGGCGTGCATGTGATGTTTTTTTGGTGTGCATAAAGGCTTGCCCAAAAAATATGAATGTGTCAAACTGAGTAAAAAACAATGGGGCACATTTTTTGGGGGATTTTTTTTTTTCATGAGGCCTGCATGAGGCCTGCATGGACCAACATAAAGCCCATTGGGTCCAAAAGGTAGTCTTGGTTTGGAAAGCCCGTTCTCAGCAAGGTCTCAATTTTACTTATGGGGCAAGAAGGTTGAGTACAATGGTCCAACACTTATTGCTAGTTACAGGACTCACTGCAATATCAAATGGCAGAGCTGGGACCAGGCCTACCGTAGTACCAGGTTCATGAGGTTATTGACAAGCTGATCAAGAATGAGAAAGACCAACAAGATTGTGATAAGACCAGGGCCAAAAACTTCTTCCATGAGTATGAGATCACTCAAAGTGACTGGGATGTTTTCAAGAGACTAAACAACATATTCACTTAGCATGGGTATTCTAATCATATTGTTGATATTTCAATGTGATACATTTACTGACTGTTTTTTTATGTTTAAACAGGAATTCTACTTCATTACCACAAATATGGAGGGATAACATTCCTGAGGATCTCTCATGCTTTGTTAGTAAAAGCACCTAATTAACTTCTTGGAAAAACAATGTGGCTCCACCTCCAAACCTGAGTTTGACACTATGTGGGATAAGATGATTGAGAATACCAAAGCCTATCTCAATGAGGCACTTTCACTAAACCTAGCCAAAATCTAGAGATGGCAACTTTGCACCTGTCGCGGGTACCTGCTATCCGCTGGCGGGTACCCCCAACGGATGGGGGTGTCTGAGATTCCGGGAAAAAGCCGGCGGGTACCCGGGTAATTAAAGTCACACCCGCCCACTTCTTTGACCGGTGTGGTAGAAGAATGTGTGGCTCCGTCACATAATGAACACAGCGCCCTTCCTCCCGCAAGATTCCCAAGTGTATCAAGGGTTCTCCAAACGCGGCGGCGTATAAGTACTTCTGGAAACTCCGCTCAAGATTAGAGATGGCAAAGGGGTACTTGTTGCTGGGTACCCGGTACCTGTTGGCAGGTACCCGTTTGGCCCTACAGGTACCCGCCGGCGGGTGCCGGGTGTGGGTGCGGGTGTCCAGAATTCTGGTGGGAAGGACGGGTACCCGCCGGTCAGCCGGTCATCAAAGAGGATACCTCTCAATGAGCGGCTGAACCGGTCATCGAAGCGGATAAAAGCTCTTGATGACCGTTCAGCCAGTCATCGAAGAGCCTACAACCTCTTGATGACCGGTCAGCCGTGTTAAAGTTTGTGCACTTTTGAATATGCATATGCAACAAAACTCCAATTCTCACTCGCATCGTGAAGATCCTCAAGTTAAACCTAAACCTAACCCAAAGCCCCCCCCCCCCCCCCCCCCCGACATCAAAAGCAATACCAGAACCGCCCGAGCCATCTAGTCTTTTTCCTCACGCGTTACAATCATTATTCCAACTCGTGAGGAAAGAGACTAGTAAGCAAATCCCGTTTTCACATCATCAATAATCAAGACACAAATCAAACCAATAAACAACTAACAGAAAAATCATGTTTCCTTATATCATATTATTCCCATTTCCTTTTCTCTCATAGATTGAATCTCTGCTACGCGTCCCTCCCATTCCATCATCATCAAAAACAATCCCACTCATCAAAACATCACTGCGTTCATTGCAGGTATGACAAAATCTTATATCATTCAAATATCTTATTTTCATTCCTTGTCACTCAACTAAAAATGTTTTATTTTGATCTTTTGTCATGTTTCTTATCAGGTGTGTGTGTGCTTAAGAATTTGTCGTCGTTGTCATCCGAGTTGTTCATTAAGATTCTTACTCTTTGTCAAAAGGTTAGCTAAAATAATAAAAATTTACGCGTTACAATCATTATTCCAACTCGTGAGGAAAGAGACTAATTGAATCTCTGCTACGCGTCCCTCCCATTCCATCATCATCAAAAACAATCCCGCTCATCAAAACATCACTGCGTTCATCGCAGGTGTGTGTGTGCTTAAGAAGTTGTTGTCGTCATCATCCAAGTTGTTTATTAAGATTCTTACTCTTTGTCAAAAGGTGTGTGTGTGCTTAAGAAGTCGTCGTTGTTGTCATCTGAGTTTTTCATTAAGATTCTTACTCTTTGTCAAAAGATATACCACCCTATTCGAATTCTGCTGAAAATTACAAGCCGGCCATCGAGGAGGATAAAACCTCTCAATGACCGTTCAGCCGGCCATCAAAGAGCCTACAACCTCTTGATGACCGGCTGACCGGTCATCAAAAGGGATACAACCTCTTGATGGCCGGCTGACCAGTCATCAAAGAGGAGAAAAGCTCTTGATGACCGTTCAGCCAATCATTGAAGAGCCTACAACCCCTTGATGACCGGTTGGCCGGTCATCGAGGAGGCTACACTCCTGATGAACGGTTGGCTGGTCATTGAGGAGGCTACACTCTTGATGACCGGCTGACCGGCCATTGAAGAGGCTACACTCTTGATGACCGGCTGACCGGTCATTGAAGAGGCTACACTCTTGATGACCGGCTGACCGGTCATCGAAGAGGCTACACTCTTGATGACCGGCTGACCGGTCATCGAAGAGGCTACACTCTTGATGACCGGCTGACCGGTCATCAAAGAAGCTACACTCTTGATACTAGACAGTCCGCGCTGGATTGCCTGGACTGAGAAAGTCCGCCCTGCTCCGCACGCTCCGCGCCTAGCCTCTGCGCTCCGCCTCTCCGCTAAAGAAAGCCCTGCGCCGTCCCAGGGCATCCGTAGCCCCTTTTCTCCGCAGCACCATACACCCGGAAACCCTGCCGGCCGCTCTGGCGCCCCGTGCCCGTATTTGTCACCACACCCGGGGGCTGTATCCCTTCTGGTTGCTGAGGTTGTGCAACCTTGGCAGCCAGAAAGCTCCTCCCTGTTGCCAAGGTCATACAACCTCTTTGACCAGGGGGGATTCCTTCCGGTTGATGGGGCTGTATCTCGGCGACCAGAAGGAAATCCTCCTGGTTTCAGAGGTTATACAGCCTTGGCGAGCAAGAGAAAGTCCTCCTGGTCCAAGAGGTTATACAGCCTTGGAGACCAGAAGGAAATCCTTCTGGTTACAGAGTTTATACATCCTCTGCAAACAAGAGGGAATACCCCTGGTTGCAGAGGCTATACAAGCACCAGGGAAGCTTTGGGGGCACTCCCCAGGGAGTGCCACAGCTTAATTTGGTGTTAGTATTTGTCTGAACTGGGGTGGAATTGCTTACAATGTGATGTTAAATTGTTTAATGACTGGGTAAGAAATATAGACCAATCTAATTTGGAGTGATATGTAACTATTCAACATGAACTATCATTCAAATATGTTTAATTCATCTTGAAGTAAAGTTCATGTCAATCACAACTTAAGTTCTACATTTGAAAATCAGGTAGCTCTTGCATCTGAAATTTTTTACATTGGGGCAAACTGCCTTCATCAAATATATATCATGCCTGAAACACAATTGCCTAGATTTGGATAAAGAAAATATCAGAAGTGCAAAAATGTTTAGTATTTGCACAAGTGCAGGAGAAATTTATGCCGTCTGGGTACATGAGGGTGACACAGTTCATAAATCACTCAGACGCAAATCCTCCTCTGGTCTGAAGAATGTGTGATTTGTGTCTGATTTGTCACCCTATTGTACGCGCGTACAATAGGGTGACAAATCATAGTCTATTCAGGGCAGTTACAGCTAAATATCTTTTAAATTTTACCCTCATTTACTTGGCAGAAATTCCCCTCTGGTATGAAAAGTGTGTGATTTGTCACCCCATTGTACGCGCGTACAATAGGGTGACAAATCACATACTTTTCAGACCAGAGGGGAATTTCTGCCAAGTAAATCAAGGTGAAACAGTTTGGAAAATATTCAGCTGGACATGTCCCTCTGATCTGAAAAGTGTGTGATTTTTCACCCTAGTACAATAGAGTGACAAATCACACACAATTTACAAACTTTCCAGACCAGAGGGTAATTTCCAGCTGAATTATTTCCAAACTGTGACACCCTTGTTTACTTGGGAAAAATTAACATCTGCTCTGAAAACTGTGTGATTTGTCACCCTATTGTACGTGCGTACAATAGGGTGACAAATCAGGCACTTTTTATCCCAGAGGGGAATTTGTGACGAGTAAATGAGGGTAAAATTAAGGAAGATTTATCTGTAACTTCCCTGATGGAATATGATTTGTCACCCTACTGCTCGCGCGTACAATAGGGTGACAAATCCCACACCAACCAAATTCTGTTTAGGCCACAGCAACAGGTACATGAGGGTGAAATGGTCCCAACACCATTCAGATTGATGTCACTCTCCGGTACAAACAGTGTGTGAGTGGTGCTTTACAATTTAGTTAAACTTGGTTACAGACACGTGGTCCAGTTGAGTTACTACTGAGTTACAGAAGAGTTCCAGCTGATTTATGGATACTTCATATATATTTGTATATCATTTCATGTTTGATTATACATATGATTTAGTAGACATTGCACCAAGTTATGAAGAAAATTCAAGGTAGGGCACTTGTCAGAATTCTGGCTCATCTTCTTCGCTCACAGTCTTCCTTTTTCCATCACTGATTAGTGATGCCCTAACCCCCCCTTTTTTTTTTATCATCTTCCATCACAATGTGTGATGTGGTATTTATTTCCATCAATTATTTATTGATGCTTTCCATCACAAGATTGTGATGTGTATTTTCTCTTTCCATTGTTAAGTTACAATGCCTTCCACATGTTAATGTTTCTTTAACATGTGTCTATCCCTCCTTCCATCTCATGTGAGATGTCTGTTTTGTTTGTTTTGTCACTTAGGCCCCCTTTGGATCTTGCAAGGGGGCTCTCTAGTTGTGACTACATATTTCCTCTGCTTGTATTTGAAATCAAATCATCAAGTCAGAGCACAAACTACTCAGACCCATCTTTGCTCCTTGGTCCAATCTCAAGACCCCTCAAGATTGAAACTCTCACCACATCGAACCCCTTTTCTCTGACTGAAAATCTCACAGCACTCCCTGGGGAGTGCCCCCCAAGCTTCCCTGGTGAAGGTGACCAGAATTAGATTCCTGGTTGCAGAGGCTACAGAAATTCTGCAACCAGACGGCAATATCCTTGTTGCAGAAGCCACACAACCTCTGCAACCAGGTGGCAATATCCTGGTTGCAGAAGTTATACAACCTCTGCAACCCAAAGGAAATTATCCTGGTTGCAGAGGTCATAATGCAACCAGAAGGGTTTCCTTCTGGTAGCCAAAGCCATAAGGCCTCTTCAACCGGAAGGGATTGCTTCTGTCGCCAACACAGGGGCGGGTACACCACGTGGCACAGGTGAACTTTCAAAGTTTCATTCCAGGAATTTTACCAGATGGTACAAAAAACCAAAGTCCAATTGGAATCATTCCGGTATGGTCAAAGGACCAAAAACCAATCGGAATGCTTCCGGTATGGTCAAAGGACCAGAATCATTCCAATTGCAATTTGGGTTACAACCAAACCCCAAAAAAAGGTTCACATTGGAGTGAAGGCAAAAAAGTTTTGACTTCATTCCAGGAAATTCAGGCCAGAATATCATTCCGGTTTTTTTCCCTGCATTTTGTCCAGAAAATATCTGTATATGACCAATCATGCCTTGCAGATGCAGGGTCGTACACAAAAATGATGATGTTCCTTGTGTGGCTTGATTAGTGTAGTCCCCAAGGAGCTCTGATGGGGGTGGATCAGCAACCTGGTGTTGGTTTGAGCCCCCCTTTTGGCTGGGTGATTTGTTTGGTCCTCATTTTGAGCCAACCACCACCCGCCACAGCCCAAAACCATTCCAAATCCATGATATTTTTGGATTGCCCTCCAGTAGATTTCCAGAAAAATTTCAGTGGAAACACCAACTGTCTGACAATGGCCCCCCCTTGCAGGCAGAAACCTTGAAATGATATTGGTTGACAACCAAAATCATTTTGAAGAACTTCACCCGTTGTGTACCCGCAGATATCCGCGCGGTTACCCGCCAACAGTTCGGATGCGGATAGCCCGTTGCGGGTATGTACCCGCCAGCGGGTGCGGGTGCGGATGCGTACAGCAAAAGCGAAAAAGCTTGCGGTCCGGCAGGCCCAATTTTGGAATCTGAGCCACTGCCCTTCAAGCCTGTATAGGTCCTGTATGTCAAGCTGCATACAGGAATATCATTGGAAGAAAAATGCTATTTCCTTCATTATGGGGTATTGAGGGTTGCACCATTGGAATCCTGGTGCAATTTTACCCCTATCGACCCCTCCGCCAGGACCAAGCACCACACCCAACAGTTGGCCCAACACGCAACTCAAGCTCAACCAGTCGCCCGGAGGCGATGTGACATCCTGTACAGTGGAGCTGTACAGGTGTGTGGCTGAAATGCAGCAGGCAATTTTCAGCCTCCCGCACCCGCAAGCTTTTTCGCTTTTGCTGTATGTCTGAGATTTCGGGAAAAAGCCAGCAGGTACCTGGGTAATTCAATCCACACCCGCCTGCCCCCGCCCACCGCTTCGACTGGAAGGCCTGATCCCTTCCGGTTGCCAAGGTTTTACAGCCTTGACAGCCAGAAGAACCCACCTGGTCGCCGAGAACACATAACCTCATCAACCAGGAGGGATTCCTTCCGGTCGCCCGGGCTGTATCTCGGCGACCAGAAAGAAAAAATCCTCCCGGTCGCAGAGGTTAAACAACCTCGGCGACCAGAAGGAGATTTTCCTGGTCACAAAGGTTAGAAAACCGTGGCGACCAAGATGAAATCATCCTGGCCGCAGAGGTTAAATAACTTCAGTGCGCGACCAGCAGGTAACCTCCAGGTCGCAGAGGTTACCTCGGCGACCAGAAAGCAACCTCCTGGTCGCCGAAGTAACCTCGGCGACCAGAAGACAATCTTGTAGTTTCTGAAGTTCCCTTGGCGACCAGAAGGAAACCTCCTGGTCGCCAAAGCTACCAGAAGGAAACCTCCTGGTCGCCAAAGCTACCTTGGCGAACTGAAGGAAACCTCCTGGTCGCAGAGGTCAGGCCCTTCTGGTTGTATGCCAAGGTCATCCCTTGGGCGACCATATGCTCACGGAAACCATCTGCGACTGGTGCCGTTCAGGCCCCCATGTAACGACCCGGAGTGGTTAGCATGACTTAGTATGAGAGAAACACGCTGATTAAGCCTCAAAGTTTGTGACTTTGTTATGCGGCTCGATCGGCATCGGGATTTCTCCAATGAACATTGATTTCATTTAGCATGATCATCTCTATGATGTGTTGGTTTTTTCAATGATGTCATTGGCACTTTGTTACTCCGTTGGTTTTGTTGCTCGCCTCATTTGTTCTTTCTCCCCCTTTCTTTCTTTCTTATCCCATCGGGATGTTCTTTGTTATAGTCTTTCTTCACATTATACTTTGTTATTCGAGAAATCCAAACTCTTATAAACTCTAAAAACTCAAAATATAATCCACATTATATCATCATTGTGACCAAAGACCTCAAATCTTAAATATCCTAAGTTTACTAAACAAGCAATTGGCAAACTATCCTCTTGGATAGTTTCATAGCCACTTATAGCGAACTGTTTAGTAGGCCAGGCTTCACAATTATATCCCAATCTTTTCAAAATATTGCCTATATTGTATAAAGTTTAATTTTTTTTTCTCATACAACCATGTCCGAGGTCTCTGAAATCGATCCAATCACTCCACTCCAAAACTCACCGAGATTCAGTCCAAGCCCTCCACCGGCTCCCCCTTTGCTTAATCCCAACTCTCAACACCCTTTGCCTCTTCCAAACCCGTTTCCTATTCCGGCAACCACTTCAGCTCCTGAACAAATGGTACCCACTGGAATCGTTGGTCAATCCGTCAATGATCTTTCAACCTTGCTCGCCAATCTTTGAGTTGATAATTCTTCCCAATCCACACTTCTTCAAGCACAAGCGGCCTCAATTGCACTTCTGAATGCGCAAGCCCGACAAGATAAAAAATCAATTTCTTTGCTACAATCAGAAACCAAGAACATAAAGGACGTTTTTCATAACAAGCTGTTGAAGGCGAAGTCCGAAAATTTTCAATCTTTGACGCACTTGCGCGGATTACTTGAGGGCTCAAATGAGACGTTGGGCAGTAGACTAGGAAATTTGGAGGTCGCCAATACACACTCAATGACGGAGAGACCGAGGATTTTCATTGAGCCCCCTCATCAGTCTCACATTTATTTTACCGGGGCGCCTAAGGAGACTAATAACTTCTGCTTTACTATGAGGAATGCGTTCAAACGATTTGGTGAACAGTTCAACACAGAGAAGCAGAAGATTTTATGGATTTCGGGATATTTTTGTGCTGGCTCTGGTCAAATTGAAGGCAAAGTTCCGTCGTACACGTGGTGGCGTGGTTTACTCTTGAAAAATGTGGCGGTCTTGAAATTGCCGGCTCTCAAGGCTTCAGCTAGGATGGAATATGTTATAGCTGAGCTGCAGGACATTGACTCTTTCATTGACTCCATCAAGCGCACTTTTGCTAACCATCATGATTTAGAAGAAGCGGAAGCTGACTTTTATGCGGCTTGCCAAGGCAGTAAGACGATTGAGGAGTTTAATATCCTCTTCAACTCCTTACTTTGACCTTTGGTGTTAGACGACCGTTCTAAATGTAAAGCCTACGACAAGGCTATTGATCAAAATCTTGTGAAATTGGGGTTAATCAGGGGCCCGTGGAATGAAGTGGTCTATCTGGAAGCTAAGCAGGAAATTGCTGTTTGGGTTGCTAAAAATGTTTCTGGTGTCACAAAGATTCTCAACCCTAAGGCTAACCAGTCTCGCTCTAGCAATCAGCCGAGTCACCCGCCTCCTCGCCTTCCTCAGACTTCTTCATCTCAACCGCAAGCAAGAATGCCGGATGGCGATGCTATGGATTTGGACAAAGTCTCTGCGGCAGCAAAGGACACCGTTTTTCTTATGCCAAATTTTGCCAAGAATGTGTTGATTGTAATATTTGTATTTGATGCGGGGGCGAATTCGATGATGCCCATTATTGAAAGCAAGGGTGTACTCTGGGCCGTGACATGAAGATGGATTTGTCAGATATGCTTCAAATGTGGAAGCAATGGGGTCAATTGAGTCGAAAGAAGAGCTCCAATCGGACGTTCTTTGGGTTCCACACCGGCAAGAACAGCGCATGAGGACGACAGGAGCCAATCTGTTTTGCCAGTCAATTGTCCGGACAAGGGCAAGAAGCGACAGTCCGTGGGAGAGGTCGACTTGCCGTTCAAGAAGCGATCTTCTCTTCCTGTTGCAGATCCGGTTTTGTCGGCGGACTCTATTGCCATGGAGGAGATGTTGGCCGGGGAGGTGTTTTTTAACACGTGTATGTCAGAGAAGATGAGTGCTAAGGATTGTAAGCAAACACGTTTTGTAAAGAAGGTTTTTTGCAAAGATGATCGCCCTTTCTTTAATGGTTCTTTGCTGACAGGTAATAATAGTAAAGCTAATGCGTATGTCTTGGTTGACTCGGGTGCTCCCTCTTCCTTTGTTGATATTTCTTTTGCTAAGAGGGTTAATTTAGATATTGTTGATCTTCCGGTCAAGGTTCAATGCAAATCGTTTGGCGGATTGGCAGCAAAGTCTGGCTTGATTTTGTCTTACGCAAAAGGGGTTGTTTTGATCCCCACCACGTGTGGTTCTTTCCTTAGTACGCATGTTATGTTATATTTAACTCAATTAGCTTCGGCAGATATTATATTAGGAGTTTCATGGCTAAAAGATGCGGGTGCTTTTGTTGGAGGTGCTGATGGTGATGTTGTAATGTATGAGAGCGTGCAAGAGATTTGTAATGAAGCCAAATTGCTTACAGATGAGTTTGCGGACGTTTTTGTCACAGAGTCTTTGGCAATGCTTCCGCCCCATCGAGGTCAGTTTGATTGTCATGTTAACTTGAAAAGCGGGGCTGTGCCTCTGTTTGGTAAGATGTACAATTTAAGTAAGGATGAGAGGGACAAGTTGAAACTTTATGTTGACGAGAATCTCTCTAAGGGTTTTATCAGGTTGTCATTGTCATCCGCCGCCACCCCTATCTTTTATGTTGAAGTGGAGGGGAAGGCAAATTGGCTTTGTGTGGATTATCACATCTTAAATAGTATGACAGTACAAGATTCCTATCCTCTTCCGGTAATTGCGCATTTATTAAGGGTCAGCCTAAATGCACTCCAAAAAAATCCCAAAAGCACTCCAAAAGTGAGTGTATGGAGTGTGCACCCCAATGATTGTTGGAGTACAGACTAGAGTACTCCAACTCAATTGGAGTGCAGAACTGGGGACTCAAGAATCTTTGGAGTGCACCACAAAGAACTCCAGTGGCCAGGAAATGTAATGAGTGCCCATGAGTCTCACTCCATCAGATTGGAGTGCATTCCCCTAGCACTCCATTCCTGATATTTCTCCTCCTCAAAAGGGGAGTGCAGTACTGTGCACTCCAGCCAGAGCTGGAGTGCCTACAACTTCAACCGGGCTATGTACAAACACACCCCACTTGATCCTCCTGATATCCATGACCGGTACAGACCGGCATTGAGCGGATTAACATCTCCTCTCAATGACCGGTCTGTACCGGACCGCCGGTCATTGAGGGAAATCACACCTCTCAATGACCGGTCTGTGCCGGTCATCGAGGGGAGTAACATCTCCTCTCAATGACCGGTCTGTGCCGGTCATCCAGGGGAGTAACATCTCCTCTTGATGACCGGTCTGTGCCGGTCACTGAGGGGACTCACACCTCTCGATGACCGGCGCGGACCGGTCACACCTCCCGATGACCGGTCATCGAGGGGACTCACACCTCGATGATTGGTCACCACCGGTCATCGAGGCTAATAACACCTCCTCTTGATGACCGGTCATCACCGGTCATGGAGAGGGCTCACACCTCTCGATGATCAGTCAGTCCGGTCATCAAGGGTAACAACACCTCTCGATGACCAGTCATCACCGGCCATTGAGGTGAGTCCCATCTCTTGATGACCGGTCAGACCGGTCATCAAGGGTAATAACACCTCTTGATGACCGGTGATGACTGGTCATCGAGGTGAGTCACATTCCTCGATGACCGGTCAGACCGGTCATTGAGAGGTGAGAGATGGTGTGAGTCCTCTCACACCTCTCGATGACCGGTCAGACCGACCAGTCATCAAGAGTAGCACCTCCTCTCGATGACCGGTCATCACCGGTCATGAAGAGGGCTCACACCTCTTGATGACCGGTCACCACCGGTCATCGAGAGGACTCACACCATCTCACACCTCTCGATAACCGGTGATGACCGGTCATTGAGGTGAGTCACATCTCTCGATGACTGGTCTGTGCCGTTCATCGAGAGGAGTAACATCTCCTCTCGATGACCGGTCTGTGCCGTTCATCGAGAGGAGTAACATCTCCTCTTGATGACCGGTCAGACCAACCGGTCATCGAGAGTAGCACCTCCCTTCGATGACTGGTACACACCGGTCATCAAGAGGTGTTATTACCCTTGATGACCGGTCTGACCGGTCATCAAGAAATGTGACTCACCTCGATGACCGGTGATGACCGGTCATCGAGAGGTGTGAGTCCCCTTGATGACCGGTCTGACCGGTCATTGAGAGGTGTGAGTTCCCTTGATGACCGGTCTGACCGGTCATCGAGGGGTGTGAGTCCTCTCGATGACCGGTGGTGACCGGTCATCAAGAGGTGTGAGTCCTCTTGATGACCGGTCTGTGCCGGTCATCGGGAGGTGTGACTGATGACCGGTCCGCGCCGGTCATTGAGAGGTGGGAGTCCCCTCAATGACCGGGAAAGACCGGTCATCAAGAGTAGCACCTCCCCTCGATGACCGTTACACACCGGTCATTGAGAGGTGTGACTGATGACCGGTCCGCGCTGGTCATCAAGAGGTATGAGTCCTCTGGATGACCGGTCGTGTGCCCCTTGATGACCAGTCCGGACCAGTCATCGAGAGGTGTGATTGTGGGCACTCCAAAAAAAAGGAGACATTGGAGTGCACCCCAATGCACTCCATTTGGTATTTGCCAGCTGGAGTGCAAAGCCAAAATCCTCCACTGAAAAGGTGGAGTGCTTGGGCTTGCACTCCATTTTTTTTGGAGTGCATCTAGCTGCACTCCCCTATTTTGGTCAATTTTGGAGTACCCAGTTGTGTACTCCAATAAACATGGAGTGCCCATCTGGGGACTCCATGTTTTGGGAGTACAAAATCAAGACACTCCAACTTTTTTGGAGTGCTGGCCCCCCAAAGCCAAAAATTTGGAGTGCATGAAGTAAAAGTTTGGAGTGCATTTAGGCTGACCCTTTATAATTAAACAACTTGCAGGGGTGTAAGTTTCTTTTGAAAGTAGATCTTAAGGTGACATTTAATCTCTGCGTGTGGCGGAAGGCCATGTCTGGAAAATGGCCTTTAGGACACCTTGGGGTCTATAGAAATATCAGGTGATGCCTTTTGGTTTGGCAAACACGCCGGCTACTTTCCAAAGGTTTATTCAACACATTTTGAGGGAATACTTAGACGTTTGCTGTTTTGTGTATATTGACAATATTTTAATTTACTCCAAGACGCGAGAGCAGCATTTGTTGGATTTGAAAAAGATCTTGCAGAAGCTTTGTGAATTTTCTTTAAAAGCCTCCTTACACAAGTGTGAATTCTTTTGTTCTAAGGTTACTTTTTCGGGGTTCGATGTTACTGATCAAGGATTAAAATGAGTTTGGGTAAGTTAGATACAATTAATAAATGGCCTTTACCGGTTACAGTTTGCGGCTTGAGGAAATTTTTAGGGTTTACAAATTTTCATAGACAATTTATCCCAAGGTTTTTGTCTGTGGCGGGTCCTTTGAAAACTCTGACGCAAGACAAGTACAGTGATTCTACCGTGCTTAATTCGGCGGATGCAGTGGTCGCATTTGAGGCTCTCAAGAATCTTTTCATGAAGGAACCGTTGTTACTTCACTTTGATTTTGACAAGGATAGGATAGTACATGTTGATAGCTCGGGCTACACTATCACGGCTGTACTTAGCCAGCCTAATGCTGACGGTGATTATCTTCCACTAAGCTATTTTTCCAGGAAACTTTCCGTCAGGGAGCGCTCTTGGAAAATTTTCGACTTGGAGTTGCTGGCAATTGTATCAGCTTGCAAGGAATGGAGAGCTTGGTTAATGGGAACCCGGAATGCGGTATCTATGTTTTCAGATCATTCAAATTTGCTTTACTTTTGGACTGCAAAATACTTATCACCAAAACAAGCTCGTTGGGCTTTATTTTTGGATAACTTTAACATACTTATATATCATATTGTAGGATCGAAGAATCCCGCTGATGGGCCAAGCCGCCAGGACTACTTTTGTGATGGTCAAAGGATAACAGGTGATGTGGATTTAATCACAAGGAAAATGGTTTCTTGCGATGAGGTGTTGGGTAATAAGAACAGCTCCCCTATCTCCACTCATGATCTATTTTTCCAACGACCAACTTTCACCTTGTTGACGTATTTTAAGAAGTTTTATTTGCCCGCAGAGGTCGAGCAAAAGGATATTTGGCTCATCAATGGTGTTTATTGGCATAATTATAGGATTTTTGTTCCGGCCTCTTTGCGTACAAGGATCATGATTTGCCGGCGGTGGGTCACCCAGGGATTGCGCGAACTTTGGCGACTTTGACACAAACCTTCTCATGGCCGGGGATCAAGAGCTCTGTGGTACGTTACGTCAACAGCTGTGACTCCTGTCAACAAGTGAAGGCAAGACGCCAAGCGCAGGCTGGGAAATTGGTGCCAATTGTGGCGGACCCAAAGCCGTGGAGCATTATTGGTATGGATCTGATTGTTAAGCTCCCTTTATCGGGGGGGGGGGGGGTTTGATTATATTTTGGTTGTTATAGACTTTTTAAGCAAGCTGACGCACTTTATACCTTGTAAGGAGGCGTCCTTGTTGGCGGTTTTGGCGGGGTTGTTTAAGAAGCACATCTTTTGATTGCATGGATTGCCTGATAAGATTGTTTCAGACAGGGGCAGCACGTTTGTCAGCGAATTTTGGAAGGCATTAATGAAGACACTGAGTATTAGGTCGGCTTTGTCGACTGCGTATCACCCCCAGACTGACAGTCAAACGGAAAGGATGAACCAGGTAGTAGAGGACTACCTTTGCCATTTCTGTTCGTATTACCAAGACAACTGGCATAAGTGCCTGGATATGGCGGAGTTCTCTATTAACCATGCGGACTCGGCAAACTTAAAAATTTCTCCTTTTTTCTTCACTTATGGGTTCCATCCACGTTTTAACATTTGAACTGAAAATACGGGGCGAAAGGGGTTAGATGATTTTATAGTGGCTTTACAGGTTACGCAGGAAACTGCGATGGATTGTTTGCGCCAGGCGCGAATCAAACAGGCGGAGTACTACAATCGTGGGAAATGAGATGCTCCTACATATCTGAAAGGAGAACAGGTGTTGTTGCTTCGTAAGTTCATCCAATCAAGGCGAGTAAATTCCAAACTTGATTATAGATACATCGGACCCTTTACAGTGGTAAAAATGGTGGGTCCGAATGCAGTAGAGTTAGATTTGGCGGCTGATTATCCCAAGTTGCATCCAGTATTCAATGTTTCATTACTGACACGCTATGTGAGTCCAAATACTGTGCAGGGCCGTTTGTCAGATTTGGGTATAAAGAAAAAGTATTACAGCAATGAACAGGTCGTGGATTGGTCTAAGATCAAGGCGGTTCTGGACGTCAGGAGTGCGGGGAAGGGAAGATTTGATTATTTGATATCCTGGCTTAATTCTACGCCAGGGGAGGACACGTGGGTGTCTCAAAATCATATCCCAAATTCCGCTAACAAATTTTTAGAAGAATCCCGCCGTTTGGCGGATTTGCAAAATAAAAAGGGTAAGAAGAAGAAAGGTTAATAATACATGGAGAGGTAATAGGCAAGGCTTATTTTGTAACGACCCGGAGTGGTTAGCATGACTTACTATGAGAGAAACACGCTGATTAAGCCTCAAAGTTTGTGACTTTGTTATGCAGCTCAATCGGCATCGAGATTTCTCCGATGAACGTTGATTTCATTTAGCATGATCATCTCTATGACGTGTTGGTTTTTTCAATGATGTCATTGGCGCTTTGTTACTCTGTTGGTTTTGTTGCTCGCCTCGTTTGTTCTTTCTCCCTCTTTCTTTCTTTCTTCTCCCATCGGGATATTCTTTGTTATATTCTTTCTTCACATTATACTTTGTTATTCGAGAAATCCAAACTCTTATCTAAGTTTATTAAAGACAGACAAACACAAAAACAAAAATCAAGGGTTTCCCCCTACTAAAAAATCAAACAAAAAAACAAATAAAGCCTGCTCAAGCAACACCACCAGGCGAATACCCATCCCCTTCTAGAGAGGCTGCAAGTATTGCGCCGATGACCCCCAGCGCGCCGCATTTAAGGCAATTGCAAAGGGGGGTCACCAATCATTAAACCTCAAACTGCGCAAGTGCGACAGCGGAGGGGGTTGAGTCGGCCACTGGCTGGAAGTGCAACACAGTGACTCGACTGCTGATCCATGTTAGCCGAGGCTCCTCTCTTTATACACCATCCGTCACACCCC
Source organism: Puccinia triticina (assembly GCF_026914185.1). NCBI lineage: Eukaryota > Fungi > Basidiomycota > Pucciniomycetes > Pucciniales > Pucciniaceae > Puccinia > Puccinia triticina. The sequence continues at coordinate 3,635,224 of NC_070569.1, forward strand.
GCCTTCCAAACATTCCATCCCTCCCAACAACGACCCGCTCGACACCCCCCCAACTGCGTCCCTTATTGGTAAGCTTGCGCCTCCAGTCCCCATGGAAACCGCAACTATTTGCCGGTCAAGTCCGCATACTGACTACACTTATACAGATCCTTGACGCCCCTATCCGCCGCCCTGCCAACCCCAACTGGTGACCCCAGCCTTGACTTCACCCCACCAAACGAACCCCGCGGCCTAAGGACTGTATCCCATCGCCAGGAGATTGCATCCAAGCACCAGCCAATGTAAACTCCCGCCAGAAAACAGTAGGTTATTTCCATGACCACTGTGGCTTGCCAACTATTAACCCCTGACCCTCCTCCTTGTCATTTTATTTCAGCGCTGTCTGGCACCCAGCCCCCACGGTTCAGTGCCCGGTCTAAATCATCTTGACTTCAACTGGACGACGCTTAGCAAACGTCGTGCATGTTGCCCAAACCAAGCCAATCTCGCATGCCTGACTCGCGGTCGGGCACCCAGCCTCTGCGGCGCCGTGCCCGGCTTAAACCATCAACTTCAACTGGACGATGCTTAGCCAACCTGACGCATGTTCCCGAAACCAAGCCAATCTCACGTGCCTGTCTGACTGGCCCAGACGTTCACCCTGCGTTGCCTCCCACATCCGTTCTCTACCCTACAGCCCACTCGCCCCAATATTGATTGGTCGGGGTCTGCAAGTTTAATCGGGTGAGTCAACGCGAATTCTTCGCCTGGTTATGGCCTTAGGCCAGAATGACTGGTGCCTTTGGTCGGACTAATTATCTTCTGTGTATATTCTCAGGTGTCCAGCGTATCCTCGCAGGCATGTTAGAGGGCTGTTGAGTTTGTGTAAGCATAATTTTTCGTTTGTGGAACATGATGATGATTTTTCCTGATATCATAACGCTTGATGAGCGTATCATAATCTTTAACTTGAAAACAAATTTGCGTGCGAAGTCAAACGTGACTACGGACCTTAGATTTGAGCTTTGGCCCAGGTTAAGTGAAAATCCGTGGCCAAGTGTGCGTCTCGCGTGAGGATTGAATGTTAAGACGGGGTTTGTTGTGGATTCAGATGGGACTGATTGATCACAATCAGTTGAAGACGGCGGTTTTACTCGGCGCTAACTCTAGCAGGGATCCTGCCCTCAGCCAAGTAAATTTTGATTACCTTTCATTTAATGTACTTTTGAGTTTGCCCCATGGACTGAGAAAAAGCGGCCCAATACTTGAACAACACTAATGTTGTCTTGCCTTGTAATCATTTGTTTAAGTGTCCCCGCATTTGTGAGTAAATGTTAGGCTAATCATTAAACATACTATAAAAAAATATGGGTGGCATGCAACAATGCGTGAGCTTGGGCCAAGGAATGTTCGCAGGCAGGAGTGAGTTGGTACCTAGATTGAGCAGCAGTATAGTCGTGTCGGGCTGACTCATTTTGGCTCCTGCCACCTCATGGCCCATATGCAGATTAGACCATACATCATGTTTGTTCTTGGAGGTCCTATCAGCCCACGCCGTTGCTAGGTGGCTGAAGTAATCTTTCAAATCTGCAGCGGCGCAGCCGCCTTGGCCTCTAGTAAACTCTAAAAACTCAAAATATAATCCACATTATATCATCATCATGACCAAAGAACTCAAATCTTAAATATCCTAAGTTTACTAAACAAGCAATCGTCGAACTATCCTCTTGGATAGTTTCATAGCCACTTAAAGCAAACTGTTTAGTAGGCCAGACTTCACACCCCAGGAGAAATACACCCAAGTGCCTCAGAAGGTGCACTCACCGTCCTGCTACCAAAGTCACCACCTAAACGGCACCTGAAGCGGTTGCAGGTGACAGCTCTGTTTATGAAGCTTAGGGCAAAAACCCGTCAAAATAAGGGTTTTTTGGGCCCTAGCACTATAACTGTGCTGATTTAAAACTGATAATGTAAATTACCAAACCTGTTACGTGGTAAATAAGGCCACTAAAAGGTTTTTAACACTCTGTAACAGAGGAGGAATTAATTATGTAATTAATAACATGTAATTATTAAGGCCCCGTTTGGACGCCCCAAATTCCGTTATAAGTCGCGCGACTTATAACCGGGGGTGCTCGGGGTATAGCACCTGCTTTATTCATGTTTGGTGCGGCCAATAATATTGTAAAATTCATCACCCCATATTGCAGGCCATTTATATCCCCAGCCATTTCGGAAATAGAGGTCCTGACCTCTATTTCCGGGTGATATGTGGCCATGGCCCGTACTACACAACCTATCAATGACCGGTCAACCGCTCATCGAAGAGGACACAACACCTCTTGATGACCGGTCTACCGGTCATCAAAGAAGACACATCACACTCTGGATGGCCAATTGGACAGGCCATCCAGAGGATACAACCTATTCACCTCCGGATGACATCGAAGATGACTTCAACTCTCGATGACCGGACCAGTCCTTGAGAGGGACTCTGCACCCACTCAATGACTGGTTGACCGGTCATCGAGAGGGACTCTACACCCTCTTGATGGCCGGTCAACCGGTCATCGAAGAGGACCTCACCTCTCAATGACCGGACCAGTCATTGAGAGGGACTCTACACCTCTTGATGACTGGTCCAGTCATCAAGATCTAGAGTCCCTCTTGATGACTGGTCCGGTCATCAAGAGGGACTCTACACACGTCTCGATGACTGGTCCGGTCATTGAGAGGGACTCTACACCTCTCGATGTCCGGTCAACCAGTCATTGAGAGGTGGTTCAACCTCTCGATGACTTCTTGACCGGGCATCGAAGAGGACTTCACCTCTCAATGACCGGTTGACCAGGCATTGAAGAGGACTTTCCCCTCTCAATGACCGGACCAGTTATCAAGAGGTGTAGATTCTCTCTCAATGACCGGACCAGTCATTGAGAGGTGTAGAGTCCCTCTTGATGACCGGTCAACCAGCCATTGAGAGGGTGTTGGGTCCCTCTCAATGACCGGTCAACCAGTCATCAAGAGGGTGTAGATCCCTCTTGATGACTGGTCTGGTTATCAAGAGGTGTAAAGTCCACTTCAATGACCGGTTGACCAATCAACCAGTCATCGAGAGGGTGTAGAGTCCCTATTGATTACCGGACCAGTCATTGAGAGGTGTAGATTCCTTCTTGATGACCGGTCAACCAGTCATCGAGAGGGTGTTGAGTCCCTCTCAATGACCGGTCAACCAGTCATCGAGAGGGTGTAGATCCCTCTCAATGACTGGTCCGGTTATCAAGAGGTGTAAAGTCCACTTCAATGACCGGTTGACCGATCAACCAGTCATCGAGAGCGTGTAGAGTCCCTATTGATTACCGGACCAGTCATCAAGAGGTGTAGATTCCCTCTCGATGACCGGTCAACCAGTCATCAAGAGGGTGTTGAGTCCCTCTCAATGACCGGTTAACCAGTCATCGAGAGGGTGCAGATTCCCTCTCAATGACCGGTCAACCAGTCATCAAGAGGGTGTAGAGTCCCTCTCAATGACTGGTCCGGTTATCGAGAGGTGTAAAGTCCTCTTCGATGACCGGTTGACCAATCAAAAAGAGGTGAAGTCCTCTCAACCGGCCTCCAGAGGTTGTTGTGTTCTCTTCGGCGACCGGTTGACCGGTCTGTGCATTATGCTTTGCCAAACAGACCTGTGATAAGTGGACTCCAGAAGTGTTCTGGAGTGGATGCGCCAAACAGACAAATGATAAATTTGCTGGCAGCATAATTAGTTTTATGACACCTGAAATTCATTTTGGGTGTTATGTATTCTATTACACCATTTATAATATCACACCAGGCGTCCAAACGGGGCCTAATTACAGAGAATTAATTTGGCGTAAAAGTAGGTGGTAAGCGCTTAAACTGATTGGCTGCTTGAAAGAGGCGGTGGTCTTACAGCAACTACTTATAAGGATAAAGTTTTAAATATGCTAATAAGGGATTTTTAATGATTTAAAGGGTTTAATCCAGTGATTTTACGTGCTGGGGATGGTTTATAAGGGAAAAGGGGCTACAATAGTAGCAGAGGAGAATATTCACGGCAAACTTACGGTTTATGGGCGGTGAATGGTCTGGGGGATCTTTTCCTGAGGGCCAAATAGGCCTCTATTTATAGAGGGGACTTCAGTGGGCGTAAACACTGGGTCCTTTTCTCCCTATGGGAGTATCCAGGGGTGTAGCTGTGAAAAGGGCTTGGCTGTGGGTAATTTAATTGTATTGTAATAGACTAATTTCCCTGACTCTGTCACATGACATGTTTATAACCAATTGTCATGTGAAAGAGCTTCAGTAGACGTCTACATAATACTTTCACGGGGTATTTTTACACGAGTAATATTACTCATTAATGTACAACAGTTTAATTTTATGTACATTGTTTGTTTTACTAAATTTTTGTATGTAATACTATTTTTGGGCGCTTTCTGGGGCCAATTGTTATTTATACAATTAGTACATGAAGGAATAGGAATAAGGGGGTACTTTAAGTGGGTGACCCCCCTTAATTTATGATGAGGAATCTGATTCTGCAATAATAATTTAATAATTATTATTATTTACTAAGTTATTGCAGTCTTTTGGATACTTGATGTATCTCTAAGGCTGACAGCAGGGGTGATTGGGTGGAATCCCAGATCTTAGGGTGTTCAAAGTAGACTTGCATAAAATTATAAGCTTCCAACCTGATGGATGTAAACCACCACCTTCAGTGTGGTTTCACAAGGACTATCACATGATTAGATAAGCATCTTGTACTTAGTCTTGCCTCTCTTCTCTCCTAGTCCAGTAGAGAACTTGGACCCTTCTCTCTACTGGCTAGGTAAGTCTTTCCCCTTCTCTTCTCTCCCCTTCCTCTAGTTGTACTTACAGAGAACTTGGACCCTTCTCTCTACTGGCTAGCTCCCTGAAATCCAGTATACGTTGGAACTAGAAAGCTCCAAAGGCTCCGGCCTCGTCCCAACTCGCCCCTTTCCTCCTCGTCTCCAGTGAGGGTCCACCGGACCCTTACACTTGTCTCTAGTGAGGGTCCACCGGACCCTTACAATGGAACACCAAAACAATTGACAAGCATATTTTTGTTCAACATCTTATTCAACCTTGTATTCAGATTAATTAAGCTTGTGCATCATATTTCAACAGAAATTGATAACCAGTTCTAACCACACTGTTGCTTGAATCCAACACTTGTAGCCTCCCTCTCAAGAGCTCAATTCTGCATACTTGAACTTTATCTTTGATTAAGCTTCAAGGTTCTTCATTATAAAATTGTGTTTGATCTTGGCATCCATATTCTATCATTCTCTGGCTGTTATTTCTTGAGACAATAAGGGCGGGTTCCAGAAATCAGGCATCAACAGGATTCTATGGATACTGAGTGAGGCAGCCAAGCCTTCTGGGCTCTTAATCTATTGTGCCTTTGAACTTGAATGGACTCAAAAAGAACTACCTAGAGCCCTCTTGGATTTTGAATATGAGATGTGACCATGGCAACTGGGTAGGAATGGCAATTGGTACCTGTTGGAGGGTACCTGTCTGCCCTTGCAGGTACCCACCAGAAGGTTTCTGATACCAGTGGTGGGATAAGTTACATTATCTTCTATTTATCACTGCAAGAAATTCCAAGTTGTACAACTGCTGTCAGACTTCATTTGACATGTGAGATGCTCCAGGGACCATGATAATGGCCATTGAAAGTAAAACACCACCAAAGTACATAATGGTATTTCTGGGCACAGTGACTGTGCATTGAATCTTGGTTGAAGTAACCTATGACAAAGTTTCAACTAAACACCACCTCCTGCTTTTGATTGTCTGCATTTCAACGGACAGCAGTTGCACGGCTTTTTCTTCCAGTGTATGGATATCTAATTGTCAGTTATGATGGAGGACTTTCCATTGGCTAAAATGCTTAGGCGCTGTTTGGCAGTGTCATATTACGCAGCGTAATAATAGGAAACATGCTACATTACATATGGTAAAACATGTCTTTTTAGGATAATCTTTTGAAAGTAAACCCTCATAAGTCTTGGCAGTTTACTTCCAAAAGATCAGGCGGAAAAGTGGTTTCTTACACAATGTAGGGGGACATGGCAAGATTATTTATTGTGTACTAATCACGCTGCCAAACAGGGCCTTAATCTAGAGGGACGGGCTAAACTTTACTGGCTGGTGAAATTTGATTGAGAACAAGTTTTCACCAGCAGACAAGGTTTAGCAGAACCCTCTAAATCAAGCCATTTAGGTGACAGGAGTCCTCCAATATCTCATTCAGAAAAAGGGCTCCTTTTTCTAGTTAAGTTCCCTACATAGTTTGGAAAAACCCAACAATGTCACATGCATACTAGGGGGTTTCAAAGTTGAAAATCAGTTCACAAAGCAGAAAAAAAAATGTACCTGGAACCTCTCCTGCAGACCTGATTTAAATTTTGAAACCCCCTAATTTTCTAGAGATGGCCTGTTGCGGGTACCTGCTATCCGCTGGCAGGTAACCGCCCATGGTCGGCGGGTACCCGCCCGGCGCCAGCGTGTGCGTGTTTGGGTGCGGATGCTGGATTTCTGGGAGAAATTGAGGGGGTACCCGCTCTTGTTTGGGAAGGTAGTGGCTGCCACAACGACTGGAAGGACTGGGAAGGCCTTCCTTCCGGTTGAAGAGGTTTTGTAACCTCTTCAACTGGAGGGCCTTCCTTCCGGTTGAAGAGGTTTTGTAACCTCTTCAACTGGATGGCCTTCCTTCCGGTTGAAGAGGTTTTGTAACCTCTTCAACTGGATGGCCTTCCTTCCGGTTGAAGAGGTTTTGTAACATCTTCAACTGGATGGCCTTCCTTCCAGTCAAAGAGGTTGTAACCTCTTTGACTGGAACAACGTTGTAACAGCTAAGCTTCAAAAAGCGCAGCGCAGCGGTTTTCTGCACCGCTGCGCTGCGCTAAATGGTAGCGGTCAGACCGCTAGCGCTTTCGCTAAACAAAATCCCTAAGAAAAAAATTGTATTTTAGCGCGCTAAAATTAGCGGCCATGTAGCGGCATACCGCTAATAATTAGCGGTAGCGCAGCGCTTTTCCGCTAATTTTAGCGGTAGCGCAGCGGTCAAAAACCGCTATTCTACATACACAGGGGGAAAAAAAACTTAGGGAAATAAAGAGGAAAATATTGAGGATAACAAGAACAAAGATACCAATTTTTTTTTGGGGGGGGGGGGTTTATTTAGAGCATGAAGAGAAATCAGTCAAGGGAAAGAAAAGGCTAGCATTTTTGTTTGTTGGTTTGTTTAGGTTTTGGTTTGATTTTGTACCTGTCAAACTTTGGGTTCCTCCTTGCATCGTCAATTACCTTTTGACAATCTGAGAATATTCCTTCAAGTCTGACTTCGTTCCGTATCCACATATGGCTGCTGATACAGCGTTCGATCGTTCGTATTGCCAGTGCGGACCTACCTGGTTCGCAAACTTTGGCTGCTGCGGAGAAAGTCCGCTCGACTGTGGCTGAGCTGGCTGCACATGCTAGATATTCCCTGGCCAACGACGCCAAGGTTGGGAAATCTTTGCAATTTACCTATGTTTGATTGGAGAAATAAAGAAACAGTTAGAATGTGCAGCGAGTTGGATAAATAAAAAAAAATCAAAATCACCTTCCACCAGCTCAATACACAATCCTTTTTATCCATAGGAAACGCTCCATTAATGTAGCGCTGTATTTCCGTGTTGGCTTCGACAGACTCGGCGTTTTTTGGGTAGAAGTTGAAATCTTTGCCATCAGATTCTGATTCGGACGAGCTAGTTTCTTGAGTTTGTGATTGTGAATCACCAGGAAAAAACAATGATCACTTGCCTACAAGTGACATGAAAAATTACAAAGGCCCCTTTGTACTTTGCTATGTCACTTGCAGACAAGTGATCATTGTTTTTTCCTGGTGAATCCTTTGGAGATGGGTCCGGCTGAAGCGACTTGAGGTGGGATTCTCGATCTTCAAATATTGATTGGATCAACTGGGTGATCCGTCGGACTTGAGAGTTGAATCGCTTATTAAATAACATCATTCGCCACGCTGGATGAAGAAAGGTGGCGAGGATAACGGCCTCACATTTGAGGGCTAGGTTGACATACTTCTGGGTGATTGTGATCATCGGTTCAAACATAGGCTCCAAGACAGTCAAATTTGCAGCTTCTTTCTTCTTTTCGAGAGAGTCGAGCATCCGCACATATTCATACAAGACCATTGCAAGCTTGGGCCCATCTCCTTCCATTCGCTTCGTCATGTCCAAAAATTCCTAGGATAAAAAATATAAAGATATGAACCACTGTTATTCTCGACCGCAACAAAGCCCAAAAAAATCATTACCTTGAGGACCTGGTTTAAATAATTGACATCTTTCCATTCGGTCTTTGATAGCTCATACGCCTTGAAATAGTGACCTTCTGCAGCTCGCCCAGTGTGTCGGTCGGACTTGTTATCAAGGAGCTGATTAATGACCTTGCGTGCGTCGTAAGCCCGGCTTCTGCTCTCGTATGCAATATTCCATCTGATCCCGTAGGCTGCGATGATACCTGGTCCTTTGTAGTTGAGTTTGTTGGCCCAAAGCCGATACTCGGCTTGCTTTTGCGGCGAGGATGCAATCCGTCGGCAAATATAATTGATCTGCTCGTTTTTCCGGTACAATGGTAGCTCTGTCAGCATTGCTTTCATGTGTGTATGGATTGGAGAGTTACAAACCTTTTTCAATGTGAAAGCAATACCTGTTGGTTCCACGTCCTCGTCTGCTTCCTCGTCAGTATTGTCATCACCCGACTCCCAGCCGGGCTCTTTACAATTTGATTTTTTTTTTGGCGTCGTCTGGATCAACCTCCTGTTCAGCTATAGCTGGCGCAGGCTCAACTAACTCAATGTCTTCACCGGATGAATCCTCGACCAATACCTCGATGATTGTGCTAAGCTTCGGAAAGTATTTGTCCGCTTTCTCGGGGCAAACAATGGTCTTTGATAGGTTCAAAGCCTTCAGACCCGCTCCCAAAATAAGAGCGATGACATGACAAGTACACCAATGGTGATTTGATTGAACTTCCCAATCGGTAGCATCGACCCGACGAAAGATCGAGGCAACTCCTCTGGCCATCGTAAAATTATTACTGCCGGAATCGGTTGTCTGGGCAAGGATGTGAATATTTGTGCAAAAAAGTAAGTGTTGTGCAAAACCGAGGAAAAAAGGGAGAAGCAATAAAAAGACTTATCTTTTTATGGAGGCCATGCTTCACCAATACATTGGCAAATGGTACTGCAAGGTACTCGCCATTGTGATGCCACGAGACATACTTAATGGCAAGGTGTTGGCACACATACTTCCACTCTGGGGTAATGTAACAGCAAGCCATACCAAGGAAAGCTTTGTGGCTTCCCTTGGTGGTCCATACACCTGACACGAGTGATACCTTTGAGTCAGAAGCCTAAACAGAATCAGAAGTGATATCGATTTATCAGCTTTGAAGATGTTTTGGCCTTGTTTGTAAATTAACCCACCCTAATTGCTTTGAGAACCTGGCTTTGCTGTTCGAGGTAAAGTTGATGAGCATGTGAGGCGGCCCAAACCCGAGAATTTAAATCGGCGTTTGGAAGAGTGTAGTCAAATGAGACCCGTAGAAGAAAGTCCTCGACTCGTAACCAGGGCAAAGAGTGTCGGATGAGCCAGAGGACAAGCAGCTTGTTCAGAGTTTGATTATCGAACCGGGACTTTGTTACGTATGCAATTAGGGTACCCTCGCCGTTATTATTGTTTGAAACCTTCGACTGCTCCGCTGCAGTGGGAGGAAGGTGAGCTCCAGCCTTGATGGCGTTGGCGCGACCTGGGCATGCCGATTGAAGTGAGGAGCCCTTTAACTGTGCGCCATCCCGATGCGACTTGAGATTGTAGTACGATCCCCCGGAAGTTTTGAATTCATTCGGACACCATCGGCACGCCCACGCAGTGTCTGTAGGATCCTGTAAGGTTGGCACAGTTGGATTGGGATGGATTCAATGTAAATTATTTTGGAATATATGATTATATGACTTACCTGCTTTGGACCACCACCGGGTGGATAAAAATAAAGTCGCGCATGATCAAACCCATCCTTGTCTTTATTTGATTCCTTTTTCTTCTTATTCGCATCACTGCACTTCTTGTTTTCCGCATCAGAATCTTGAGCTGTATCAACAGTGACTTGAGCCCCAGTACGAACGTCGACCTGTTTAGTTCCGGAAAAAGGATTCGTTGGGGTGGTGTCTTGGCCAGTCGGGTGTGGTTCACCTTCGTCTTCGTCTTCTGAATGAATGGTAACTATTTTTTTGTTGTTCTTTGGAACACGGCGCCGTTCAGTGTTGGCGGGAGCTGGACTTTCAGGGACTAGCGACCGGCGAGAGTCGCCTTGGATCGGTATGAAGCCTGGCCGGTGGCTTGGAGTACAAACACAACTGGACTCCCGGCGATGAGATGGAGGTGGATGATTTCCATTTCCGGTATCAAGCGGGGTAGACGGGTGATTGATATCGGATTCCGCTGGTATGACAGATTGGGACCGAACCATGATGTCGATGAGCGTCGAGACTGGTGGAGAGAGATTCTCGCGGACCTGGTGCCTCTGACATGCGACCCACGGGCTGGGCTGGTGGTCGAGCTTGTTGCAGCCGGCGGCAAGTGCGCAGCTTTTAGCGGTGGCCGCAGCGGTTAGCTTTCCGTAAGCGGCCTTGAAGCTTTTTTGCGCTGCGCTGCGCTATTTCGCAGCTTTAGCGCCATATTTTCCGCTGCGCTAAAGCTGACGCCTCTCAAATGAAAGCGGTAGACCGCTATAAATTAGCGCTAGCGGTAGCGGTTTTGTGACAGCTTCCGCTAAATGCCGCAAGGAAGTAGCGGTGTGACCGCTGCGCTGCGCTAAATGGCCGCTTTTTTTAGCGAAGCGCAGCGGTTACATCGTTGACTGGAAGGAAGGCCATCCAGTTGAAGAGGTTAAAAAAACTCTTTGACTGAAAGGATTCCTCCCAGTTGAAGAGGTTACAAAGCCTCTTTGACTGGAAGGAATCCTTCCGGTCAAAGGGGTTACAGAACCTCTTTGACTGGAAGGCCTTTCCAGTGAAAGAGGTTTTTTAAACTCTTTGAAGGACTGGGAAGGCCTTCCTTCCGGTCAAAGAGGTTCTGTAACCCCTTCAAACAGAAGGATTCCTTCCAGTCAAAAAGGTTTTGTAACCTCTTTGACTGGAAGGAAGGCCATCCAGTTGAAGAGGTTACAAAACCTCTTCAACCGGAAGGATTCCTCCCAGTCAAAGAGGTTCTTTAACCTCTTTGACCGGAAGGATTCCTCCCAGTCAAAGAGGTTTTGTAACCTCTTCAACTGGAAGGAATGCTTCCGGTCAAAGGGGTTAAAGAACCTCTTTGAATGGAAGGTATTTCAAGTCAAATAGGTTTTGTAACCTCTTCAAAGGCCTTCCAGTTGAAGAGGTTTTGCAACCTCTTCAACTGGAAGCAATCCTTCCGGTTGATTTTTAGGGGCAGGTACCCACCTGTACCTGCAGGTACCCGCTTTGACTGCCCCAGGCAGTGCGGGTGCGGGTGCAGGTGTCAAACTTTTGGCAAAAAAGCTGGCGGATACCCGCATCCAAACAGGTACCTGGGTTCATAGGGGCCATCTCTAAACATCAGTATAGATTGTGCATTACATGACCTGGTCTTCGAACCAAGATCAGACCAACTTCAAACCAACCTCACCCTTTAATATATAAGGAGGCCTCTTTCCCCCCCCTCATCAGATCTTTACAGAGGTTTTGTCACAGTGGTTAGCTTAGTTACATTGGTAGTTTAGTGGTAGTGGTAGTGTTAGTGTTAAGTTAGAGTCAGTAGTAGTAGTAGTCAGGAGCTCTAGTAGTAATTAAAGTGCCTTATCAAGAGATTGTTAAGGAAGAGATTATTACCAACTTCATCATCAACAATTATAAAAAACAGTAGTGGTAGTAGTAGTAGCAATCAGGTGCTCTAGTATTGATTAAAGTGCCTTATCAAGAGATTGTTTAAGGAAGGGATCATTACCAACCTTCTCATCAACAACCCATCATCAGCAACAATTGTATTTTACATAATTAATCCCCCTGGATTACATTATCCCCCATCATCAGAAGTTTTAACAGATCTGCAAGATTAGTGATTTGAGGTATCTAGGTCTGATAGAGATTACTATACAAAAGTAAGATCTATCTTGGAATCAGCCACATCTTTATAAATATTGATTACAAGACTCTTGGGCCCTGTTTGGCACCAATATAATCAGTGATATATTTCACAAATATTTCACGATTATATCAGTAAAATGCCGATGGCGTTTGGCAAACCAACATAATCAAAACATGAAATAATTTATAATTACAGTTCCTACATGCAGATATATTGGCAGCAAAATCAGACCCACCCTTGCAACTCCCAACCTTGATTATTGACCTCATTTAGTGGATACATCATAAAACACTCCACTAGCTTGATGTATCCACTCAATGAGTGGACTCATATATCCACTCAATGGCCCGGTTGGTCATTGAGTGGATTATATAACACTACACTTGCTTGATGACTCTTGATGACCAACTGGGTCATTGAATGGACTTATCCACTTGATAGCCTGGTTGGTCATTGAGTGGATAAATACTCCACTCGATGGCACGGTTGGTCATCAAGTGGAGTAGGTATCCACTCAGTGACCCGGTCAGTTGTCGAGTGGAACATACTCCACTCAATGACCAACCGGGCCATTGAGTGGATATAAGTCCACTCAAACCATCCTGTTCATTGGGTGGACTACAATACATCCACTCAATGACCAACTGGGTCATCAAGTGGGTGAAGTGGGTCATAGGCTGTAGCCACTCAATGACCGGGTGGGTGGTCATCAAGTGGAGGACGAGTTTGTCCATTTGCTTTCTTGGTTGATCGAGAGGTGGGTGGTTGGCTGGCTGGGTTTATACCAATGTACTGACAAACGCCAGCAATATATTCAATTACATTTTATTTTGGGTGAAATAATCAAAATGTCACGGATTATTTCACCAATTATATCGGCGCCAAACGGGGCCTTAGTTATTTGCATAGTACCATTAGAGGGGCAGGTCTTTCAAACCACCCGTAAGTTGTAATAGCCTTTCAACCTATTAGCAATTTATTTCCCCCTCAGAGGATATTTTCACCAAATAAACATTTAGTGTCCCACAAGAGTCCCTACAATGGGGAGGGGGAACACGCAACTCCCCTTGATGGCCAGGTAGTTCTGGTAATTGAGCCCCAATGACTGGTCCTTTCCAGCAGCTAAAGCATCCGCTTCCTGGGGAGGCTACTTGGCATGTTGGTCGCTTTTTTTTTGTTGCACTTTTTTTTGCTGTTGTTGCAAATCCACAACCAAATTAAATTTGTGATCTTTGTTTAGGCTACATTCAGGTTTGCATGACCGGTACAAACTGGTCATTGAGGGGAATCACACTTGATGGCTGGTACACCACGGGCCATCCAGGACATCCATTGGTTGGACCAATGGTCGCACCTTTGGCTGTCCAGCTCTTGCGCGGGGGAGTCCATCCTTTGGACAGACATTGTACTGCCCTTGCGTCTGATGGTTTGGACAAACCATCCCATGTACGGACCAGGGAACGTTCAGTGGATGATTGAAGGACCATCCGCTGGATGGCTCCACACTCCAGCGGGAATCAAAAAGGGAGTGGCACGGCTGGCCAGCATGCACCACTGCTTGCGGAGGGGGTCAAACATACAACTTGTGGCACATCTGATCACCTGGGGAGCCTTGCTCTCCCAACTACACCACATAGATAGCACCTTGAAATATCACCACCTTCATCACTAATAGACCACAACGAACGACACCCCTTTGCCCTCCAACATTTTATTGGACACTCAGATCAATTGCACAGTCTTTATCAAGGGTGTCCAAGTGTTTTTTTTTGGTGTCCATCAGACACCCTCATGAATCAAGGGTGATGCACAGTGTTTCTTGCAATCATTGGACACTCTCAAACAAGAGTGTCCTCTGGGCAACCTGTTTGGTGTCCATCGGACACTCCGGCTGGAGTTTCCAATTGTCATAGCGCACATTTACGTGAAAAGCGTCCATCGGACACTCCTGGAGGAGAGTGTCTGATGGATGCTATTTTTTGGGCGTGCAAATGACACTTTGGCCAGCAAAGCGGCACTTGGACACTTTTTGAAACCATCCAAGTGATGCTTTTGCCCCGTAGCTTCCATCGGATGCTCTGGGAGCATACTCTGGGCGCTTCCAGGGCAAAAGCTTCCATCGGATGGGTCAGTTTCCCAGAAACCCGCCCCGTGGTGTAAAAACCAGTAAAAAACACTCATCACAAGGGTGGATCCCTCTTGATGACCATTTGTACCGGTCATCAAGAGGCTCATGTAGCATCAATTCCTCTCAATGACCAGTCGGACTGGTCATTGAGAGGTTTTATTTCCTCTTGATGAACGGACTGACTGGTCATCGAGAGGCTATATTGTGTTTTGCTTAAGGTTAGACTTCAAGAGTGAAGATGAGTGCTATAGTTATGGGGTTGCCTTGCACAGCCCCAGTTTACTCTCCATCATTCTGCCATACAGACCCCCCTGTACCAAAGTGAAAATGATCATGATGATCTTCATTTCATCAACGTTGTAACCGCTGCGCTGCGCTAGAGAAAGCGGCCATTTAGCGCAGCGCAGCGGTCACACCGCTACGTCCCATGGGAATTTAGCGGAAGCGGTTGAAAAACCGCTTCCGCTAGCGCTAAATTTAGCGGGGTACTGCTTCATCCTGAGGGGCGGCAGCGTTAGCGCAGCGGAAATAAGCGCGCTAAAGCTGCGAAATAGCGCAGCGCAGCGCAAAACCCCTACATGGGCGCTTCCTGACCGCTAAACGCTGCACCCACCGCTATAAGCTGCGGGAGCAGAAGCTGTGCAGTTTCCGATCGGGGAGCGGCGCATATACCGGCATACCTAGTAGTAGTGGTTATAGTATACCCCTTCAACATCTCCGCTTGCTAACCTCGTCAAAGTCACTGCGTGTCAATATCATGGTTGGGTCTCAGCGATCTGCCATACCCGCCCCAAGTTTTTTTTCCCCCAGTGTATGTAGATTAGTGCTTTATTGCCGCTGCTCTACCGCTGAAATCAGCGGTTTTACGCTGCGCTACCGCTGATTTTAGCGGTTGGCCGCTACATGGCCGCTTTTTTCAGCGCGCTAAAATACAATTTTTTTCTCGGGGATCTTGGAAAGCGGAAGCGGCAGCGGTTTGACCGCTACACTGCAGCGCAGCGCAGCGGTGCCAAAAACCGCTGCGCTAACCACTTTGCTGCGCTTTCTGCAGTGCAACGGTTACAACGTTGATTTCATGATGCGAGGCACAAAAAAAAATGAATTATGGAATGCCATGATTTGTGCACAGCAACAGGACCATCTGTCCAAGCATTCTACAAAACACAATATGTTCTCTCAATGACCGGTTAGAACGTTCATCAAGAGCTTTTATGTCCTCTCAATGACCAGTCAGACCCAAACTTATCAAAGTCCCTCCAAGGGGGCCCAAAGGGCCCTCCGCAGGAGGGACTTACAACTAAGCGGTGAAAGTTGGCATGGCAGGGAACAAGTTTGAGGCTCCATGAAGGGGGTTTTTTTTGCATCAGTATTTATACCCCCATGTCATGGTTTTTTTTGCATGGTATGTTACACCAAAAGATAGAGAGGAAGCAGAGCTTCATCTTCATCCTATCCTTATTACCTCAGCTCTACATTCCTGTTTGTCCGGGTGCTCCAAAGGCAAACGTGTACGGACTCGCTCAAAGATACCGCGATGCCATACTCTCACAAACTCACTGACACACACATGCAGTTTCAATTACAAAGCTGAGATCAGTACAGGCTACTGAACATGATATGTCAGGTGGCTGTCTAAACTCTGAAAGGAAAAAAGATATTGGGGCAGTTTATCAAGTTACTCACTCCTCCCCCTCAGGGGGAAGTTGGATGGTTTGTTGCTTTGATTACACAATGAAAAAAGCAGATAATGAAACTTTTAAAACGGCAGTCCCCTCCGCAACATGCAGAGCTTTCATGTACTGAAAATCAGGAGAAATAACTTGGTAAGATGAGGGAGAAATTGTGAGATTACTAAAAAAAGTGTGATTTTCTCAAAAAATCACGTTCCTCCTGTGCCAAAGATCACCGCTTGCGGGCAAGTTCCTCTTGCGGAGGTTGCGCTTTGGGCGACCTCCGCAGGAGGGACTGTGTTAAGTTTGGGTCAGACCGGTCATTGGACAGCTTGAGTCCTCTCAATGATTGGTTTATACCGGTCATTGAGAGGCTTGACTATGTGGTGTCGAGTCCTCTCAATGACCAGTGTGTCCGCGAGCTTAACAAAGCCTCTCCGAGGAGGCGCGGAGTGTCTCCGAAGGAGAGGCTTACCTCTAAAGTCACACCATTGGCCCTACAGACTCGAGAATTTCTGGCAAAAAAACACATATTTTATTTTCAAAATGTTTTTAAAAATGTAGTTTTTATTTAAGAAAAAATTTGAGTAAACAGACTTGTAGCCTGCAATCTCAGCTTCCATTTTACAGTTTTTTACCTAACCTACTGTGAAGTGGTTCTGGAGAGGTGATCCAGCGGTTTTTGAGCTCAAAATTTGAAATTCCCTGAGCCCGCGCGGGCTCAAAGGGGGGGATTGGGTACAGAAATTCACCATGTAACAACATTTACAGGACGTTTCTTTCAAGGGGGGATGGATACGGGGGAGTTTGAAGTGGGGGAAAATAAGGTAAGAAGCTTGCCATTCCAATGGTGCAAAGGGCGCGGGATGAATCAAGAGGAAACAGGGAGATATTGGGGAAAATGGGGGAGCGTAGGGTCCTCCCTGCCATTTGTCTCAATCCTGTAGGGCAAGACATGCGACTTTAGAGGCAAGTCCCTCCTTCAGAGGTTGCTACGCTCAACAATGCATCTATTACGCTACGGTTAGCGTGTAATACCCTAATTTAGCGGTTTTTTAGCGCCGCTACGCTAAACTAAATTGTAGCGGGCCAACTATTACAATTACAGCTAACTCAGATTGGGCAAAAAAGTGCAATTTTCACTACGAATTACAGCTAATTTAGCGTAGCGAGCCGCTAATTAGCTGTAATTTAGCTGTAATTTAGCGTTAGCGGTTTTTAGCGGGTTGGTATTACACTAAAAATTACAGCCCCAGATTATTAGCGACAAGCGTTACAATTTAGTTTTAGCGGCGCTAATTACATTTAGCGTAATAGATGCATCGTTGCTACGCTCCCCCAAGGAGGGTACGTTTGTGTTAAGCTTGGTGTGTCCGGTCATTGAGAGATTGTATGTCCTCTTGATGATGTAGAGACTGTAAAATGAAGATGTGTCTGGTGAGAGTCAAACTCACGACCTCAGCTATGCTGAGACACATACTAGAGTGCTGCCTTTACCAACTAGGCTACAGACGCTTGTGGCTGCCAGCTGGGTGGTTGGTTGGTAGTGCTCATGGGTCGATCCAACAGCCCTCCATACTGCGGTGATACATCATGGTAGCAGACTAACAGACAACTCAACAGATGACCGGTCAGACCGGTCATCAAACAGCTTGAGTCCTCTCAATGATTGGTTTATACCGGTCATTGAGAGGATTGAGTCCACTCGATGATCGGTTTGTACCGGGCATCGAGAGGCTTGACTACGTAGCGTCGAGTCCTCTCGATGACCGGCGGTCTGACCGGTCATCGAGAGGCTGCATGTCCTTCTTGGGGGGAAGTTGGAGCAATGCGGAGCTGGCTGGGGGAGGGATGCGCAGCTATAGCGCTGTTGTTAACCCTTGCTATATTTGCCGACCTTTGTCGACGAAAGCCAAATTTTTTAACAATACCGGGGGATTTAACAACACCGGTGTGGTGTTTCCGTCGTTAAATTTGGCTTAGCGCGGGCTTTAACGCAACCGATGTGGATGCTCTGAGAATTTGTCTCCCCCGCACTCACTCCAGTACCTTGTCTAGAGACCCCCTCTTCCCCTTGAGCGGTCAGGGCAGTAGCCGTAGCCAAGCAGACGGGCCGACGGCGGCCGCGGAGCCACTCCTCGACTCTAGTCACAAACATCGCAGAGCGCATACATTTGCACAAATTTTCACTTGGTTTTGCCGGAAATTACGATTAATTGGAAGGAGTGGCACAGTAAGTTGAGGATGCATTAACGTGTATGATAAGAGTATATCGAAGAAAACGTTCTGGGCAGTGGGTTGGGGCGGGGATGAGGGAGTTATGGGATGTGCTACGAAATAAGATGTTTGCGATCTTTGTCTTTGGACCCATCCGCCTTCCAAAAATTGTCAACCGTGATAATGACTGTTCCCCGTCTAACGTTTGCTGTCCAACCTCGTGCTTAAAACCTGCTAACTTGACAGTGCGAGGGGGTGCAAGGCCGGTTTGACGGCACCCGTGATCCCGCCAAATCTGGACTGTCGCGAGGGGAAATGGACGCCCCCAACGTCGATTGGACGGCCGCAATGATGACAAAGAGGAGACACAATGGGGAACCGATTCCATAGAAGGTCTGCATCTTGCTAGTCTTCAAATCTTCTTGGACTAGGGTTCAGCTGGCTTGGCGGATTACCGGGACAGGTGAACAGGAAGGGAAATTAGTCAAAGCTTGCAGTCATGGGTCAAGAATACGAGATGGCTCACAAATAAGTATCTCGTTGGTTGGTTTATAGATCCCTGAAAGCGCCTGTGTTTGATATACTTTCTGAAGGACTGAGGGCGAGCGTACTAATGTACAATAATGAATGACTGTTGCAAGATACGGAAAATGATTGCGAGCTTGAGTTGTCTGAAGCGGGGAGGCTGCGAAACCATCCGGCTTTTATGCCCCAACGGTTTGCACGATGTCCTCTCGTCCGGAGCGCATAACTCCGCCAACACGCCACACACCACACACCAGTCAACTTATGTAAACTTATTTTAGACAAGTCCAGGAAAAGCCCCAAGACCTTGGCATTCAATTAGCCGATGTACATACAGCACTTTCGGAAAAGGATGTCGCTGGCTCCCAAAAACGAAAAAGCAAAAACCAAAAATGAGAGCCTGCAGGTCGTGCATGCGCCTGCATATGAACTGTGAGGCTGCAGATATCGGACGCTAGGCGCAATCCTGAAAATCCAGCCCCGGCCGGCTCCCATAGGCTCCCATACGCAAATGAGCCATCGACTCTGGCGGGGTACTGGCTTCGCATTCTGCCAGGTACCCCCCCATTCCCCCCACCCGCTGCCTCCAACCATCCGATTCTTCATTCTCGACCACTTCCCGCCACCAAATCAAATCCCAATTCATCTCAACCTCGCCGTCGCCATGGAATTTGTTTCGTATGCACCAGAAATCAAGGCCGTTTACGAGGGACGCGCTCGTTGCTGAAGATGCTAATGATCAGCAAGGATGAGCTTGGTGCGCTGCGAGCCCACCGGGCCCGGCTAGAGAAAGAGACGCTCGCCGTCGATCGTTGTCTGTTGCCGGGACGCAGGGAGGACGTGCTCGCAGCCGACCAGCAACAGGAAATTGTAATCAAGAACGGGAAGGTCGCCGGGTCTAGATTTGATTACTTCTCTATTCGTAGACGGAGGAAGAAAGACAATAATGAGGTCTTGAGGCTCTGGGACCTTGTCGATATGTAGAATCCCTACCTATGTTCATCCACTTCTCTCGCCAGTATCCGTGGTTGTATTATCAATGGTGTTCAACGGTTGTATACACTTTAACCTCTATTGTAATCAGTGAAGCAAACTTGTTTCACTCACGTTAATTAAATATCTGCCGGCCTCTCGAGCAAAAAAAAAAAAAAAACTTAGTTTCTGAGGACACGTAGTAAGGGTGAAGTAACAATTTGATCAATCCTGTGCGAATTTTACCGCAGTGTTTCTTTCTTGTTGAGTGCCTCTGCAGTCTCTCAGCCTTGATTGTGCTCCAAAAAAGATTTGCCCGGGACGCGTCTCCGCCCCATGCAATTGCAAGTGCGAAACCCCTGTCACTGTACCGACTTGCCTGAGGACGCGGGCCAAGGCAGCACTTGGCAATGGGGTCCCATACCACAAGCAAGCTAAGCCTTCTACAATGAAGGACTATCGCGACTGAGGGTTTTAACCATACAATTCCTTGCGTTGTACAAATCTAACTTGACTTCTGACATCGGAGGGAGATACGCCAATGAGTGCCTCTTGCAAAATTAAAATCTGGAAGCGGAAAGACAGGCAGGGTCCACCCGGAGGCACTGACGGGCCGGAGGCCAAGAGGGGCACACGAGAGGAATCAAAGCCTCACAGCTTGCTCAGCAGTGAGGCATGCCGCATGACATACCAGTCTCAGTCCCTTCACCTTGCATGGGACCAGAAGTCACTTTTGGAATCACAAGACAACGGTTTATCAGGAATTGGAAAATGGATAAATGTACAACAACATGCGCCAACATGAATGAAGAGATTCACGGGACTAGTATGATACATCAGTCAAGAAAACTAAGTATTGAGGTGTTATTTTTTGGACAGAAGAAACAAGATTGCCGAGGATTATGAAGACGGAGCAGCGGTATCAGAGGCTTGAGGTATAACACAGTCAAGATAAAAAGATGGGGCCCAAGAAGGGCGGTTGCGTAATCAACCCACACCAAGAACAATGGCAATTCCATCTGATTCTGTGAGGGATTCCAAAAGGAGGAAAAGATCAAGTCAGCCATGAGAAAATTCAATGTGGGTTTGGGATTCAAAACTGACCACTCCGGACCATCTCAAGCGTTGTACTTAGGCTTGGTTCTTGTTCTTGGCAGCAGCCTTCTTGTCCTGGTACGAGGAAAGTGCCAGATCAGTGATCAGTCACCGGGGTCAAGTTCACTTGAAAAACTCATATCGGTACGGTTTTCGGATTTGAGTTGGCAACAGGAATTGGTCGAGAATTTGGGTTTGGTTGGTTGGTGGCAGCGGGTGGGGGGAATGGGGGGGTACCTGGCAGAAAGCGAAGCCAGTACCAGGCTCATTTGCGTATGTGAGCCGGCCGGGGCTGGATTTTCAGGATTGCGCCTAGCGTCCAATATCTGCAGCCTCACAGTTCATATGCAGGCGCATGCACGACCTGCAGGCTCTCATTTTTGGTTTTTGGTTTTTTGTTTTTGGGAGCCAGCGACATCCTTTTCCGAAAGTGCTGTAATTCTTTGGTGTTGGAACGCTCGCATGTTCCAGGACATGAAGTGTTGGGAGTGGAAGCTCTTGCAGGCAAATGTCGGAGAGCTGAGGCGTGCCCTGTGACCTGGACGTCAGTCGAGAGGCTGCCATCCAGGAGACGGGGCTTGGCCGGCAACACGGTGATATAGTGAACTTTATATGATGTTACAAGGGCATAGCCCCCAAATTTGGGGTTTCAGGGGGTGTGAAAGTCACAATGTGTGAAAGGCCCCAAGGAGACAGCAGAAAGGAAATGAGTTCAATTTTTCAAACCTTTGATGATGCAATTTCAGGGTGACTATGCATTCAGTCTAAGGACAACCAACTTTTAACCCAAAAAATGGGTTGGAAAAAAACATTTCAAGTGAAAACTGCGGGAAATAAGGTCAAGTTTTTTTGGAAAATACGCAAAAGTTGTTGCTGAAAAAATAAATGTTTGGAAAAATGGTGATGAGGTAGAATCAAAAAATCTGAACACTGGCCACTTTCACACTCTGGAATCACTACCTTAGTAGTTTGGCTTGACTTGCTTTTTGACAATGCTGTGAGATTTCACAGAACTAAGATATGTATTTCATAGTGAGAAAGCTGGTCTATCTGACAGGCTCAGAGACATAGAAAGATAAAGGAAAACAAGCTTTACCTAAGAGTGGAATAAGGGCCGCCTCTGGTAAAGATGATTGGGCTGCCTTGCAGCTTTACACACGCAGTGGCGGTTAGGGACGAGTACGTCTGGGAAAACTGAGAAACCTGCGCGGAGCGTCAGTGCTGGGACTTCTGGGAGTGAAGCTATGGAGAAGGATAGGTTCTCTTACGGGGACTCAGTAGGCTCAGCGCTCAACACTTTAGCCAATCCAAGCTATGAGGTTGCAGGTGCGGGATTGCTTCTGTTGCCAACACAGGGGCGGGTACACCACGGGTGAACTTTCAAAGTTTCATTCCAGGAATTTTACCAGATGGTACAAAAAACCAAAGTCCAATCGGAATCATTCCGGTATGGTCAAAGTCCCAAAAACCAATTGGAATGCTTCAGGTATGGTCAAAGGACCCAAATCATTCCAATTGCAATTTGGGTTACAACTAGGGATGCCAATTGGGCGGGCTTGGGCCGCCTGTGGGCCAGCCTGAGTTGGGCCAACTTTTTATCGGGCGGGCCGGGCCGGGCCATTTTCTGCCAAATGGCCGACCTCCCCAAACCCGTTTAGCTCCCAGGCGGGCCAGGGGCCGCCCACAGGCCGCCCACGGGCCCCAGCCAAAAATTTGAAAAATTGGATTTTTTTTTTTCTTCAGAGTGTGTAGATAAACAAAAGAAAAAATATACTTAATAGCCTCATGGGCATAAACAAAAGAAATACATTTAGTGAATCATTCCTTGCAAGATTGCTCGCGTGCCTTGAACCAATCTTGAGTGCAGATTAACGCCTCAACAGAATCCTTGCTTAAGCGCATCCAATAATCATCCAGGACCCGTCCACCTGTAGAGAACACGTACTCGGATGCCACTGAGGTCATTGGAACCATAAGTACCGTCCTAGCAAGCTCGGATAGAGAAGGGAATCTTGAGGCATTCAATCTCCACCAGTCAAGGAGGTTGAAGTGGGAACCGTCGGGGATGATGAGGTTTTGTTCCTCTAGAAAAAGATCTAATTTCGCCCCCGGAGTGTTAAGTTGAGATGAGGCCACCAAGCCAGCCATGTACTGGTGGAATGCCAAAAGGTCTTTATCCCCTGTCTTCTGGTAGTTACCTTCCACTTGGATGCTGAGTGAGTCGGTGTCGGCTGATGGTGCTGGGACATAAAGGTCCCACAGATCCATTAAGGCAGACCAAACATTTCCAAGGAACTCGCTGACGTTTTCACCCCCTGTTGCGTCCTGCTCAAGGCTGAATCGGAGATATTGCATTTTGTAACAAGGGTCAAGGATGAGCCTGGCAAGCAGTTCCTTTGATGGCTGCCAGTATTTCTCAAACTTAGCTTGCATGGGCTTGATCATGTTGGCAACAAGAGGTATTGAGTTACATTCATCTAGTTGTTTGTCAATTGCTGACATTGCACGGTAAGCCTGGTTTATGGTTGGGTAGCGGGTTCCACTTAGCAAGACACATCAGGGAAGAAAGTGTTGCACTCTCCAGAGAGTGCCAGGCCGTAATTTTGTATGTAAGTTAGTCTGATGTGAGTTCCATGTTAAATTTAATTATTTGTTCACTTTCTTCCCAATACCAGTGTAACTGTAGGTCAAGTGTTTGTGAAATGATCTATAACTCAATGCCAACCCGCAAGCATCTCTCTGTTGAAGTTTTGTGGTTGTTTCATCATTATTCCAATTGCAGAAGTGATCTTCATTTATGGTGTTCAAAGTTGGTTTGCATAATTTCATGCATGCATAAATCATAAAATCATAAATATATTTTGGTGAGGAAATTTTGTATTACATAATCAGACAGTCATATCCCCTGCAAAAACAATTTTATGATTTTATGATTTATGCATGCATAAAATTATGCAAACCAACTTTGAACACCATAATTGCACACAAACTTTTCCAAGAATGTATGAATCTTTATCCTCAAACATATCCTTAGCCGACTGCGAGGTATTTTTTTGAATTGCAGATTTTTTCATTCAAAACACACATAAAATCACATTATGGAACATACTTGTGAGATATAGCAAATTCAGAGGATCTGCACACTGGTGGATGAATCCTTGTGGCATATTTCTGACATGTCAATTCCCATATCAAATTGGGAGGAAAGTGGTTTGACATAATATTTCTGTTCTTCAAGTATCAAACCCTTACTGCACCAAAGCTAAGAAGACCTGTTTCATATGCAATTGTACTCCAAGCAATATTAAATGTGAAAATAGCGGATTCAGTTTTCCCTACCATTTTTACCAAGGGATGAAACATAATTTTGTAATTTTTCAGTGCCAATAGCTGTTCATTTTGGAATATGCATCTTGCCTAGTACATGACTAAAAATTGTACAATTTTGTAAATTTAACTACAACTGACCAAAAAATGTTGTCTAGAATCCTAAATAAAGCTTCTGAAGGGAAAAGGGTTAGATTGGTGGATATTAACAGGTGCATTAATATTCCCTTGCTTCTGGAACAAGCTGGAAAAATAATTCAACAGCTGGTCTTAGAACTCCAAAGTGAACAGTGGAGGACTTCCTGTCACATCTGGAACCTTCACAGCTTTTGAGTTAGACCCAAAAATTCTGAATTTTTTCAGGAGCGTCTAGATTTCTGGGCTCTAGATCACTTCTGGGAGACCCGCAGATCTTGACAGGAAGTCATCCAATAAATCTCAAATCCCCACGCATATCCCAGTGTGGTTAGAACCATTTGTCTTGTAGATTGATCATCTTGTATCTTTTCTTCACCAACCATTTTCCATTAATTTTCTTTGGTGTAGCATTATTTCATCACAGGTATCCATGTCTATGATGCAACAACATGGTGTTGATTTCTCTCATAACATGGTGCTGATGTAGCACCTGCTGTCAGTTGAGACTTCTGCACTGCGGTCAGGCTGTATCCATGTTGAGCTAGATATATGCTTATAGTATCTACATAGTATGCTTCAAACAAAACACAGCAATCTTGTATATAGTCTACATCAAGATTGTGACTGGAGTTTTTCCCTTAGTGAATCAGAACCATCTTCTCACTCCCTCAAGTGTCACAGTCTTGTCATCCTGTGAACTTCAGGTTTTTCCCCCTTCGTCTCTCTCAACAATCCAGACCACTCAAAATGATTGGTCATGGGCCAGCAGGAGTGCCACAAAATTTGTGAGGAAAAGTGTTAAAACAATTTGTGTATGTGGGTTTGAAGGTTAGCACAATTGAACTATGGACGTGTGGGGAAACACAGATTGGCTTAGCATCCCCCTGTTTCCCAGGTGAGGGTTTTTTTTCTGTTTTAATGTCCACGCTCATGTTTGGGCGAATGTTGGGGTGGAAATTTCCAAAAATATCACACATTTACCCAGACTCAATGTGAACAGTGGGTGCTGTTCATCGCGCTGGAAAATTTGCCTCTCAATGGCCACCACATGCTGGCCATCCATTTGGGATTTTCTGAGCTTGACGGGCAGTGTGTACTGCCTCAAAAGATCAGAAATGCTGGCGCGATGATCAGTACTTGCTGGTCATCACAATAGAGCTCCCCTGACTCGGGGACCCCTTTCATTTGTCCACCGCATAGTTCGGCCGTACGTTACGGTGGACAAGTGCAGTGTACATTAATCTGCTGCGTTCCCGAAGCCAAATAATTGCTGGTCATCGCAATAGGGCTCCCCCGACTCGGGGACCCCTGTAATTTGTCCACCGCAAGGTTCGGCCGTACGTTATGGTGGACAATTGCAGTGGACATCAATCTGCAGCCTCGCCGAACCCAAATCCGATGACCAGTACCTGATGGTCATCACATAGAGGCCCTAGCCCGATGAACAGCACATACTGGTCATTGAGCAGGCCTTCCCAAGCTCGCAAGGAAGTATATAATGGCCACCTAGCTCTCCAAAGCCCAGCTGGATGGCCAGCATCAGCATGTACTGAGCATTGATCCGGGACTTCCCCAGCGCAATATATAATTCTTCCTGGTTTGTCAATATGAGAAAGTCCCTGCTTGATGAACATCATGTACTAGTCATTTAGCTGGGTGTTTCAAAGCCCATTAATGTGTAATCAAGTGGAGGACATCTCCACTCAATGGCCAGTATACACCAGTTATTGATATGAGAATCCATTAACTCAATGGCCATACACAACAGTCATTGGGTGAAGGATGTCTCTGCTCAAATGCTGGGATACATGTTCATCAACTGGAGGATGGATGCACTTCATGGCCATTACACAGCATCATGGAGTTGGGAATCACTCCACCTGATGGCCATCTAAACCAGTCATTACACGGAGGTTTTCTCCCCTTGATGGCCATGCAACACAGTAATCAATTGGAGGTTGTCTCAAATTCCTGGCCGGTACACACCAGTCAGTGGAGAATATGTATGTGTAATGGCAGTGGAGTGGAGAAAGCCATTATACAAGTCTAACTCACCAAATCCAACAAGATTTGATACAGATAAGATCAGTATTAGTTGAGTATAAACACATGGCCAACCCACAACTCATTTGCACATGGGGAAATGGCTCATATCTGGGAGACTTCTGGACAAAAATTATGGTCTGGCACTCTCTAGAGAGTGCAACACTTTCTTCCCTGGTGATAGTTGCTGCATGCCAAAAAAAAGTCAGGTCAAACGCAAAAGGGATAACAGGGAAACACTAGATTAAACATACCTCGGGAAACTGGTTCCAGGAACTTCTCCATGACCAGAAGTTCCTCCCACTGGAGCTTGGTTGGGCAATCCTCAAACTTTTTGTCCTGGAACGCTAACTTGCATGGCAGCAATGACTCAATCATCAGATAAGTGGAGTTCCAATGTGTGGGGACATCCTTTGACGGATGTTTATCCTTGATGTCAATGTTAACGGCAGTGAGGGCCTTTTCGAAGGCATCCATACGAGAAGGGGATCCACAGATCCAATGGACACTTTTGTGAAGTTGTTCAACAGCGGCACCGGCAAAGATGATCCCATCTTTGACAACAAGGTTGATGATGTGCGCTAAGCAGCGCACATGGAAGTAATTCGAGGTTGCAGAGCCTGGAGTTGTGCTACAATCTTTGACAAACCGCTTCAGTCAAACCACTGCCACAGTATTGTTTCCTGCATTGTCTAGTGTGACAAATGCCAGCTTTCTCACGGCCTTCCAATCGCGCATGATTAGGCTGAGTCAATTGGAGATGGCAGTGCCAGAATGCGGAGGAGGAAGGGTTCAAAAACTAAGGATGAGCTTAACTAGCTTCCAGTCCTTGTTGATGTAGTGGCCGGTCACAACAATGTATCCGGTAAGATTGGCGGCGGTCCATAAGTCAGTCGTGAGGGCTATGTGTTGGGCTTGCTGTTCAATCTTGCGGAGAAGCACCACCTTTTGCTCTTGGAAGATCTTGATGCAATTGTTTCAAATCGACTTTTGTTCTGGAACTACAAACTGGGGCTGAGCCTCCTTCATGAACTTGAGGAATCCTTTGTGTTCCACCATGGCCAACGGATACTCATGTTTGATAATCATTTCGGCCATGCCCTTGCAAGTTTTTTCTTGATTGTATATCCAGACTCCATTTCCGCTAGAAGGGTTATTTGACAAGCTGAAGTTCAAGAGGCCTTTTCGAGGTCCAATAATCCCACCTTTTTCAGTTATACACTTCTGAGAATGCCTGCAAAGATGGTTGGTTCCAGCTGATGAGGCGCCCGAGAGTCTCGTATGGCAGTTGTTGCACTGTGCCTTCTCCTTTCCATTCTCTAGATCAAAAATAATCATTAATAATAAAGAGTTAAGTCGTTGACATTCTTGACGGGCTGAAGAGAGAAAAGCTTACCTATAATCTTTGAGAAGTGTCCCCAAACACTGCTAGTGCTAGTAAGTTTCCTTTTCTTTGATTGACTCTTTTCTTGTGATTCGCTGACTCTGTCCGCCGGTGCTGGAGTCTGTGGCCCTGTAGTAGCTTGGGATTGCAAATCGGACTGGGTAATGACATTGATATTGCTTTGGGGTTGCCCAGTGTTAGAAGCCGCCATGTCCACTTTGACCAACAACGACGGTGACCGATTTGACTGCGTGATAGTCGAACCGGTCGGAAACTAGCTGGCAATAGGGATGGTGACCGGCTCCGGTCAGGAGTTGAACTACATCCTGGTACTGGTCACGACTGCCCCCCGGGGCGGGGACCAGGGAAGCCCATTGGGCGCCCAACAGGCTGCCCGCGCCGGCCCGATTTCTCTCACAGGTCTGCCGGGCCGGGCTGACATCCGGATTTTCTATGAAAAGGCGGCCCACACCCGGCCCAAACCCGGCCGGGTTCAGGCGGCCTGTTGGCAAGGCCGCCCAATTGGCATCCCTAGTTACAACCAAACCCAAAAAAAAGGTTCACATTGGAGCAAAGTCAAAAAAGTTTTGACTTCATTCCAGGAAATTCAGGCGAGAATATCATTCTGATTTTTTCCCTGGATTTTGTCCAGAGAATATCTGTATATGACCAATCATGCCTTGCAGATGCATTCACCCTCACCTGCGGGACTTTGGACCCGCTCCCGTTCGCAAACTTGCCGGGCAAGACTCAGGAGTTGTACCTTGGTCCCTCCCAGCCACCAGACTCGCAGGCTGCAGCATGTAAGCTGTTTTACAAGGGATCGCCCACCAAACCCAACTCTTTGATTGATCTGACTGGCACCGCTACTGCTACCGACCCGCCCCCACAGCCACAAAACATCCATATTGAGCACTGTTTATTTCAGCGAACGGTTGCAGGCCAGCTGGCCATGGACAATCCCAACACTGATCCACACAAAGCAAGGCCTTGCAGAGGTCCAAAAGCACTGGGAAAAGGTAACCCCAAACGACACCGTGGTCTTGTCAACGGTAGTGCAGCGGGTCACGTGGGCCCAGTTCCGATTGGACATTGCAGTGGCGCTGGGCAAGACAAAACTGCACCTTGGGACCCACATTGACCTCATGGATGCGAATGGCCTCATCAAGTGGCAGGGGGCAGTCAAGAAGCACACCGTCTTTGGCGTTGGACAGAACACCGTGATTGCGTCCAACGCGGATTTTGATTCCTACGTGGATGCAATCCTAGCTAACCCAAACTCCGAGGTCATCATCTGAGTGATCATGGCCGACCCCCGCCGGACCGCGAAGGAGCGCAAAAGTGTGAGTTTGGCCGCACTATCTTTCTATTCCGCACTCTCCCACTCGGACTGACATGCGTGCTACATTTCTGGGCAGGAGTGCGCTCAGTCTGATGCCTTGGCGATAGCCTATGGCTCCAACGACGACCAATTGGCCCTCAAAAGGACCAGCGCCCGAGTGGCCCGCAACGTAAGTCTTCCGTTGTGGTGCCTTCATCCCAGGTGGGAGGCTGAATAGTTTTGTTTGTCGGCCCCATGCGGATGTTGATGCCCTGGAACGGATGAGGATTACCCAAGAACTGTCCGAATATCACCGTCAGCTCTACGGGGGGGATCGGGAGTCAATGCGCATCAAGGACCCCGCAGACCCCGCAAGATCTTTCCGTGTGACCGCCAATGGGTATAAGACGTGGAGCATGGCAATCATGCACGGCGCGCGCGGGGTCAATGTGAGAATGAAAGCTGGTTGGCTGGTGAAGAATGTCCGCTAACCGCCTCCTTCAAGAATATTGATGTCCGGGCTGTGTGATTGTCAGTAACTCGGCTCCGCACTGCTACTCTCCGCTAGCCTTCAGCGCTCCTCTACTGAGCCTGATCTATAGCGTAATAATCTGCAAGTGAATAAAGCTCCGCACGTCGTAAGCACAAAAATCCGCAAGTAACTCTCGAATAAGGATAAGAACACAGATAATCCTCTCAATAACTCTCGTACGTCCGTAGTTGTAAGTACAATGATGATGAGTGAAAATCCGTAATAATTCGAGGATCAAGATAATAGGATACAAGAGTCCCCCCTTCCGTCCTCCCCTCCGCGCACGTCGCCGTTCCCACCCAATCCCGCACGTCTGACACTTTCCCGCACTAGTCCGCCTACTCCGCCCGCTATCCCGCTCGTCACTTTCCCAGACTCCGCTCCTCTCCGACGCTTGCCCTCCCACCGTCCTCTGTCTAGCCCCCGTCAGTCGTTCTCTTGCCACCGCCTTCACCCCGGTTCCACCCGCTCGGCTGTCATGACTCACCCGCTGACGCGCCGCTGCTACCAGTCTACGTGTGTAGTCCCGCCGCAGTCCAGCCCTGTCTTTTTCCGCTCCAATCCAAAATCCGCAATCCGCAATCCGCAATTCGTGCATTCCAATCCGCGTGTGACTTTCCGTAAGCTTTCCTGACCTCATCCTCAGTGCTTATGTCACCGGAATGCACCCTGCCTGAGCGGCTTTGTGCATTCCCCGCCCGCGCTATCCCCGCGTGGACATTCTACCGCGCTCGCCTATATAAATCACCACATCCGCCCCAGTTTTGAAGTCCTGCCCCCAGGATCTTCCCACACATTTGCCTGCTCCCACACTCGTCACACATCCACATACACATCATCCTCCTTTCCCACACATCTCTTCCCGTTCAATATGGTAGCTTGCGATTGCTGTACTCGACTCAGATTACCCTGCGTCTACTCCCGCGCTGGTCGTGCGTGTAACAACTGTAGGGATTTGAAACGCCGCTGCTCCGCCTTCACTCCCAAATCCGACAGCTCCCGCAGAAACCGCGAATCTCAAAACCGTCCACCGCCGTCTGGATCCCAAAGCTCTCGTGCGGAACGTTCCCCGTCTGTTATCTCGGTCAGTTCCCGCACCAAGTCGCCCTCCGCACACGGTGAAGACCTTATGACGCCGCCACCCAATCGTGCCGACTGCTCGAGCGCCAAAGAATACGTCCAACAAGCCCAGGTGTGGGCCCGTAAACACGGCGTCAACAGACCTTTAGTCGACAAGCGTCTCAAACGTCCTCAAGAACCCGCATTGACACCTGCTGCTGGACCTTCATTGGCTGCCGCGCCTTCTCCCATTGCTGGTTCAAAGCGCCCCTCGGCGGATTCTACGGATCAATCCTTGAAGCGTCCATGCCCAGCCGGTTCTCAGACTCTGGGTCTCGCAGCCCGTTTTTCCGCTCGTCCGCGTGACCCAACGCCAATCGTTCTCTCTCCAGAGCCCACATTTCCCCAGGCTCCCGGTAAGTAACTTTCCGCTTCTACTTGTCGAGCCGTCGCTAACCATTGACAGCTTTTCCCGCTCCAGCCACCCCAGCAAGGGACACCGAGATGGCACCTGAAGACTCGTCCCGTAATCCTTCTGGCTCGCCGCCCAGCTCCCCGCAGTCCGTTCCGCACGCCGAAGTCCCGCAAGCCAGAACCGCCCGCGCCGCCTCGATCCACACGTTGGAGTCCACGGACCCGCCTTCTCCGCCGGCCGATACCAGTCCAAAAGCGCCTCGACTCCTTGCCCCGTCAGCCGCTACTGTTCAAGCCGCATCTCCTGACTCTCCGACTCCACGCCCTCGAGCCTCGTCGGTACCTATCCACCTACCGCCGCCTGCCGAGCCTGCCGCGTTGCTAAATCGCCAACTCGCGGAAATCTCCCGCGACCTACGCGACACCTTCCCCGACAACCCCCTCTGGGAACAAGCCGTGTTCCCCGCCGCCGCCGTACTCGACTTCGTAGGCGCCTTCCACGATATGAACCGCGCTCTGCTCCACATCTCCGCGATAACACCCGCACAACGCCGTCGTAGGTACGCATTCTTCCTCGTCGGCATCAACCAGCTTGTCGAACGACTCGAGCTAGCCATTGTCGTTCCCGCCGACGAACGTACTCTACGAGCTCGACAGAACATGGAGGAAGCGCTACGGAACAAGCCGCACCCCGCACAACCCACCGCCGCGGACTATGACGCTCCTATCCCTGCGGAGCGCATTTGTACGGAGCGTACCCACCGCTCCTCTGACTCCAGACTTCCCTAGCTTCCCTTTCTCTGCTTTTTCTTCTCTTTCTTTTGTTGTCTCCCCCCTTGTATATAGCCCTATCCTGCGGAAACAATGCCCTTAATACACGCGCAGTCTGTGTTCCGCACCCGGATAGTTTTCGCCTAGAGAGAGCTACCAAGAATCCAAAGCAAAGTGAGCAAAAACAAAGGTCCGTTGTCCCAAAAAAAATTTTTTATAAGTGCCTGGACCGCCCCAGAATGAGAACCACTTTAGTCCCCGCACTCCCTTTTTCCATTTTTATCCTTCTTTTTTTTTTTTTTTTTTTTTACCACCTTTTACCATACACCATCCAGAAAGAAACCGCAATCCATGAGAGAGAGAAACCAGAGAAAACGCAATCCACGAAAGAAAAACCAGAAAAGCCGCAATCCACAAGAGAGAAATTCCGCAAGGTACCTGGTCCGCCCCAGAAGGATTTTCCGCACAATATCCCCGTACCCCGCACCTAGAAATACAGATAGACAACAAGCCAGTGAAACGCATAACGAAAATGAAACCAAACTCTATAAGATAACAAACATTCTGGGGTGGCTATGTAACCTGGCTGTAGACCAGATAGCGCACCCCCTCACCAATAATCACTTGTGGCTTTTGCCTGCCACGGCTTTCCCCGCCCCAGTCTTTTTAGCGCTGTCCCCAGCGGTCCGCAAACACCGACTCCGTCGCAACGGCGGAGGTGCCTGATCCGCATCGTCCTCCTCCGACGCAGCTTCCAAACCAGAATCTTTGTCGCTAGCCGCCGCGCCCGTGCCCTCCGCACCCTCTGAGCTTGCTGAAGAAAAGGCGTCCTCAGGGACCCGAACCTCCTCCTCAGAGTCATCCGATTCCGCGGTCTGATTGAAACCCGTAGAACCCCGTGCGTAAAACCGCTTGACATGCGTCGCCGCCGCCCGCCGCTTCAGAAGCGTCCCGTCCAGTTCCTCCAGCTGATAACTTCCACCAGGGAATTGTGACACAACGCGATAAGGACCATTCCATTGGTTAGCAAACAACTTGCCCCACTGAGACTCGAGGCTACGATTGTAAAGAAGAACCAATTCCCCCTTGCGGATAGAATCCCGCAAGCAATGAGAACACCAACGGTCCCAGTATCGGACCGCCTTAGCACGACTCTCCTTAAGGCGCGCCGCCGCCTTCGCAATAACTGAATCCCGCCACAACAACTTGTCCGCCGATTTAACTTTCCACCAATCCACCGCCAGATACGTGAACATCTCTATATCTATTGGCAAGACCGGCTGGCACCCGAACAACATTTCGTAAGGCAAATACCCCGTTGTCCGCTTAGTGGAAATCCGATCTGCAAACAAAACAGCGGGCAGATACTGCTGCCACTTCTTACCGTCCTTGCCACACAATTTCACCAGAGCGCTCTTGATTGGCTGATGGCCACGCTCAACCATTCCCGCACCTTCAGGGTAGTACTCTGTTACTTTGCCAAACTTAGCACTGCATGACTCCACCAATTTCCGCAAGCCGCCACAAAATTCCGCACCGCCGTCCACCGTGATGAGTCGCACACTCCCAAACCGCGCAAACCAGTCCTCTTCCAAAAACTGTTTGACTTTTGCCGCCGTAAGATTCACCAGAGGCCGCGCCTCCACCCAACCGGAAAGATCATCTCGCGCCACGATCAGGTACTTGAACTTCCCTGCCTTGATGTGCACCGCATCCATTGATATCCTACTGAAAAGCGTGTCCGTTTCCGTAGGTTTAGGCAGTCGCTGACTACGCCTCTGGCATTGCTTGCAACTCCGAACCCATTGCCGCACACTTCTCGTAACACCCGGCCACCAAAACCGCGACTGAACTCTCCGTCTAGTTTCCGCTTCGCCTTGATGACCCAGCTCCTCGTGTAAACTCCGCAGGACAGCTTCCTGATCAATGCGCCGAGTCACTACCACCAAGTGTACCGGTGCGCTCCGACGCCATAGTTGACCCTCATGCACAAAGAAATTCACCGCTTTACGTTTGATCCAGCAATGAACCGTCGGACCAATTCCCACAGGATAACGAAGAGTCGTCAGGAACACCACCAAGTACTCAATATACCTCGGCGTCTGAGTCACTGGCAAGCCTCCACCCTCCTCCGCGACCGCGTCCTTCGCCATTCGCACATCGAGAATCCGCCGCTCCACGTCCAGCTGTTCTGCCAGCGCAAATCAATCCTCATCGTCACCCAGGGGAATGCGGGACAGCGCGTCCGGCATCGTGAACGCCTTGCCCAGCACGTGCACCACTTCAAAAGAAAACAACTGCAAGAATGCCACCCACCTTGTCATTGGGGCATTAGGCAGTGACAGACAATTGATCATCCGCACCAACGCCTCCGCATCGACCAGTAATTCGAAATAGACGCCCCACAGTATGTGTTGCAATCTCCGCACGATTTTTGCCACTCCGCACAGCTCCAACTTTGGCTGGGAATACCGCGATTCCACATCTGTAAACGTCACCAATTCATACAGCACGGGCCGATCCTTCCCATCCTCTTCCTGGGTGAGTACTCCGCCTGCGCCAAACTCACTGGAGTCCACTGCCAAACAAATCCCGCCGTTATCGTAATCGAGTTCTTTTAACAAGATCTTTCGGCCTACTATGTCCTTCAGCATTGCAAACGCCTCATCACACTCTTGGGTCCAGTTCCACTCCGCATTCTTGCGTGTCAATCTCCGCATCGGACTCGCAATTTCCGCAAACCTTTTGATAAACATGTGCACAAAACTACATAACCCAAGGAACTGCAGGATATGAGACGCCGTGCGTGGTTTTGGCCAATCCAGTATCTTGTTTTGCTTAGGTTTCGCGACCCGCCGTCCGTCTTTAGACACCTCGTGCCCTAGGACCTTCAGCGCCGGTACACAAACCGCAAACTTCTTTCCTGACACCGTAAGGCCCGCTTCCTCAATCCGAAACAAAACCCGCTCCAGCGCCACTGCATACTCCCAGATAAACCGACGAATGTTAGGATTTTCGGCCAAAGCCGCTCCGCCGTAGTCACTCCTTGGTCCTTTCACGGCCGCATCATCAATAAATATTTGCTCCGTGTGAGGTAACTTGTCCTGAAGGATCCAGGACATCT
The DNA here is from genome assembly GCF_026914185.1 of Puccinia triticina. Lineage (NCBI taxonomy): Eukaryota > Fungi > Basidiomycota > Pucciniomycetes > Pucciniales > Pucciniaceae > Puccinia > Puccinia triticina. The sequence continues at coordinate 3,670,141 of NC_070569.1, forward strand.
GCGCCTGATACACCGCCACCGAATTGGTAGCCCCCTGCGGAAGCCAAGTAAGCTGCAAGCGCCCCAATTGCGTCTCGAACGCCGTCAGCGGCCTTGACTCCGCGTGCAATTCCCGCTGGTTGTATCCGCCCATTACGTCCACCAGACCATAGCGAACCCGCCCCGCCATAGTGTCAATGAATTCCTCTATGCGTGGCGGTAATCCAGCATCCCATATAGTGACCGAATTAAGCCATTGCAAGTTGTGCACAATCCGCAGACTCTTCTTGTCCTGCTTTATTACCGCAAAGATTGGACTAGAGTAACTGGAGCATGATTGCTCATACAACCCTGTCCGCAACCGTTCCCGCACCAGTTCCGTCATCTCCCCACGAATTGCCGCCGGTATAGGGATGGGCCATATCTGCCATGGCTCATGCCAAACCGTGGGGATTCAATAAGGATCCCCAATACACCGCTTGAGTGAGCCCCGATCTTCCGGTCCGAATGACAACGCCTTCTCCCGCAACGTAATAGCTTCAGCCAATAAGTGAAACTCCTCCTTGTGGAGCCATTCCGGTGGCCCAAAGTTGAGACTGGCCATCCGTTCCGCCGTAATCCGCTTCGTCAGCTTGAACCTTGGCGGAACCCGATGCAGAGGAGTCTTGAATGGATCCCGGCTCCACTTGATCTCCCTCAATGGCGGGTTGAGCTCCTGCGGCATTGCCATGTTCCGCGGCCGCACCTTCCTCGCCACCGGTTTATACCTCCCACCGTTGACCCGGCCCATTCTTGCTTCACCGTCGTCGCCAATCGTCCTAGCCACAATCAAACCCCTGCATGGACGTCTCATTTCGCTCACGACCGTGGCACAATGGTAGGGTTTCGTAGAAAGCCAACTTGGAGGTGCATACTTAGGAGGACTTACTTGTACACTGCTCGCCTCCACCGCGCAGTTCCCGGTTTCCGCACCAATTTTTCCGCCCTTGTCCATTCCCGCTTTCCGCTTGTCAATGGTCCCTGTCGCAGAGTAACGGCTCACCACAGTGGCGCTGTGGTAGTGCTTTGATCCTTCCACACTCAAAGATGCACACGATGGAAAGCTCACTTTGGTATTGGACTGCCTCGCCGTAACTTCGCCAATACCCTCCCGGTTCTTTAATGTCGACCGTCCAGGCTGAGTCGAAGCTTCCTCCGCCCGGATAGCTCGGCCAACAACTAAAAATCCTCCGTGGGAGGCTCCGCACAGTGATGCGGTGCCCCTTCGCCCACCTCCGTCACCCAATCTCCGCTTTGAGGCTGGCAGATGATCGTCTCGTACTGCTTCCCGTGAGTCCCTTCCACCCGCATCACTTCCTCTTGCCTTGCGGGACAGAAACGCAGTTGCACTCGAAAAGCAAACAGTGCTGGTCGACCAAGGATGATCTCGTGAGACCTAGTTACCAAGAACAATAACTTTTTGACCACTTTCGCCACCTCCGCTATCCCGTCCACTTCACAAGTAAAACCGTCCATTGTGCGGATTTTTATGTGAGTCTTCCGCAACACCAAGTTAGCCTCCGACGCCAAATCCACCGGGAGAATGTTGATCATGCACCCTGTGTCGATCATAGCCCATTTCGTGACGTTTCCTACCCTCATACTCACGTATCCCAGTGGACAGGACACGGCCGTAGATGGTAGAACGGGAATTGAATCCAGCAAGTGTCCAAACTCCGCACACTTAACCTCCGCAGTTTCCGCGTTAGTGGTGACAGCCGTCGCCGCTGGCTTCCTTTCACCTGACGCCTCTTTCAACACGCTGATCATCTCGTCCGCCATCACCGGAGAAATTGCCGCCAGCTCCCTCAAGGTAAGGGCTACCGTGGTTTCCGCGCCCATTGCTCGCCGTGCAACTTCTGCCGCCTTTTTCTTATTGCCCCCCGCCATCGGAGCTACCGGAAGCTGCTTGACCGGCTCCAGTCTGGCTCTAGGAGCGGGAACGGGATCCAAATCCATCTTCTCCAAACGCTCCCCTAAGAAGACTTCCCCCGTTTGCACGCACTTCACACTGCTGGCCACTGCCGGCAGCTTCCACACCATGCCCTTGACCATCCCAATATTCACTTTCCCTTCCACCTCTTTTCCTTTCACCAAAGGTTGTCCGGCCCGCACCACGTCCCTCGGAATCGGTCCATCCACTGGTGTACAATCCGGCCAGAAGAAAGCGCGCCCCCACAAGGAGACTTTTCCCGCAGCCCGATCTGTTTCAAAGTACTCGTACTGATTCCGCATATGGCCAGTTTCCTTGCAGTAGTCACACACCAGAGGTCCTTGTCTCCACGGCGGCATCCCGCCCGCCTGCGGAGCACCCTCTGCCTGAGGAGCCGCTGGAACGGCTGCTGGTGCCACGGCCGCCTGTTGTTCCTTTGGTTGCTTGTGCGCCGCTTTCTGCATGAACAGCTTCAGTTCTTTCAGCGTATCCGCCAGGTCACTCACGTCTTTGACCGTCACCGGCGCCTGCGAAGCCGATTCCGCCCTCACGACCGCATCTCCTTGGCTGTCGTTCATGAGTTCCAACACTTTGAGTTCCGCCTTGACAGCGGACCGCAGCTCCTTCATGCTGGGCAACAGTTTTGGCCCACCAAGTCGCGGTTTGACCATCAGTCCCCGCTTGTTAAGTCCCTGAAGCACCTTCTTGGTGAAGGTCCGGTCGAATCCCTTCAGGAAAATCCGCTTTGTTGTACCCATATCGGCCATCACGATCTCATTCCACTCCAGATACCGCAGAACCTGGTCGAAACTGGTAATGTAGGACACGTACTCCGCTCTTGCCCGCACACCACCCTTTTCCGCACGCTCCAAAGCCACTTTCTCCAAGTCACTCTCCCGATACCTGGGTCCACGATCTTCCCACCTCTCAAGTATCTCCTCCTTGAGCTTGGTCCAATCCTTACTCTCAAACCCCTTCATGTCCTCCACTTCCCGCAAGTCCTCGCCTTCCAGGAAAAAGTTGACCACCTGGTACGCTTTATCCGCATCCGTCAGACCTTCTTGCAGAGCCGCTCTTTCGAACCGGTCAATAAAACGCTCCACCTCCGCCTCTGAAAACTTAAGGTGTGGATAATCCCTGGGCCGTGTCTTCGCTCTGCTCGGCGCAGGAGCCGCAGGTCGTTGTCCACCTAGCGCTTCTTCCATGGTCTTGTCTTCTGTCTCTTCTGGTCGAACTCCATAAGTTCCGCTCGTCGTTCCTCCCGCTGACACCGCTGGTCAATCGTTCAGGGTGCTCCGCTGGTACAACTGTCGCCTCCTCGCTGCAATTGACTGATTAGGTGAGAACTGACTCCGCGCTGACGAAAAATATCTCTGTCCTAGTCTTGGTCCTCCCGCTGATCCCAACCACGATTGTCTTTTGGCTGGTCTTGAAGAAGACCCTTCTCCGTTTTCCGCAATTACTGTGTCTCCGCTGTCCAAGCCGCCTGATCCGATCTGAGACTCTTTGTCACCTGGGGTAAAGAATTTGCCTTCCAAAAGGTTCATTCAACGTTTCCGCGCAAGTCTAGTTCCCGAGTATCCAATAACAACACAAAGTTGGGTTTCCCGGCCAGACCCCCACTTGTGAGAATGAAAGCTGGTTGGCTGGTGAAGAATGTCCGCTAACCGCCTACTTCAAGAATATTGATGTCCGGGCTGTGTGATTGTTGGTAACTCGGCTCCGCACTGCTACTCTCCGCCAGCCTTCAGCGCTCCTCTACTGAGCCTGATCTATAGCGTAATAATCCGCAAGTGAATAAAGCTCTGCACGTCGTAAGCACAAAAATCCGCAAGTAACTCTTGAATAAGGATAAGAACACAGATAATCCTCTCAATAACTCTTGTACGTCCGTAGTTGTAAGTACAATGATGATGAGTGAAAATCCGTAATAATTCGAGGATCAAGATAATAGGATACGAGAGTCCCCCCTTCCGTCCTCCCCTCCGCGCACGTCGCCGTTCCCACCCGATCCCGCACGTCTGACACTTTCCCGCACTAGTCCGCCTACTCCGCCCGCTATCCCGCTCGTCACTTTCCCAGACTCCGCTCCTCTCCAACGCTTGCCCTCCCACCGTCCTCTGTCTAGCCCCCGTCAGTCGTTCTCTTGCCACCGCCTTCACCCCGGTTCCACCCGCTGATGGAACCCGCTCGGCTGTCATGGCTCACCCGCTGACGCGCCGCTGCTACCAGTCCACGTGTGTAGTCCCGCCGCAGTCCAGCCCTGTCTTTTTCCGCTCCGATCCGAATACCCAATCCGAAATCCGCAATCCGCAATCCGTGCATTCCAATCCGCGCGTGACTTTCCGTAAGCTTTCCTAGCGTGCTTTCCTGACCTCATTCTCAGTGCTTATGTCACCGGAATGCACCCTGCCTGAGCGGCTTTGTGCATTCCCCGCCCGCGCTATCCCCGCGTGGACATTCTACCGCGCTCGCCTATATAAATCACCACATTGATCAGGATAACCCACCTAAAACCGACCAGTTCGTCTCTGAGAAGGAGGTCGTGTACTCCTTGGCCGAGTTGGCGGCCCAGGCAACCAACCAGATGTCCAAGCACAAGTCTGCCGCAGCGGTCCAGGGGAATTCTCCGTCCGGACCACCAAATCCCGTCATCTCCACGCCTGCTGTGCCCAAGGCACCGCCTCGCCCGCCTCTCTTTGCTTCGGTGCCCGGACAGCCTAGCTTGCCTGGGGTGGCGGCCACCCTCCCGGGCTCGCCTGCTCATCCCAGCCGGGCCACGTTGCCTCCCGCCGGCGGCGACTCAACGACGGCCACCCCTGTGTTTACCCAGCCCCAAAGAACCGCGTCTGGCCGAGTTATACAACCCCGACTGCTATCATCCGCCCCACGGGCGCAACCCAGCCCTCCAGCCCCTGTCGGCACCACCTTGCTGTCTCCCACAAAGGCCGCTCGCCAACCGTTGATCCCTCAGCTCATGGGGGCTGAGGGGGGGCCAGACGAGCTTGATAACCCAGACCCGGAGGATGCACCGTTCAGCCCGGTAGCATCTGTGCGCATGTGTTCAACCCGTCAAAACAGCCTGGCGAGCATGGATATTGAAATCCTGCCGCCTCCAAAGTCCGACGTGGATCACAAGGGCTATGTCCATTGATCCCCAGTACGCAAGATCGCCCGCAGCCCACACGGGGATGGCATTGCCCACACGATCAGCCGCCTGAACTTTGGCAGGCCCCAATTGCCGACCCGGGGGCGGCTGCTGTTGCCCACTTGGAAGACTCCCGCTTCTTGTTCGCGCTCGGATTCCATGGCGTCCTGGATCACCGAGTCCGTCCCCACGGCCGACTATCCGCTCAACAAGGCGGGGAAGGCCCTCACGATTGAGGGTTTCCTTGAATTATTGTGCTCTGAAAAGGGTGATGTGATCACCCGCGGGTGACTTGCAATGTCCCACATCCGCCGGTGGGATTTCTTCCTACAGACTTCCCCAAGAGTTTTGGAGACAAAATTCGGATTCCCATACACAATCGCTTGCCAATTGGTCAAGGGGGCCACATGGCTGATCCCATCCCACGTCATTTTCCCGAATGCGAAAGGCCTTACCACGCCTGCCCCCCCAGCCAACTCAGTCGTCAACCCGCCCGCGAATGTGAATGAAGACCCCGGTTCTCACCACCTTGTTGCGACCAAGACGGCGACTGTAGGACTCGCCTGCGCGTCATCCAGCGGGAATGTCAGGGCTGCTAGCACGACCAACGCTCCCGCGCTATCAGGTCCCCGGGACCTCCTTGGCGACGACTCCACCTCCGCGTGATGCAACCGGTTTGTAGCTCGCGGGGAATTGATTGTTTCTATCTCATCATGGTGGTTCCCGGGCTGGCTTGTAAACCTGGGAACCATGAATCTCACATTCAGTCTCAAAGAATATCTGGCGGCAGAAACCCCAGTACCCGGTTTCCAAACACAGGTTCACGAAGTAAAACTTTTCATTATCTATCCGTTATAACTTTGTTTCCCCCTTCCCATCCCTGGCTGAATTTATAATAATGATGTGGGATGTGGTCTATTTGAGGCCTATGAGAAATAGAGGGCACAGATGACACCCAAAAATCTCCAGGGGGCTTCTGCGCCCCAATGGGCGGAGCCCGTTGGGGCGCAGAAACAGCCCCCAGGCGCTAGTGAGGACATGGAAGTGCTAAAAAATCCCCCAGGGGCGAGTGTGGACTTTGCAGTGCACAAACAGCTCCCAGGAGCGAGTGGCGACTTGGCCGTGGAGAACCAGCCCCCAGGGGCGAGTGTGGACTTGGCAGTGCAGAAACAGCTCCCAGGAGCGAGTGGCGACTTGGCCGTGGAGAACCAGCCCCCAGGGGCGAGTGTGGACTTGGCAGTGCAGCATGAGCTCCCAGGAGCAACAGCTCCCAGGAGCGAGTGGCGACTTGGCCGTGGAGAACCAGCCCCCAGGGGCGAGTGAGCAATAGGCCGTGGGGACTTGGATGTGCAGAAGCAGCACCCATCATCACCGCGAGAACATCACAGACATGATGCAATTGCGCCTCCGGCAAGTTTTCGGCAAGTGAGGACATGGCTGTGCAGATGCAGTCGCCAGGGGCGAGTGAGGATTTAGCCCGGGCGCATGCGCGTTACCAAATGCCCCCCCAGGGGGCACTTGACCCTGTAGGAATGGACCGAGCGCGCCAAGGTGGGTGAAAAAAGGCACCGCGCCGCGGGTTGCTTGGCAAGTCACAAGCAATCCTCCGATGTGTTTTTTAGGTAGTGTAGATTGTGCATTGCAATTTGTTCTGCTTCGGCGACAAAGGCCAAGCAACCTGCAAAAAATCAATGAAGAAAACCACCACACCGCGTATCATCACACAATTCCTGCCGAGTAGCCACTGCCGAGGAATAGGTTGCTCATCATCCGAGGATTTGCAACGTTGGGGAGCACCTCATTGATGATCCGAGCATCCTGTTGGGTCCCAGTGGGAATTTCGAGGCGCTTGAGGTAGGTTTTCAGGGTCACAAAAACCTTTTCGATTGGGTTGAAGTCAGGTGAATAAGTTGGCAGATACAGTAGAAGGACCCCAGCGTTTGCACAAATTTCTGCAATTTGACCCCCATGGTGGATGGGGGCGTTGTCCATGATCAGGACACTGTTTCGGCCGGGGAAGGGATTCATCACAGGCATCTAGGAAACGTGATAACCCACACCAAATCAATTACATTGTCTTTGCACGAATGGGACCAGACCGGATATCTTACCAAAACGTCCTCGAGAAAATACTCCATGTTGATGCGGCGCATTGTACCGACCTGAGCAATGCACTCAATACACCCGTCCAACAACACTGCCGGGAGAACCGAGACACGAGGGGCCCCCAGGGGCCTAGGGATGTGTTGAGTGCGGCGCCCGCGGAGCGCCCAAGCTTTGTCCCGTGAGTGTGTTCCGAGCGATACTCCATCCTTGTCTGAAGGCCAACAAACGGGTTAGTAACAGCGCAAATGCAGACAGAAAGTCCCCACAACTCTTGCTTACCGACAAACACCCGGAATTCCGCCGGGTAATTACCCATGCGGGCAATGTAGTTCGCTTGAGCGTTGGGGCATTGGTTTGGGTTGACCGTGCGGGTGGTTTTCTTTGTCATGAGGAGGCGGAACTTCAACTTGGCTTGGATTGTGCTGAGGGGATGTTGGGTGCCGGTCATTGCTTGGATGTGATTCTGGATCTCATCCAGGTACAGGGTTGGCTCGGCCTCCAGCGCTGCGAGCACAAACTTGGCCTCCTTGCGGCTGAAGGCCAATGGGCGAACCTACTTGGCGTACAGTGCCGGGTCTCAGACAACATCGCAGGTGTTTCGGTACAGATTTTTCCACCGGAGGAGGGAGTCTTTGGACACCTTGTGGTCAAGAGTCCAATTGATCTCGGCGAGAGTCTGTCCTTGCACGGCTATTTTGACGACAATGACCTTCACGTTGCGCAAGTACTTCACGAAGAACATCGGGCCTATCCAAGGCAAAAAATTTGGTGAGTGGGGGGAGCCTGAAGCGAGGGCCCAAACAAAAAACCAGGGCTCACCGTTAGCAGGATGGGATTGAGTGGCTGTGTTGTCCTCGGACTCGTCGGTGGTGCAGTATAAGGTCGCCCGTCTCTCATTCTGAATCTTTGCCCCACTATTCAAAGTGTGCAGATATATGTATTCAACCGCATAACATTTCGTTATTTTCAAAATTTTCTATTATGTCATTCCTTCTTTCTTTCGATCGAAGGTAGCGGTAATTTGTCTTTCAAAGTTACTCATTTTTTTTTTCATTTTTGGTTGTGGTTTCTTTTGTGCGTTAGTCATGATAATGGAAATCATGAATACTCTGCGGAAATCTGTACAGATTTGGTCAAGGATAGCACGGGAAAACCCTGGCCATCTCAAATATGTTGCGAAATGAATTTGGCGGCCTGGCGCGCCGCCTAATTGGAAAATGGCCTTTTGCCAGAGTATGACGACGTGCTACTGGGATTCACGGAAGGTTTCAATCAGGGTATCCCCAATCATCGGATTGGGAATCTAAAGTATTTCACACCAGACAATCATAGGTCCTCCGAGATTGCAAGGCAAAAAATAGAAGAGTCGATACAACACGAGCTGAAAGCGAAGCGGATGTTTGGTCCCTTTTCTCGCGAAGAAGTCTCAGCCAAATTTGAGTTTTTCCGGTTGAATCCTTTAGGCGCGGTGGTAAACAATGACGGAGCGATTTGACCAATCAACGAGTTATCCTTCCCTAGAGGGGATGCAGAAATTAAATCAGTAAATTCGTTTGTTGATAAAAATCTGTTCAGCACAACATGGGAGGATTTTAATGTTGTATCAAAGTTCTTCGCGGGCAACGACTGGAAGCTAGAGCTGGCTTTATTCGACTGGGAAAAAGCCTATTGACAGATACCTACAAAAAAGGAGCGATGGAAGTTTTTACTTGTGAAGGATTTTGAAGGAAATTTTCTGTTGGACACGCGCATCACATTCGGGGGCGTAGCTGGATGTGGATCTTTTGGAAGACCAGCGGACGCATGGAAAATGATAATGAAAAATCATTTTGACTTGGTTACAGTCTTCAGGTGGGTTGACAATAACCTTTTTGTACGAATACAAGGGGCATTGGTAGATATGCGCAAGATCGTGGAGAAGTCTCTGGAGTTGGGGGTTTTAACAAACAAAAAAACAATTCATGAACTTCTCAGACGAACAGAAGTTCATCGGCTTTGTGTGGAACGGCATTCAAAAGACGGTTCGTCTACCTGAGGGAAAAATTGAGAAAAGAATAAGTCAGATCATTCCTTTCTTGCGCCCCGAGGACAAGTTTTGCTATGAAAAGGTTCAGATACTCGCGGGAAGGCTTAACCACGTTTCATACCTGTTACCTCATTTGAAATGCTGCCTGAATTCCCTTTACAGATGGTTGATGACCTGGCAACACATGAAATCCGCGCGGCATACTCCGGCGGATGCGTTGTTGGATTTGGCGTTTTGGAAAGATACACTGGAAAATTTCGAACATACACAAATCATTAGCTACAGGCCGCCGGTCGACATTGGGTGGGTTGGCAACGCCTCTACCTCATTCGGAATCGGAGTTTTGATTGGGAAGTACTGGGCGCAATTCAAACTGTTCAACCAAAAAAGGTGTGATGCTGGGGATCAAAACCGCAGGAGACTGGAATGGGGGAAGCTGTGATGTAAGGAGCGGTAAGGATGAGATGCCGTGAAGATGGGGAAACTCGGGGCAGGGAGTGAGAGGGGACTGGTACTTTAGGTAAACCGGAACCGCCTCGACAATTGAGCTTGGTCCTTCTGACTCAAGTCAATCTCCCCTGAGTTCTCCCCCGGTCTGGCCTGGCTTCACACAGGGGGAAGGAGGGGTCAGCTGTGGATGGGTGGGAATGGAGGCGGCGGAGTGGATTGGCCTGCTCACCGGTCGCGGATCGATTTTTTTGGTTCGGCGGGTGGCTGGCTGGCGGGCTGGCTGGCTGGATTGTGGGTGGGTCCGGTCGGGCGGGGAGGGGGAATTGGGTCAGGGGGCATTTTCGCTGGAGGGGGGGGAGGGGATTGGGAGGGAGGGAGTAGGAAGAAGGTGGAAGGATGCAAAGGTTTGGAAGGGCATACAGGTCCGGTGGCTGAAGTCAACAAAGTTGTTTGGTCAATATTCAGGCTACCGGACCTGCAAGCTTTCCTGGCCTTGCTGTAACCTCATCAACCAGGAGGGATTCCTTCCGGTCGCCCGGGCTGTATCTCGGCGACCAGAAGGAAAAAATCCTCCCGGTTGCAGAGGTTAAACAACCTCGGCGACCAGAAGGAGATTTTCCTGGTCACAAAGGTTAGAAAACCTTGGCGACCAAGATGAAATCATCCTGGCCGCAGAGGTTAAATAACTTCAGTGCGCGACCAGCAGGTAACCTCCAGGTCGCAGAGGTTACCTTGGCGGGTTACCTTGGCGACCAGAAAGCAACCTCCTGGTCGCCGAAGTAACCTCGGCAACCAGAAGACAATCTTGTAGTTTCTGAAGTTCCCTTGGCGACCAGAAGGAAACCTCCTGGTCGCCAAGGCTACCTCGGCGAACAGAAGGAAACCTCCTGGTCGCAGAGGTCAGGCCCTTCTGGTTGTATGCCGAGGTCATCCCTCTTTGACCAAAAGGGGTCCCTTCCGGTCGCCGAGGTGAGTTTCAAGGGGCGGGTATCCGCGGGTACCCGCCCAGGCCATTGAAGCCAGCGGGTACCTGGGTGCAAAAGTGCCATCTCTACCAAAATCTTAAACGCAGCTTATAAACTATCAATTATCCAGATGTTGTTCCAGTTGTGGATTAGTTCAAGCATTGTTCATTATTTCTTACACTACTTTTGCCAAAAACATTCGGCACAGTTCCAGAAAAAGGGTACAATATGGCACCCCCTGGAGAGTGCAACAAAATCACTCCTGGTGTTAACTGTGTATGTTGGAGGTAAATAACATACAATATCCGGGTGGCCAATGCTGATCAATGCCTCAAGTAGTGGATAGTTAGTCCTGTTTACCTCTTTTGAATTGTTTGTTTTAGTATCAATTGAGATTACATTATCTTTACCTTCCATCCAGGACCATCACCAAGATTTCCCAATCCAATCATCAATGGCCAAGGACTACTTGGCTTGCTCAGCCTCCTTGGCAAGTTTTGAGCAGTTTTTCTCAGCTGCAGCCTACATTTGTGAACGTGACCATGGGAGTCTTTCTCCCAGAACCATTGAGAGATCTGTAATTTCTCACCAATTGTTACATCAGGGATATAAGGCCAATTGAAAGTTTGAGGAGGCACAGGTGTTTATCACCACAGAATATGAAGAACATGAGCACAAGAAAAATCAGCACAGAAAGCCTATTCCAACATCTAGTAATTCTGACCAACCATCACTGAGCAAGTAGTAATATTTCTTTTTCTTTCTTCCCTTTGTATCTATTTTCCTTACACTATCCCCCCCCCCCCCCTTCAGCCCCAAAAACCACATGTAAATGTTGTCCAGTATGATTTTATTTCCAAAAAACATGATTGGCAAAAAGAAACTCTCCAACAGATACTGGAGGACTTCCTGTTGCCTAAAGGGCTTGATTTAGAGGGGTCCGCTAAACCTTTTTTTCTGGTAAAAACTTGATCTCAATCAAATTTCACCAGCCAGTAAATTATAGCCTGTCCCTCTAGATTAAGCATTTTAGCCAACAGGAAGTCCTCCAATGTAACAGTAATGCCTAAATTGCTTGATGCAATACAGTCATTTGAGAAATGGAGTGTTGGTGATACCAATACATTGCAGCAGTAGTGCATCAACACAGCAATGTGCTACACATATCTCCAAAATATGTTGTGGTGATTTATAATGATAAGTGTGATAGAATTTCCACTTGGCAATAGCGTGTGTGGGAATGCACAAGCGTCTGAGCTCAGAGTGCATTTGGTGACATAAGTAATGAGGATGATGTCAGAAAAGCTTACACAAAGTCACACGCATGGAAAGCACAGATTGGAAAATATGCGGATTGCGGACCACCGAGTTTGGATTGGGTGGCGGATTGGAGCAGAGGGAGAGAGCTGGACTATGGCAGACCAAACATTTGGACTGATAGCAGCAGCGCGTCAGCGGCCAAGCCAGGGCAGCTGAAGCGGGTGGAACTGGGGCGGAGGCGCTGGTGAGAGGCTGACTGATGGGGGCTAGGCAGAGGAGGTGAGATGTCAAGTGTTGAAGAGGAGCAGAGCTTGGTAATTTGATGGGTGGTGTGGTGTGCGGGGCCTGTGCCTATGCCAAAAGCGTTAGTGCAGCAGTGTTGGTATTGTCCAGTTACATACAAACTAAAGTCATTACAGGAGGAGGATGTGTATAGTCTACAGAAAGGTATTTCAGGTAGCAAGGGTAGTATTACATGGGGGGGTGACAGAAGAGTAATTATGTAGGAGGGAGGAAGGAAGATGTGAGGAGAGACTTTGACCCCCAACATCTGGGATGGAAGGAGTTAGCAACGGATCAGGCAGCTGTGTGCAGGGTGCATGGAAGAGGAGGTAAGGTGGCTTGGTTGCATAGCAACACAATGCATGCAAATTCTGTGGAGCTGAGTGTTGCGTGCAGCATAAATCCCTCATTGTTTGTATGTTTGGTGCAGCATATGCAGGTAGATCAGATGTACAAGGAGCATCTCTTGCAGCATAAATACCTTGTTGTTTGTACAGTTAGTACAACATATGCAGGTAGATAAGATGTACAGGGAGAGTCTCCTGCAGCATAAATCCCTCATTGTTTGTACATGCATGATGCAGCGCAGTACATGCATGAAAGTGCTGTGCAGTTGAGATTCCCTGCAGCAATAATACCTCACAAGGAGCTCCCCTGGAGCAAAAATCCCTCATTCTTCAATATATAAGGAGGCCTTTTCCCCCCTCAGCAGATCTTTTTCCCCATCAGCCTACAGAGGTTTGGTCACAATTGGTTAGTTAGTTTAGTTAAGATCAGCCTTTGGAGTTTTGGTCACATATGATAGTTTAGTCAGTATTGTGGTCATTAGTGGTAGTAGTGGTTAGTCTAAAGTAGTGCAGAAGCGGAGTAGTGGTATTAGTGCGTTAGAAGTAGTAGAATTATACCCACTCAATTATATTGCCCAAACGTGCAGAAGTTTGAAACAGATTTAATAGCTTATTCAATCAAGTGATCTAGGTCTGATAGAGATTACTATGTAAAAGTAAGATCTATCTTGGAATCAGCCACATCTTTATAAATATTTATTACAAGAATCTTAGTTATTTGCATAGTACTATTAGAGGGGCAGGTCTTTCAAACCACCCGTAAGTTGTAATAGCTTTTCAACCTACTAGCAATTTATTTTCCCCTCAGCGGATATTCCACCAAATTATATTTAGTGTCCCACAAGAGTCCCTACAGCAGGAGTTGGGCGGAGATGGAGGACTAGTGCGGGAAAGTGCCAAATTGTATGATCAGGTGGGGATGGAGACGGATGTGTGTTGAGGGAAGGAAGGGGGTGGAGGGCTCACAGTTTCTCTTCTCTTTTCCATTTCATCATCTTACTGACTACTAATCATTTTTGGTGTTCAAAATTGATTTTCAAACCACTTTCTACATAAAATCATAAGATCTACATGTCCAAACGTTTGATGGGGTGAAAGTTGAGGGTTCTCTTCATTTCAAGCACCTCTCAAAACTTTGATAAATCTTATGATATTATGTAAAATGATATTCAAAAATTGAAAAATTTGGAACAACTAAAGTAATATTTATTACTTGTTAGATTGTAGTTACAAGGGAGTCTGCAATAGTGAAAAATATCAAAGCTAGATAAAAAGGGCTATATACCTAAAGGCAAGTCGAGTGTTGCCTTATGGACTGATCTAGAAGCAGTTGGTTGTCACGGGTTTTGCACTCGCGCTGTAGGCGGTTCTTTGTCTAGCGGTTAAGAGCGCTAATCTATTGGCCACAACTCCTTGTTAGCTTTGCTATTGTTTCTCTGCTATCTTCTTGTACTTGCGTACTTACAGATCTCGCCGCTTTTATCTTAGGATCTTTTGCTTGTTCTGTTGGAATGAGTCCGCTGTTTCTTGAGCTGCAATGCAAACATAGTTTGTCATTGTTAGCTCGGTTTTCTTTGCTTTTCTTTCTTTTCTCTGTGGAGACTGGGCTGCTCTGGGACTTACAGGAGTCTTGCGCTTCTGTGATTCTGCTGAGCAGATCGTCTCTGGTCTTGGATCCAAGTTGCTCCGCTAAGGTTCTATTTTCAGAATAAGATTCAATCAGCCTGATGGTCTGTTTGAATCTTCCCTTACAACGGTCTGGAGCCTGTCTGTGCTTTTGGTCTTGCTTGGGCCGGTGTGGTTCTTTCTTTGGCTGGGGCTGTTTGTGTTCGACGTGGCAATACACATTAGCTTTCTGACCTGTTAGGGCTGTGGGTCTGGGCTCAGTAAAAAGGGGCTTACCTTTATCTCTGGCTGGGTCTGTTTTGGGTTCTAGTCGCGCTAGCTTCCTGGCTGGTTGCTGCGGACTTGGGCTTGTATTCCTACGAAAATCAATTTTGAACACCCTAATTGTACTTTGTACTTACACTTACGGATGTACTAGACTCTTAGAAGAGTTTTATGTGACCCTGATTTTGCTTACTTGCTTCATTGCTACTGTGTACTTTGTCCTTGTGCATTGCGGGGCTTCACCACTTGTAGATTATTACGCTATATATCAGGGTCATTTTGAAGCGCTGAAGGCTAGCGGAAGATAGCAGTGTGGAGCTAAGAAATCAATGATCACTCAAGCCCGGATAATCATTCTTGAAGAAGGCGGAATCAGGTATTTCTACACCCTACCCAAACTTTATTTCTACAATGTGTATTGATTACAATACACTGTACCATCCATCACAATTATTGTAATTGTTTCAGCATTTCAAGCAGTACCGGCCCTTCAAAGTTTTTTTGAAGTGAAACCTTAAAAGTGTGTCTGTGGTGTACAGGCATTTAGAAAAGATGCACCAAGCCTCAACATATCAATCTTGGCCAAGAAGACCCCACTAACCTCATTGACAATAAAAATTGCTCTTGGATTGATAGAACCTGCTCACCTCATTGGCTTGGCTTTACATAACTAGCTCACCTCATGGGCAAATACAATTGATCTTGGCCCAAAAACATAGACATGTGAAGCTGTTAATATTAGATAAGAGAAAAGGGCTTGGAATCTTTGATGATGTACTGCTGGAGATACCAGGGGGGAATCCGTGGCACTTCCCACAGAGTGCCATACCATAATTTTTTTCAGTAACTTCTTGTGAAGTCAACTGCTTGTGCATCTGTAAATAATGCCTGAAGGATTGTTTATCTGATGTTGAATTCATAGTGATGTCTTGTCTAACTAATGTATCAGCAACTAGGAAATTACATGTTAAAATTTGATTGCGGTAATTAAACCAACCAAACTACTGGAAGGTAGGGAAGGAAAGGTAAAATGTATTATTCATTGTACATCAACAGAAAAGACAATTTATTTCATGATCCAAACAGCTGTTAATCTGAGCCAACAGTCATTTTGCAAGGATGTAATTTAGTCTTGACAGAAGCCTTTACTGAAACCACAATCACAGAATTCATTTGCAATAAATTTCATCTGTCATTTGTGGCATCGTTAGATCATCTAATCAGTGTCTGTCAAGATAATGACATTCACAGACTGCAAAGACCAATTTCCAACCGGTTTTGCCAAAATCCTAAAATATGTAGACATTAAGCAAGACCTGTACACCAATGATTTGGAAGTGTTGATTAATAGTTTATTCGTAAAGATCTGTAGATTTTACCCTTTGGGAAATCAAGATGGGGATACAACCTACCACAATCCATCCCTTCAAATCATTATCCTTAATAGTTCAGTTTTGGAGTGTGAGATATGAAATTGGATATCTGAGCCTAAGGGAATAGCTAAATCAGGTCTGAGCCAACCACACATACTTTATGTGACTATTGATCTCATTCACAAAAACGTGTGAGTTTTATGGTTTTTTGATGAGCATCATGCACCATACAGGCAGCACTCCCATGCACCAAATGGGAATATAAGCATACTGCAGCTTCAATTTACACTTTCTGAGCATCATTCTTAGAGTTGAAATGCACCATCTGCTTTGTTTGTTACATTTCTGCAACAATTAGAAAACTTGTGAATAGTTTCTCCTGCTGTCAGCCCACATTTTAACTTGCATTGAGGGATGGTGTAGACCACAGAAGCAAGTAAATCCTTCTCACTGGGTTTAGCACACATTCATATGATCTGTGAATTGTGTTTGATTACTCAGTCTGAAAAAGAGACCACAGATCCATTGAATCAAGTGGGGAAGTTGTGGGGCCAATAATGAAAGAACCATAAGAAGTTGACATTGTGAATGAGGCTAGGGAGGTGTTTTCTACTGTGAATGATGTGGTTCATGTTGTGGTATGGTGTGAAGCTTTAGTTGGTCTGATTGGGTAGACAAAGAGGAGAATCCCCTTTTTGAGGAGTTCTGTTGCATGGTTTTTATGGAATTCATGCCTACCCTTTTATTCTGTCTTTGGCCAAGACACCTAATTCTGGATAACTTTAGATCTTCAATGTGAGAAAGATAGACAATTCCGAGTTCCTAGATGAGAAGTGATCATCTGAAAAATAATCAAGCCCTGAAAGTTCCTGAACAAAATTTAAGCTGAGATAAAGCTTTTGTATCACGTCTTCAAAGATGTGGCATGATTCATTTTCAAACCATCTGTACTATCTCCATTTTTTTAGCATAAATTTGTGATCTGGGGGGCTTGATGAGCTGCCAATTAGGTATATGTGGATTAGTTTTCACATCATGGACAGTTACTGCACCCTCCTGGAAAAAAAGAGCAATGTACTGGAGGCAAAGAAGCAGGGAAGTACATCGGCAAGGGTAACACGAGTTCAATTGACTCATTGTCTCAGATTAGGTCTTCTTGGAACCTTGTGGGAAGCTATTTTTCCTCTACGAGCAGCACCCCCCCCCCCCCCCCCCCCCCCTGCCAGCACCATTCAAGGACACAGTGGAATAACTTCACTGTTGGTCTGGGAGGAGAGGAGATCTGTCGCATCTTGTTCCTCAATATCTCTATCTCATTATTTACCAGTTAGTTGGGGTCATTTGTACATTTGCTGGATATTGCTCTGATTGTACTCACAATATGCTTCTTGGTAAGCAAAACATGGGTCCGCAAAATCCAACAGAATTCGCGGTTGAAGGTGGAATGCTTCTCATGATGTGCCAAGAAACACATTCTATGTGGTGAGAAAACAGGTAATGGTGGTAGATTAGAGATGGCCAGTGGGTACCCGTTTGGCAGTACCCGGCACCCGTTGGCGGGTACCCGCCACTGCCCTTTGAGTACCCGTCCGCAGGTGCCGTGTACGGGTCCGGGTATGCAATTTGGGCCGGAAAATCACCGGGTACCCGGGTACCAAACAGGTACCCGCCAATGTCAGCAGTGGATGGCCGGCCATTGAGTGGGGTACACACTTTGCTTGATGACCGGACATCAAGCGGAGTACACGCCCCGCTTGATGACCGGACATCAAGCGGAGTACACGCCCCGCTTGATGACCGGATATCAAGTGGGATACACATCTCACTCGATGACCATTGACCGGTCACCGAGTACACACCCCGCTTGATGAACGGTCATCGAGTGGAGTACACACCCTGATTGATGACCGGCCATTGTTGAGCGGAGTACACACCTCCACATCCCACGCAATGACCGGACATCAAGTGGGGTGATCACAATGGCCGGCCACTGAGCGGGGTGTGTACTCTGCTTGATGACCGGCCTACACCCCCACTCGATCGCCGGTCATCGGGTTGAGTGCGCATCCCACTCAATGGCCGGTCATCAAGTGGGATGCGCACCCTGCTCAATGTGCGGTCATCAAGAGGGGTGTGTACATACCCCACTCGATTGGTCACCAGTGCGGTACCCGCGGTACCCGCCTCAAGTACCGCCGGTACTCGTTGGCGGGTGCCGTGTCCGGGTCCGGGTGTCCAAAATTGGAGAAATTCACAGCAAGTACCCGGACCCGTTTGGCCATCTCTATGGTAGATTGCTCAAGTCCTGATCTCCGTACCACACGGAGACCCCGAGAGATTTGTCACACAGCTCACTCTCTTCCACCAACACATCCAACACAGCCCTCATTCCTGTGGGAAAATTGTGTGCTTCTTTGTTGGTCTTTTTTGACCACATGGCACATGATTAATTCACTGCATGAATGCAATTGGAGTTTATCCCTTCTCAGTTTCCCCCCCTGAGGAGCTACAGAAGACACCCCCGGGTGTGCCATATTGCAAAGCAGGATTTTCAATGCATTGGACTTGCAGGTGGGGACAGTGAATAATTGGGTCATGAGAATAGGTCCATAAGTATCTGCACATGAACAGGGTAATGCAGAGGTTGAGCACCAGGAAAAAAAAGTAGTCACTTGATGGCAAGTGACATGACACAGCTTTGTTTTCAGCTCCAACACTGCTCCAATGCTGCTCCTCTCCACCAGCACATCTGGGGCTCACATGATAGGTGTCAGGATCAAAGCACTCAATGTGAAAAAACCAGATGATGCTCATCTTTGGCCCTGGCCCAGCTGATGCTCAGCTTTTACCCTGGCTCAGCTGATGCTCAGTTTTTCCCCTGGCCCAGCTGATGCTCAGCTTTGGAACTGGCCACCTGATTATTGATGCTCAGCCTTGTCCATGGCTCAGCTGATGCTCAGCTTTGGCCCTAGCCTAGCTGATTTTCAGCTCTGGTCCTGTCCAAGCTGATTCCCATCTTTTTTACCTGGCCTGGCTCAGCTGATACTCAGCAAGCTGAGCATCAGCTGGCCAGCTAGCCTAGGACTGGGCCAAAGCTGAGCATCAGCTGGGACAGGGCTAGGAGAAGGCTGAGCAAGGACTGGTACAAAGCTGAGAATCAGCTGCGCCAGGACTAGTACAAAGCTGAGCATCACCTGAGAAAGGAATGGTCAAATGGCTTTATTCCAATTCTGAGAGGAAGCTGCGTGAAAAAGCTGAGTATGAGCTGGGCAGAAAAGCTGAGTATGAGCTGGGTGGCAAAGCTGAGTATCAGCCGGACAGAACTGAGGATCAGTTGGGCTCATCAAAAACTGAACAGGACCTCCTTGGTAAATTTTGGAAGTTGAGGAGATGGTTGGGAGATTGGGGTAGATAGTGGATAGATATTGGATAGATGGTGGGTAGCTGGCTGGAGCTGGTGTAATGTCACTTGTCATCAACTGACTATTTTATTTTCCTGGTGGAGACACCTTCAAGTTGGCATGGATCTGAGCAGGTGAAAACAAGTAACAGTCAATGAAATATTGCCAGAGCCATTAGTGATCACTTGTAGAAATGTTGATATTTTGGAAGCCACATCAAGAAAAGATGGACAGAATGTGGCCAGATAAACCACAGAAGCTTGGGGTATACACTTCAGGAACTGTGTGGTGATGGGTTATAAAGGAGAGGGAGTATGGCAGGCTGACCAGACTTTGAGAACCATCCAAAGAGGTCAGACCACCCAGAGCAGGCAGGGAGTTGTTGCTGTTCTCCATGTTGAATGTTTTTGGGGCTTCTCCAAGAGTTGAAAAGCCTGACAGTGACAGTGAGGCAGACATTATTCACTTCAGACGTTGAGAGAAGAGCATGAGCTGCCTGGCTGTTTGCCTGGCTGTTGCTGTGGAACTCACAAGAGATTCAGATGGTGACAAGTGGAGAAGAGAAAAATTAGTGTCATGCTTGCACCGTTGAAGAGGAGGTGGGCCTTCAATGAAGGTTAACCAATATGGATTTCAGGTTGGGGAAATGATCAAAGACCTGTCGATGATGGGATGTTCTGCAAATGGACCCCTATCATGACAGAGGGTCCTTATTTTCTGAAGGAATGGGTAGAGAATGGTGGCCTTGAATGAAAGAAGCCTGGATGTTGTGAATCAGGCCTGGGAGAAGTGGAATGGGCTACTTTGTTGCTATTCACTTCTTTGGGTTTTCTAAAAATGATTGCTCACAAGTGACTGAAAGATAATGTGAATTAAGGTGTGCAAAAAGCCATCTCTCTGCATGTGTATCATTATGGCATCTGGGCTTTGGTGTGGGTTTTTTCTCACACAGAAGGTTATGTGTTCCCGGATGAATGATGCCAATTTGGTATCCAGATGAAGCGCTTTTCAGGTTGAAGATCAACCACATCTTGGAGACACCAAGAGGGTACAGGTGCCTCCTGTTGATTGACCCGCGGTGACAGTTTATATGGCAGATATGGCTGAATTGGGGGAAGAATATGTACAATTAGATTTTTGGGGGCGGGTTGCTGAATGCAATGTTGCTGGCGCACTGGGCCACACGGGATACAAGTACTGGTTTTCAATTTTTTTGGTGTGGTCAATCATGTGCTTAAAGTTATGTGTTGGATCTGGAAAATTTGTAAACCGCAATGGGTAAGAAGGAATGGTTCCAGGAAGAAAGAATTTCATGGGGATGGAGACCACTGAAGAGATGGGTTGGTGGACGTACAAAAACCACATCTGAACGCCATTGTAAAGGTTCTAGGCATTTCACCAACGGGCACAAGCACTTCTGTGAAATGTGGAGATAATGCTGCCTGAAATACTTCAAAAAGTTAGAGATTTGATTGGGATTGGCATAAACAGTCCATGGAGGGCCTAGAAGAAACAGCTAAGGGGGATGGAGCCGTGAAGATGTTACTGTGATTCATGGGTCCTAAGTAGAACCCAGACACTATATGATTCTGTGCTAGAATGGATGAATGGGAGCTCAGGATGGGTGACCGGTCAGCAGTTTGCATGAAGCTCTTCAAGATCTTTAAACTGGCGAATTTCTGTGGAAAGGAGGCAGAAATGCAATCTGCGCAGGAATCCTGCCACTTGGGAGCGCTTATAGGATCCTAGTTGAGTCTGGGACCATTTGGCAAAGGCTGAACATAGAAAACTTGGAGACTGCGTTTTCAGAGCAGAGTCAAGTGTGAGGCTTGTGAGGAGAGCATTGTGGGCGGGTCCAGGTGAACTGTTGAGGGTGCTGTTGCATCTGATGACACAATATTTCCAATCAACACTGAGAGTAGTTCAGGGCGGGTGGGAAGCTGTAGCCACGGCTGAAGCTGATTACTAAATTCTCAGAGACCTATTTGTGCAAGCAATTGAAGACCAACCTTAGGTGTAGGTGTGAATCTGAGTGGGGTAGAATGCCACCAGAAATCACCGAATGAACAGCTGTGCTGGTTGGGGTGTCTTTTAGGCGAATTTCACCTGAGCTGGGCCAGGAGATAGACTTGTGTGTGATTGTCAGAGTCCACACCAGCATGATTTATTCCCCATCCAATCGGCACACAGGGTCAGAATTGTTTCAGATTGGGATCCGGGGACTGTACTGCTTGCTTGTTATTGATAAGACAAGGAAGGGATCGAAGAGCAATAGGGGGAAGGCACTGCAGAAGTATAGTAGGCTAGCATCGCAAAGAAGCGTGAAGGGCATTGACAGAAATCAGGTGAGCATTGTTGACCGGTTTGGTGAAGTGGGGCTGTCTGATCCTTACAGGAGTTACATGCGCTTTACTGATCATGTTTGGTGGATGGAAGATGATGTTGGATTTGAAATGTGAGTCTGCTTGGCTTCAGAGAGCTGCGGCCCAAATCTTTCATTGCTGTTGCTGTGCTTTTCCACCCTGACGTTCGCGCGAATGTCAGGGTGGACATTTCCGCACAGCAAAATGGTCGCCAGCAGCATACTGTTGATGAGACTGGAAGAGATATCGGCATACATTGTTTCTGTCACAACACATATTTCCGACGAGAGATCCGAGTGGGACCAAACAGTGGTGGCAGGCAATCACTTGTGTTCCGGTAAGCCGTACATCAGTTTGGCGGTAAGGCAGGAACCTGATGTAGGAACATTGGCCGTGTGAAACTGTCTTGAGTGTGTCTGATTTGTCATTGATGTGTTAGTCTGGCGGGCTCAAGCAACACAGTTGGATGAGCTTGCCCATTTGTCATGGGAGTTTTGCCGTTGGCAGGCCAATCTACCCTTACAATATAGTATGCAGACTTGAAACCTACACAAACCAAAGAAGCCCTTCAGCGGCTTGTGCAAGCTGGAGGCAATGAGCCTGTCCTTGGGACTGGGGGAGGTCTAGGGATCCTTGGAGATGCCTGTGCCACTGGGATAGTCACGAGCTGCATTGAGATGATACATGCGTGAGGATGCACCACAACCAAACAGGTAAGCTGCCAGGTCGGATGCGTCCACACAGCAGCTGAAACCCCGCTGAGGTTGGTTGGTAATGTACTGTCATCCTGGTGGATTCTTTTTGCTGCACCTGCCGTACATGACATCTCAGGTCTTGTGTTGCCCTTCAGAAGGCAATATGTAGTTCAATGCACCACTGGCCATTCCCCCAGAGGATGTTGAAAAAGGACCTGGCATACTGGGTGAATTGAGATGTGGGTGGTGGGCTAGCAACCAGAAATGTCTGGGCATCACACAGATTAATGACTGGTCTCAAGGAGAGTACATAATCGCCAAAGCGGGCAGAGGGCAGGCACAGGAAAAACTGATGTCCGCTCCCAATGAAAGGGCAATTGAACGGGGACAGTTTTTTGGCAACAGCCGAAGAGATGCACCTATAGGGCATGCATGAGGTAAAACAGACACACCATTGAGGGCCATGGAATTGAAACAAGGGGCAACAGCCAAATAATTCCACACAGAATGTTGAGAATTTGTGGGGCAATGCTGGGAAGCAGCACAAGGGGACAAAGTTTCCCTTTCTGTGTCTTGTTGAGACCAAGAGCCTGCTCTGAAGACTTTCCGGCTTGGAGGCTCTTCAAACGTGCGGTTGGCGTGTATATGAATGCACTTCAGGTGCCCCTCCTCCCACATGCTTTTTGGCACTTACCTTTGCTCTCGCCTGTCCTATCTAGTGCACCATCAACCCAATGATAGAGGTTTGCGGAAATTTCCATCTTGCCAACGCCATTTCAGGCAATATCTATGGTGACGGTGAAAACATCCATTTGGAGACTTGCATAGCATCTCATCCCTTGCCTCCAGAGATCCCAGCTTCATCTCTCCAACAATATCATATCATCCTCAAGTTGACATCTTCAACCGTTCCCGCAATTCTTCAGGACGCATTCACTCAAGTCTTCTTCTCCGGCCAGCTCTGCCTGCGACCCAACAAAAACTTGACGATCGTTGTTCAGCGGGGCAACTGGCAAATTCACCGTGGCCATTTGCACCTTGCGCTTGAATTCGAGAATAGCCATGCGTTTGGGACCGCGCATGTTGTGAAAATCCACTGGAACGAAGTGGTTGGCTGCGCGCGCTATGTGGAATGTGTTGACCCTGGAATGAAGATGGTGAGCCTCTGACAGTACCAATACGGTTTAGCAATCCGCGAATTTGTCATCTTTGCACGTTAAAATGGCGCCTTAGCTCACATATCTATACTTTACAGTCAAACTGGTGCAGAATCAAACTCACACCAACGCATGGGCAGGCACACGAAACGTTTCAAGATGTGGGACCGGGAGATGTGATCAGGTTTGGGAATTTTGCGGCGAAGGCATCAAATTCAGGAAGTGAATTGGTTGCAATAGTTGTAAGCAGAGATATTGATTCATCGACCAGTGCTTGCTGCGGCTGACATCAAAACCCACTTGAATCACAGGTCGAGTGTGCTGTGAAGCTCTCCAGAAGCGAAAAAACTAGATATGGCTTGAGGAACAACCCACAGGAGCAATTCAACCTCAAGGTGTTGGTGTCAAACTATTGAGGAAAGAAAAAGGGAAGCATGAGGAAAAGTCACTAGGTGCAACACTGGGTTGCTACGCTAACCATAGCGGTTAGCGTAGCGTAGCGCAGCGCAAATGCGCTATTTTTTAGCGTAGCGTTAGCGCAATTGCACGCATATGCGCTAACGCTACGCGCACGCGGTGCGCAGCTATTTTAGCTGATAGCGTAGCGTTAGCGCAGATGCGCGCAATTGCGCTAACGCTACTCATGCAGGGCGCAAAAGAGCGCGCGCTACGCTGAGCTACAGCGCCTTTAGCGGGAAAAAAGGGCTTTTTTTCTGCTAAAAGCGCTGTAGCGCAGCGCAGCGTAGCGACTGTGGCGGCGCGCTAACGCTAACAAAGAATTGGCGCGCTGTTAGCGCAGCGTAGCGGCGCTAACAGCGCGCTAACGCTATGCAAAATAGATGGGCGCTTTTTGCCGCTACGCTAACGCGTAGCGCTGAAATAGCGTAGCGTAGCGTAGCGTAGCGTAGCGACCCAGTGTTGCTAGGTGTACATTAAAAATGGTTTAAGTTAGATCAGTTGTGCAGCAGTTGAACAAGCAACAATCCCTCTCCGCTATCTTATCTCTAAAAAACATTCTGAAATTGATTACATGTTGTGCGGGGAGTGTGATATTCCTACTGTTCATGTTGAGGGGCACGGACTGCTGAAGTCGATGCAAGCAAGACTTTTGGCTTTGCCTGGAAAAATGTCCCACTTGTAATGCTGAACATTCTGAATCAGACTGGGCAATATTGGTCTGAAGAATGAGCATTCCCTTACAAAAGATGGTTGGAGAGGGAAAGATTGAATATTGTAATACCAGCAATAAGCTGTATCAGTTCACAACCGGTCATTGATTGACTATCATGGGAGGCAGGGCAGGCTCATGGGTTGGAAAGGCAATCATTTCCGACAGGTCCGATTGATGGCGCCGGTTGTCTGATTCACAATCCAGCCATATGGATTGGTAAAGTCTGGAGTGCTCTTGTTTGTTGGCTATGTAATTTAATTTCGGATGAAAGGGCTAAGCATGACCTTCACATCAGCCTTTGAGGGTGACACATTTCCCACTCTTCAAGCCCATATAAATTTTAGATACAATTCAGACAGAGATTTCTTTTATGTACAGAAGACTAATGGTTACACGGAGAAGGAACCCCTACGACATGGCTTGAGAATGGATCAGCGTTGAATCAATTCAGGCTGTTGGGTAGAGCGTGGGAGTAGAAAAGGAACGGGCGGGTTTGACGTCTCCCAGTGATGAAGAAAATCAGTGGTGATTGCTTCAGCAATGGCATGACGACTCGGTATATGGATATTGGCCAAGATCCTGTTTGTTGAATGAAAGATGGGTGATAGCAGTTTGACAAGGAGGGTGGATAAATTCCTCCAGATGCTTTCTTTGGGATTGCGGACAGTCGTTGAAGCTTGCGAGATTAACAATATTGCTTGGATAAATGACATACATTCAGTGATTCCGGCAACACGGTAATTCCTTGATGCAATGAAGAGGCCGCGAACTCCTCCAAGAACAAAGTAAACGAGTGGCTGAAGATTCTGCTTCTTTGAATACGTCCGGAGTTGGAGATGGGCATCTGGGGGCCCTTGGGTGATATTTGAAGCGGTGTCGGGAGTTGCCAAGGTCTTCTGAGTTTGGCTGGCTGACCTTGTTTGAAGTGCTCGCTGGTTTGACTTTTTTTTGGCTTGGGACATTGGCGGCTCGCTGTTTGCATGGGTGTGGAGAATCACGTAGGCCATGATGACATCAATGATGACATTCCGAAATTCGTGAAGAACATCAAGGGAATGTGAACGCAGCAAGGTGGGATCTTCTGCGTTGTTGTTGCTGTTGACTTCATCTGCCGTTGTATTGTCAAAGCTTGAGGAGCAACTTTTTTGTTTGTCAAGATACTGGAGAACCTGTACCCCCTGCTTCAATTGGTCATTGGCATTATTAAGAGTGACTGGGGCAGGTTGAAACAGGTTTTCGGCCATGATGTCCACAGATGCGGCGACAAGCTTGGCCCATTTGGTGTAGACGACTGGGGGAAGGTGAAGGAATTGGTGAAGGAAGCGCACCAGGGTAGACTCGGGATGGCTTGTTTTGGTCGCAGTGGGTATAAATGAGCAGGGTGGAAGGGCATTGTCTGCGTTACGAAATGTTGACAAAAGCGGAAAGTCAATAATGTCTGGACAGTTCCACTGTTCATTTTGAGCCGGAGACAAGAACTGGGAAGCTAGTTAGGCTGGAGTGGTTAGTACATTGTTGGGGCGGAGCATACAATATGTGAAACACCCACCAGCCCCACTAATAGATTTGATCCAATTGGCATAGGTACAGGTTGTGCGCTCAAAGCGGAACGGGCTGTTGGCTGGGGGTACTGCCTGCATCGAGCGAGCACATGTCTGAGCCAACGGAGTGAGGGATTTCCAGGTAGCTTGATATTTGTGCCAGTTGGGTTTTGAACCATCGAGTTCCTCGTGAATCTTGACAACCTCTCTTCGTATGTAATCAGACAGGAGTATGGTGAGGGGGCGTTGCCACTGGTGGAGGTCTGGGGGTGGCCGGGAGGGGCCGGGTCTTGTAGGTCAGAAGCAGGCTGAGATTGGTGTTTGTTGGTGTCATTGTGAACCGCGGGGGATTTGTTGGAAGGTGTGATCTGATCAGTTGAGCTTGTTCCTGCCGCAAAGGATGCAGTAGAGCCGGGTGCCGAAGCTGGTTGCATTTCGATTGGATCAGGACAATTGTGAGAGGCAGGTTCGGGGCCTCCGGAAGGCTCAGGGAGAGGTCCAGTCACTGTGATGGTTGGGACGCCATGCATATTGGTTGTGCCGGGTGACGAGAGTGTGGGTCTGTCGGTGTCTGGGGTGGAGGATTTGCTGGTGTAGCCACTGTGGTCTGGATCTCTGGTTTGAGAGATATGGTTGGTTGTGGATTGATCAACGTCACTGCCTGAAGGCGCATTGGGTGTCTTGGCCAGTAGATCAACAGGCTTAATGCAAGCAGACCTCTTTCCATGTTTCCTGGGAGGGTTTTGGTGTGCAGATGAGCGTGAGCTTGAGCTTGACTTTGGTTTTGGAGGCCGGCGGATGCGAATTGCCTCTTCCACAGGCATGACTCCTGTTTCCTCAAATGCTGAAGTTGACCATCAGTTGATGGAGATGATGAACCCTTGAGTGCATTGGTGCTTACCACGTTTGCTGGCGCAAAGCAAAGTTGCAAGATCCTTGGCAAGACGTTTGCAGCTACGTGGGAGTTGGAGGTTAAGGACAATGTTGGCAGCATTGTTGGCGGTAGTAATTGACTGGAGAAACTCTTCAGCTTTTATTTCTTGGATCTCTGTGTCGAGGATGGCTTCTTCGGGTTGGAGAGGAGCAGGTGGCCTAGAATCTCCGGATCGGACGAGAAACTCGGCAAAACTTGGAGCGGGTTGGAAGGGCGGTGGATTGTTTTGATCAAAGGCTTTTTGGGCTGCGTTGGAGGAATTAGTGAGCATTTCAGGTTGGTATCTGGCGACACTCACATATCTCACTTACTAGGGGGTGGGGTGTTGGAGCAGGAGTCATCACTCGGATGGTTGGGATCGCGCGCTGTTGGGGCCGCAGGAAGGCCTGAAGGGTTTGCTACAGGGTTAGGATTCATGACTGGGCTCGCTTTTGGATGGGTGGTTGTCGTTGGTGGAAGTGGGCAAGGGCCAGAGGAGGAGAAGACAAGCTCAGAGGGATTGTTGATGATGGTGGGGGGAATACCTGGATTGGGAACAGTGAAAACGGAGTGTCTTATAAGCCTGTGGCTGGTGTGGGGTCCCTTTCTTGGCTGGTTCCTTTGTGATCAGGGACCATCTTCTGAGGGCTTTGCTGAACTGTTGGTTTGGATAGGTGAAGTCAGCACATGCAAGCTGATCTGCAAGCTAAGCTGATTGCTCTCTGACGCAGCAATCATTTTGCATCAACAACCAAGCAAGCTATGCCTGTGCATGAGTGCCCCAATGCCGTGTGTGTTTATTGCATTGGTGGCATTGAGCGTGTGACTGATTTGTGCCTTGCGCCAAAGTCCGGCAACGGTGGCTAACCAAGACCCCCGGTTGGCGCCACAGTGTCAACCACGGGGGAACCTTCCCAAAAACCCAGCGTGCAGCTGTGTGATGGATGTCCACCCTGACGTTCGCGCGAAAGTCAGGGTGGACATCCATCACACAGAGATCAAAATATTTCTCAACTGGCCCCCTGACCAGTAAAAAGCTCTCAGTTCTTGGGACATATTCCCGGCCAAAACCGTTCCAAGCAGAGCTTCAACTGAGACCACTCTCTCCTTTGGATGCCGGGTGTGAACCATGCACCATGCTCTGCTTCCGGCGTACCTCAGTTTGCTGGAAGGAGGGCATGGTGTACCGGATTTGCAGTCAGATTTCCCTCCTCACAAGCCTTGCCCGGAAAATCGGTGGCATCAGCCCCCACAGTCAGCTCCCCTTTGCCATTGAACTCTCAGGAATCACCAATGAGGGCCAAGGACAGCGCGGCTGATAAATATGTAAACCATTAGACCTGTTAACCCTGCCAGATAGCGTCTGGATCCAGTCGGTGTCTGTAGGAATGCTTGTGGGAGCAGGAGCCGCGGGCCGAGCCAGCAGCATATTCACAGGTCAAGCATAGGACCCTGAGAGGGATGAAAAATCAGGAGCGGTTGAGCTCACAAGGAATCTCTCCCAATTTGACTCGCTGGTGCCTATGAAGGGGTTGCTGGTCGGCTCAACTCCACGTGATCCTCAGACTTCTTGTTCGGATCAAGTGGCAAGCCACAATGGAGACCCCAAAACCTTTTTGTTTATGGAAGTCTCGCATGGAGGGAACCTTCAGTTGGTTAGCTCTCTTGTGATATTGCGCTGGGGCAAGAACAAAATCTTGTGGGTGTGATTGGTGATAATCTGAGGAAGGTCTGTCAAAGTGATCATGATTCACCGGGGGTTTCCAGAGCGAGTGGGATTGCTGGGAAGGTCCTGATTGGGTGTTGTGGTGATGAAGGGAAGGCTGGAGGGGTGTGCAGGAACGCCAGGATGCATGACCGGGTTGTTGCTAATGGGCTGGGATGTTTGGAGCACTTGACAACAGCCACCAAAGGAGCCAACCAGAATTTAGCAATTTAAAAAGGTCAGAAAGATGGGGCTGGGTCAAAAACATATGCTGCGTGTAAAACTGTGACATCTCTGGCAGTAGGCAGAGGCCCCTATTAGGTGAACTCTTCTTGATCAGGGAAGATCTCCATTGATCTTTGCAAGAATGCTGCTGGGGTGAGGACGGGTCATCGCATGCAAGCTGATTGCACTGTGAGACAGCAAGTCTCCATGACAGTTTTGCTTGAGGGGTCAAGTCAGGTCTCCTTGCCACAAGGACGCTCAGACATCGCATGAGTGTTTATGCGTTGAGCGTCTAACACCGTCTTGGCTGGGGATAATGTCCAGGACGTTTGGCAGGCAAAGACACCCTGGTGAGCCAAGACAAGAGGGGTTGGGGGCCACGGGGGAAACACCCCGGAGTTCCCGCAAGCAGCTGTGTGATAGATGTCCACCCTGACGTTCGCGCGAACGTCAGGGTGGACATCACACAGTGTTCATCCACCGTTCAACTCCCATCCCACCCGCACGGTGGATGAGTGACTTGAGACATATCCGGTGCAATACAGCTGGCTCTCCCCGAACCTGGCAGCCCACCATGGTAAGTTCAAGAAACAATCACGCACAGATAATACTACCTTTGCACCAACATATATGCATTGCACGGAAGATCAGCTGCATCAGCCCTCACACCTTTCAGCATCGGTTTGTAAAAACCCAATAATAAATTCCAATCCAGCCCAAAGGAAGGAGTGACCACTGAAACTCATAGCAAGACTAATCTACATGCATTCCTCCGCCAACAGCCTTGTTACCCCTGGCCGTCATACTCCCGCTTGCCGCAGTAGCTCCGTGTCGAGCCAGTGACGCATTCCCAGGCGGAGGATTTGAAGGCGAAGTATAATTACAGAGGCAGAGCTGTTCAAGGCCACGCGCAATCTCTTCAAGGCCGCATGCTGGTGCCTTCGAAATGGTTTGCTGCTCGTATTTACTCAACATTTTCCAATAACTTGGTTTGTAGCAATCAACAGGCAAGCCACGGGGCACACCGAGCAAGCCTTTAGTTCTCTTGAAGTTGCGGGCTGATTGGCCGTAGAGTCGCTCGTTAGTTGAGATTGTCTTGTGATGTTGCGCTTGCACAATGACCATCTTATCAAGGCAGTGGAGGACCAAAGTCAGGTGATTTCTTCGCCAATCCGGGACCAAACTGATAGGGGCATCATTGCCAGGTCCATCCTTGATGTCAGAACCGCACTCCTTCTGTTCCACAGCATGTGCCAATGCCACGTTCTGCTTGAACATTTTGTTGACCATGCCACATCAATTCTCCCTGATCTTGAACATGAGGCCCCAATGTTAATAAACACTCACCAACTGAAGTCATATGTAAATCAGGTGAAAACTGGCAACTTACTCTCTTTCGCCATTGTTGGTATTGCGCCTTGGCGGTGTTCGATGATTTCTTCTTCTTGTAGGATTCAGACCCCAGTTTGTGCAACTCCCAAATCTCGCGCGCCTTTTTCTGAACCCATCGTTTGATTATACTTGGTGCCTGGCCAGCAAGCTCGTCCGAGACCGGCATTGTTCGACGCAGCCATTCAACGGACCTTGCCGCCAGTACATCAATAATCGTGGAGTTCCAAGCGGATGAAGGGCCCCTTTCCCAGTCAAAAGTCACCATGGAAATCCCTGCCAACGCCAGAGCCCTCTCCACATCGGCTTTGGTTTGCAAGTTCAGAGGCTTCAAGCCATTAGGGTTGTTGTCCTTTTGGGAAGCTGGGGTGAATACCGGCAAAACCACATTCTTGCGAATCTCCTTTTCAGCAAGTGAAACGTAGTAATCCTGCTGGGCAATAGTTTTTGAGGACAGAGCCGCCCAAAGACCTTCAAGTTGAGTTATAATAGTGCAAGTCCTCCTTTCAATCCAATACAATTCCTCGAGTTCTTTTGGTGTTGGAGCAGGGGGATAATCTTGAAGCTTTTCCGGACAGCCAAGAAACAACTTCACAAACCCTTGGATACCCCAAGAGTACTTATCGCAATGTTCCGCCAGACCACCTTTCTGAGCAATTCTCGCTGCACGCTGCCGAACTCGCCGCTCGCTCTGCGCCTCTTGCGCAACATTCCTTGCTTTCCTCGCCTCCTCCACCACAAATTTGGGATCCAAGCCAATTTTGTCAGAGTTTTCTGCGGATTTGTTGTTGGTTTGTGCCTGCTCCTCATCTGTGTTGCCCCACGCGTCAGAAAAAATCATACGGGATGAATTTCAGTATGAATCAACTTACCGTCACCATCACCATCAGTCTGCATGCGGTCACCGGCGGCTTGGAATCGCGGAACCAATTGATTGACTAGGCGGGCAATCCATTCCGCATCTTTGTCGGAATTGGACGGTCCGCCGTTGGGGCCAGAAGCAGCCGGAGGGCTTGGACCCGGAGCGTTTGCATTAGGATTTGTCAACATAGGAGACGTTGCTCAAGAAAAAAGATAATGAACTGTGTGTTGAAGCCTTACAAGACTCAGGGGGAACTCCAAGACAGTCAGAGAGGACGAGGGGACCAAGAGGAGTAGAAACTGCAACACAACGGGGGAATTGTTGAAATGTTCTGCAGACAACAAAAGCTCCACCTAAGGTTAAACTCAGGGTGGTACATGGCTGGACCGAGAGAAACGTTTGTCACAGCCTTCATCCCCCCTTCTCCACCAAATCCTCCTCTCCCCTGCACAATCCCCTTTGACAATACAAGTCATTTGTTTTCAGTGAGGCTTTCCCAGCCCTAACTCATTATAAACCAAATCAAGCCCAACATCTCTCTCAGCAATCCAACCAAACAGATCATCACCCCTTTGAACGTGAAACCACTTACTGCAGACCCCAATCCTACTGGACTGATTGTTTCAGTTGCAAATCCAAATGTCCCCGCAATGTTCTTCATCATTGCCGCATGACCTATTATACCTTCACTGTCAATCACAGCGAATGGTTCATGCTTACCCTGAACGAGCCAACAGTTGAGATCAGGATAATTTCTGTACGGATCTTCATTGACCGGTACCTCTTGAAACGGTTTGACCACTATCCAAATTCTGCCTGGGGTGTCATCTGAACGGAAAATCCACTCTATCTCTCCGAATTGCTGACAATTTCCAAGGTAGAACTCAACCAAAGAATTCCCATAGTGATGCTGACTTGAGGAAAACGTCTTCCTATTTAGGGAGATACTTATTACTACGTTCACTTGAGGATTGATCCCATGGTTTGCAGGAGCAACACGCG
This sequence comes from Puccinia triticina, assembly GCF_026914185.1. NCBI lineage: Eukaryota > Fungi > Basidiomycota > Pucciniomycetes > Pucciniales > Pucciniaceae > Puccinia > Puccinia triticina. The sequence continues at coordinate 3,702,363 of NC_070569.1, forward strand.
ACTTCCTTTGTGGCCCCGCTTTATGAGCCACGGCACGTTTCCACTTCAAAAACAAAGGCTGATCTAAGCTTGTTTTTGTCGCTTCACTGTCAGATCAATCCTCTGCCAAATGTTTATCAACGGCTGCACCATTCAGTAGGCTTTTGAGTGTTGAGTGCATATGCCATTTGTGAGTCAAAGTCTTTGGTATCTCGTCTATCACATTGGGTGGAAGAGTGAGTAAGTACATGTCATTAAGGTACCACATAGGGAAAAACTAGAGCTCACCCGGATGATGATTTGTAGGAAACTTCTGTAACATCCCATTCACCCGCTCTTTAGCCCGACCGCGGTGGACCAAACCTCCTGATGACCTCAGTGTAATGCTGGGTAAGATGTAAATTTGGCTTACTCAGTTCTGCTGGCCAACCTTCCTGAAGACATTTCCGGTAGAGCAATATCAAATCATCAAGTTCGGAGAGGTCCTTGGTTTTGATCTTGGGTAGCGTCAGGAAATGCGTAATCTGACCTAAAGTGGTGGTTGACTCTAGAAGCTTCAAAATTCGATTTTTGCTTTCCGCTGTCCCTGCCTCCTCAGAAGCTATGACCCACAATGGAATTAGAGCTATTGTATAATAAACTTTGTATAAAATCAGCCATTCTGCTTCCTTCAGGGAACCTTGGCTGGCCGAGCCCAAGTTGCGTGGAACTCAATCAACCCAAGAGGGAACTACTGTGCGAAGAATTGTCCGGTGGACAAAATCAAGTTCTTTGGGTGAAATGCGGGGTTAATCCTTGTCTTGCCCATGGGGGAGAAGTTTCTTTGTGCGGCGGCCACCAGTGATTGTACAGTCACTGCCACCAGGCTCCTCAGACTCGGCAGTTTCCTCGTCTTCACTGTTGGCATACAGTGCTCTCTTGCAGCGGCGTAGGTCGTAGGAGTGCGTGGAAAATGGTTGCAAATCGGACTGAGAGCTTGATCCGGATGGATTCTGATTGGCCGCCAGGATGGGAGGATTAACATTCCTCCGTCTGCGTTTGACACTCATCCCTGGTGCAGAAGTCTCTTGAACCTTGGCAAGTTTTTGTTTCCCTTTCCGCCGTGTTGTGGGCCGGAACACTTCATTGAAAGCAGGCTCCTTGTAGGAGGCGTCGTTCTGCCACTCTTCATCTAATTCTTGCATAGACTTGAGTTGCGCGCCAGCCAACGGTAAGGACATGAATCTGACACTATGATCCTTGAGATCACCAAGCACTAGCGCATGCATCAACTCAATGGAGCAGTGCTCAACCGGCCGCCAGTAGGGTAATTGGTTAAGCACACTCCACCTTGCTCCGTGCTTCTTAGTGTACTTTGTTCTTTCTGTGGCGTTCTGAAGAGTCAACCAATGTGAAGCATGTTGAAGGTGTTCCTCGCTGGTTCGTCTGGGAAACTTGGATGTATCCGTCTCCTCCAAGTTGGTCCTAGGTAACAGACAGAAAGAACAGAAGAAGGTCGCGGCATGACTCCCAAATCCAGCAGTCTTACGGAGGGCTGGAAGGTCTGCAATTAGTGGGAAGATGGCCACTTGGATCTTCCTCCCCGTAGGATGCAGACTTGTTGCTTTGTAGTTTACGCCTTTCCAGAACTCATTCAGCTCATCAACTAAAGGCTGTAAGACATGGTTCAGCTGCTGGAGTTTTGGCTCGGTTGGCCCGGGAATAACCCCAAAAAGAAAGATATTTTCCACCTTGTAACAAGATGTTGCCAGTAGATTCAAGCAAACCATTGTGATTGCTCCCACAGATTTGTGCTTTCCAAGATTCGAGCTACCTTCGGCGTTGAACCAGTCTAGATACAGGCTAAAGACCAAGTTTCCCGAAGTGTGTGTATAGGTCCCGGTACCTTCATTGGCATCTGCGAATTCTCGCCAGACAGAGCCGTGCCACAATGCCCCTACCTTTCACAAAAACTCTATAGGTCAACAATCCCGCTGTGGTCCATAGTTGATAGTACTCTTCACACCAACACATACACATCCTCATTTCCATACCAACAATGCTGTCAGCCACAGAGTACATGTCACAGTACCTTACACGTACCAAGTACCTGCAATTGTTCACATTACATATAGTACATTCCTTTTTACGCCTCTATTACATATGTATATCATTAGATACAAGCTTAAGAATTTACTCCTGTTACACATTACATTACAGATAACCATAGTTAAATACAGTCACCATAATGTACTGTTGTTATGAGAGTTAAGTTACGTGCAACAGTAAGATTACAATACATTGTAATATTACTGTACACGTGAAATACACCAAGACAGGTATCACTCATTTATCCCCTGTTACGCCTCAGTACCTATTTACATAACATATTGGTTATGATATAAATACATAAACAATACATGATGTAATCCAATTCAAAGAGCACTGAATGGAATCAATGATTGGTTATGATCAGCTAGTGTACACAGCTACTGATCCAGGATCAGTACTGATCATTACACTGCCCTGATCATTTCCAATGTTGATCCTCATGAGGATCTGCTTCTCTTGAGCGCTTCCAGTTCCCCCCTGGTCCTGAAGCGCCTCCAAGCGCCTCATGTTCCCTCCTGCTCATTCCCCTCTATATAAACACGCCCCCCAGGACTGTTTATCCCTCAGAATATTATTACAGCAAAGTTTAACCCATACTATAGTTAAACAGTGCTTTCATTCTCACCCATCATTCAATTCAGGAATACTCTCAACTCTTGATTACCCTTACCTTCCTGTAGGTAAAACCACGAACCCAAGTTGAGTTATTCCTTGGATGCCTATTAACACCCTGTGTTGATCTGGATGCGCCTTAATTGAGCAAGCCTCTCAGTCAAGATTACTGATAGAGTGAAACCTTTTACAGGTCTTACCACGAACCCATTGGCCCATCCTAGGCATCTTACACCATCATCTTGATAGTAACAACCCTCTCAGACACGGTTAGTTACCTACAGGCTGACAATTGGGGGTCTGGCCTATTATTTATCCGTGATTCTCACTCCCAAACCGTGATAATCATACTAACATACCTATTTCCTTACCATTTTTACGCCAAAATGTCTTGTTAAAAGACAAATGACAACCATTATCTGTGATTTCAAACCCAACTCCAACCTCCTGAAATTACAGAAATACACGAAGGAAGACCCTAATAACTTTGAAGTCCAAGAACACGTCAGAAAAACCCATACACTGATTGGAGAGGACCAATTCTACACCTGTACCTGGATTACTTACAGTACTCTTTGGATAACTTGTATCTATCATCCTGACGGTACACTTATTGATACTACTGAAGAATCAGAATTTATGTAAGAAGAACAAACTAAACTTGTTAGAAAACCACAACTTACAGCTTTCCCATTTGGATATCCTCCCTTTGACGAGGAATACTGCTCTTATACAGAACATACCTCCTACTCCACGCTTCCCCCCTTCACTTCTGACGGCCCTCCCCCGCAACTTACGCGCAGAAAGAGAAGTCAAATCATTAACTAAATTTCCCGTGATTGTGTCTTAGATTCTCCCTTATTTTCTCATCATTTTCCTAGACTCTTCACCCTGTTTCCTTCTATAAAACCGGAAAAATCCATAAAAAATCATCCTATTGTTGACTATCTCTCTATTTTTTACTGGAAAAATTCTCTTTATTTCGCCAAAACCCATAGAAAGTAAATCATACACACTTGGTTGACTCTACACAGTGAAATTCCAGTGAATTTCATTCATTTTCTCTGCGGAAAACACACCGGAACGCTTGTTCCCCCCAAAAGGAGAATAGATACAAAAATTCTGAGTAGACCAATCGAACCGCAAGGGTCGATTTACACTACTAGGTTTTTTTCGTGAGACTCCAAACTCTACCATTCCTACGGCAGGAAAGCATTTGTACTGCATTCCCACTCGAGAGCGCATTAGGTCGCGGGACTAAGTGGTACTACATACACCGTGCGCATCCTGTGTATACAGGATCTACATAACTCAATTACAGTTCAATTATACTGTACTACTGTATTACCCCGGATCTGCAAGGATCTACAGGGATTTACACGCTAGACGCACTCCACCTAACTCAATTAGAGAGCGCATACAGGCGCATACCTACCGTACATACCCCCCTCGAGCCGCAACCCTCGAGCAGGATCACTTCAACACCTGTAGCTCCTGATCTAGAGCAGCTACAGACGATCTTAGACCGCCGATCAAACCGCGCGAACCTAGCGGATCAGACTAGAAGTGACATACCTAGCCTACAGATCCCAAAAGCGCTGTACAAGCGCATCAATACTTTCCCTCCTCTTGTAGAAACGTTGTTCCAAGAGTTTAAAAGGACCTCCACTCCACGCCGTTTGAGCAATCAACAAACCAAGTTGATACACTTCTGCGCCACCATCTCAGCTTTCATTCAACAAAAATTCAGACCTTTCCATCGACAGGAAAAAATTCCTACACTGATTTTCCGGCAAAATCACTATAACTTTAAAAGTACTCAGAAAATCCAAAATCTGAAAAGTACATCTTTTTCCTTACCCTTTTCCCGTCAGATTGGTATTTTTTTAATACTAATATTTTCGTGTTTTCATTGTGTACAGTGTCCACCAACGTTGACACCCTCACCCCAGAACTTCAATCCCTTGGAGTTACGGACAAAAACACGCAACCCCGTGAGGCTAGAGAGGAAACCACTGATACTAATCAGCGCGCAGATTCCCCAGCCATCTCTGATAAATCTTCAGGTACATTACACCTGAAGAAATTCTCTAAATAAAAACAAAAAATACCTACTGAACCAAATTACTTCTATTATGTCTCCTCCTTCTCTCAGAACTCGAGGTTATAATGGAAGAACCCGCTCATCAGACCCAGGCAGAGGATTTCCACCTGCGTCAGTTCTTCCACCTGCTAAACAACCTGTAGCAGATAAAATTATATACGCTACAAAGAAAGGAAAAACTGAGAATCTATCTTCTCCTAACAGTCTTGACGGAAGAGAAGTTCGAGCGCTACTATTACAGGATGAAAGGCTACAAGACGTGGCTCAAGGACGTGCGCAACCGCAGAAGCCACGCGGCAATAATAGCGCATCTCAAGTATTGCCGGGCGGATTTCCAGGCGATGATAGATCTCAAAGGATTAACATCCACCTTGAAGAGGACGAAGGATTGGAATCCAATGGAGATCAGTTCAGAATCCCTCCTAATCCACCAGCCGTCCCGCAGACGAAACCACTCTCCATTAAGAAGCCCGCCGCGCCGCAGACCAGCTTCAAGACCCCAATCACGCAGGGGGAGAAATGTGAATTCCAGACACCCACGGAATACTGGGCGCAATCAACAATGGCGCAGTCAAATCTACGAAGAAATGATACGCCTGGGCAGATCCCTCCAAGGCACTTATCAACATCTGGAGCAGGGCAAAATAGCCCGCCAAGAGCGTCAGATGGACCTAGATCCTTAAATAGTTCCCACTTTTTTAGTAGTAATAGTAACTCTGGTTCTGAACACGCATCACATGTCCCAGAAATTCTAAATGTTGTTAACAATCCAGATACTCCTTTCAGAACTGCTCTACATGTGTACACAGAGAATCTTAACTTTGTTGTAGAAAGAATTACGCAAAGTAACAAAGAACTGTCATCAGATCTTAAGAAATTGTGCCACAAAGTTACACAGCGTGTAGATGAGCAAGTAAATTCTGAAGATGATGCCTTCACTGTCATCTTGAATAAATTGGAGAGTATGGATAAGAAGCTTGATGAAGCGCCCTCTGCTCTTGAAATATTGAGTACCCAAGTTACTAGATCACTGGCTAGAACTGAAGAACTGGTTGAAGATCAAGAAAATGCCGACCAAGAAATATTACAGAAGTTGAATTTGTTAGAATCACGCTTCAGAACCCTGCAGAATGATACTAAAGATAAAATTACGTCACAATTTACCACATTTGAAGATGTAGTAAACAGGTTTGAGAAACAAACCACGGACACAGCATCAAAACAAGATAAATTGGAAACTATAATTTTACAAGTAATAAATTCTATTAACAATATTGGACACTCATCACCTAATCCCCCGGTGAAAGAGAGCGTGAATAAAGATACCCCACCCCATATGCAGGCCAGCAGCAGTTCAACAAGAGTGAAATCTGACAGAGCACCTAATGTGAACTCCCCACCTCACAAAGCAGAAAATTCAGATTCAGATGATAGTGATGTAGAAATTCCACTACCAACTCCCAACAGAAGAACAACATCTTCTACTCCACGTAATTTTCCAACAAATGAAGAGGACAAAGCCATTCATAAATTAGTATTAGCCAATTTACCCAAAATAAGTGAATGGGCCACATTTTCTGGCAAAGGAGAATATGACCATTACAAATTTATAGAATGGATTGACAGTTTACAGGATGATACAAATGCACCAGATCAAATCATTTGTTCCAAACTTAATTCATTATTTACAGGACCAGCAAACATATGGTACAACAATAGAAAGAAAGAAGTTCAAGGACCAAAAGATTGGGCCTTCTGGAAAGCAGAAATCATTAAGAAATATAGCTCCCCTGAATGGAAAAGAAAAGTTAGAGATGCCTTTAGAAGATCTAAATTTGACGTGTATGGTGAGACTGAACCTTCTGAATGGGTTACCAGCCAAGTTAAAAGGATACAAGCTGTGGAAAGACACTTGGATAACCAATCTATCAATGATAAATTACTGTCTCAACTTGACCCCAAAACTGAGTACAAAATGCGCCTAGCTATCAGAACTAATGATGACACTTCAGAATTCATCAACCAACTTGAAAGTATAGTGAATGTTTGTAAGAAAGACAAAGCTAGAAGCAAAACAAGCAGAAGAGACAATTACAAAGATAAGAGACCTGAGACCAAAGAACCAGCAGCTCCTAAAGAAATTACATGCTATGAATGTGGTAAGACTGGGCATAAGTCTACCAAATGTCCCAAGAAGATCAGCAAGAAGATATCAGTGATTCAGAGTGAAGATAACCAATTACCATCTGACACTATTAGCATTTCCTCAGGAGAATCCCTTCCTAGTGACTCTGATGACTCAGATGATGAATCAGCAAGCAATTCTAATCACGCCATTACATGTAAAGCAGACAGGCTTATATCTAATATTTCCAAGATCCCAGAGGATAAAGCCCCACATAATATTAGGAAGTTACCAGTAGTTAAACCTGACCAAGTAGGTAATATGCACACTACAGGAGGAACCAACACTACTAATATACTATGTAACAAGTATAAACTCAAATGTCTCATTGATGGCGGAGCATTCTGTTCAATAATTAGCCCCAAATTATTAGACACTATTATGCCTGACTGGAAGACCAAGCTATCCCCAGTCAAGAAGGAGAAATTCTACAGCTGCAATAGCAAATTGTCCCCACTAGGTATCATTACTCTAGATATTATTTTCCCTCACACAAGATCTAGTGTACAAATTACAGTTGAGCTAGTAGTAATGGCAGATTTCAAGATGAAATACATTATCCTTGGTAATGATTACATTATTAATTATGGTATTGACGTCATTAACAGTAATGGCAGATACTTTACAATTAATGGAGATCTCTTGACTAAATTTGAACTAGGAATTACAGAAAAATTTACATTAGAGCAACTAGAATGTAATGCTGTGGAAGCCTCAAAATTCTCTAACACCATATCTGACGCCAGAATTTCACCAGATCTGACACCAGAACAAACAGACAAATTAGTCTCATTACTACATAAACATAAATTGGCCTTTGCTACAGCTGATGAACCCTTTGGATGCATTAAAGGACATGAAGTAAGAATCAATCTTAATACTTCCAGACCTTATCCACCAGCTTTGAGAAAAGCCTCCTACCCAGCATCCCCTAGAAGCAGAGAAGCCTTGCAACAACATGTAAATGAATTAGTTAGAGTGAAAGTTCTGCGCAAGGTTGGCGCAAATGAGAATGTGGAAGTTACAACACCTGTAATCATTGCGTGGCATAATGATAAGTCCAGGATGGTTGGTGATTTTAGAGCCCTCAATACCTACACTATTCCTGATAGGTATCCTATGCCCAAGATTAGTGAAGCAATCACGCAACTCAAGAATGCAAAATTTATTACCTGCATGGATGTACTAAAAGGATTTCACCAAAATGTAATTCATGAAGACAGTAGACATTTGTTGTGCATCATATTACATATGGGTATTTATGAATATCTCAGAATGCCCTTTGGAATTAAAAATGCACCATCTCACTTCCAGAGAATGATGGATACTGAATTCCACAGAGAATTACGTGAGGGATGGCTTATAATTTACATTGATGACATTATCATATTCAGCCAAGACTGGGAAGAACACCTCAAGAAGTTGACCATAGTCTTAGAAAGAGTAATTAAAATGAACATGAAAATATCAATGAGTAAATGCCAATTTGGATTTCAAGAACTTAAAGCTCTAGGACATATAGTATCAGGACTCAGTATAGCTATAGACATGAATAAAGTAGCAGCTGTTTTGCTCAAACCTATGCCAACTAACCTGAAGGAAGTACAGTCATTCTTAGGTTTTGCAAGTTACTATAGACAACACATTAAGGATTTTGCAAAAATAAGTGGCCCACTTTACCAACTCAGTAGTCCCAACACTGCCTTTGAGATGACAACTACTAGAGTGGAAGCTTTTAATTTAATGAGAGAAAAACTTACATCAGCACCAATACTGTTCATGCCTGATCCCCATAAACATTACAGATTATATGTAGATGCCAGCATGGAAGGTTTAGGCGCTGCATTACATCAGATACAGGATTTTGAAGTCCCCAGAGAAGGAGTCATATGCTACATTTCACGCACCTTGAAAGACAGTGAGAAAAGATATGGAGCCAGCCAGCTAGAATGTCTTTGTCTGGTATGGGCACTTGAAAAATTGTACTACTATTTGGATGGATGTGACTTTGAAGTCATTACTGATTGCATAGCCCTTAAAAGTCTCTTAGGTATGAAAACTCCCAATAGACATATGCTTATAAGATGGCAAATTGCTATTCAAATCTGGAGAGGAAGCATGACTATTATCCACAGAGCTGGAAATATCCATAAAAATGTGGATGGTCTTAGCAGATGGTCTCTAGAAAATTTACCAGAGAACCCAGCGTGGGACGGAGAAATTGCTGCAAGAATCATGGCTTTATTTCCCCTTGAGAATGATGAAGATAATCCTGCATATGACACTCCTTCAGAAAATTATGATATCCTTGGTTTACATGTATGTGAAATGGAAGAAGAATTCTGGGATGAAATCAGAAAATCCTATGATACCAATAAGAATACTTCTACCATCAAAGAAATACTACAGAGTAAGTATAAGAATATGGATTTAATTAACTCATTAGAAGAACCCTGGGCTACAGCTTTTAGAGAAGACAGATTTTCCCTTCTTGATGGATTACTTTACCATAGAACCAAACATACTAGTGTGGTAGTACTGGTGCAAAGAGAACATATTAATTTATTTCTTAGAGAATGCCATGATAATATCACTGCTAGGCATTTCTCCGTAGAGCACACTACAGAGAGAATAAAGCACATTGCATGGTGGCCAAACTTTAAGAATGAAACCAAGGACTACTGTGAATCTTGTGAAAGGTGCCAAAAAGCCAACAAAGCTACAGGAAAGAGATATGGACTATTACAGGAAATTGAAGAACCTACTGAAAGATGGTCTGTCATTAATATGGATTTTGTTACAGGATTACCTCCTGCAGGACAAGATAACTATAATTCAGTACTAGTGGTAGTAGACAGATTTTCCAAAAGAACCAAATTACTTCCATGTCATAAAGAGAATACAGCCTTTGATATAGCTATGTTGTTTTGGCAAAAGATAATTGCTGATGTAGGATGCCCAAGATACATTATTACAGACAGAGATCCTAAATTTACGTTAGAATTCTGGAGAGGACTTTCTGATCTATGTGGTACACAATTAAAGTTCTCCACAGCTTATCACCCACAGACTGATGGATTAGCTGAAAGGATGATTCAAACTCTTGAAGACATGATCAGAAGATATTGTGCCTATGGATTGGAATTTAAGGACAAAGATAATTATACTCATGATTAGTGCTCACTCTTACCAGCCCTTGAGTTTGCCTACAATTCCAGCAAACACAGCTCTACCAATATTACTCCTTTTGAATTGGAAAGAGGATGGATTCCATGGTTCCCCAAAGACTTAGTTTTATCTAAATCTGTAACAATACATCCTAATGCAGCAGACTTCCATCAAATGATGACTAAGACAGCTAATTACGCAGCAGAATGCATTAAAAAATCCTTTGAATACAACAAAACTAGATGGGACAAGACTCATAAACCTCATCAGTTTAAAGTTGGTGAAGAAGTTCTTATTTCTACATTTAACTTTACCAACCTCACTGGCCCTAAGAAATTGAGAGACTCATTTGTAGGACCATTTGTTATTAAAGCCTTACATGGAAAGAATGCTGTTGAAGTCATACTGACAGGTGAATTAGAAAGAAAACATCCTACTTTTCCTGTTAGTTTAATCAAACCTTACGTGCCTAGTAACAATGAAAATTTCCCTTTAAGGAAAGACAACATTAAAGTTGTAATTCCAAGACTGGAGAAAGAAGTTGTGAAAATAAAGAAGGTTTTACAACACAGAAAAATCAGAAAAAACAATGTGGACATTAAACAATATCTAGTTAGATATAGTGGTTCTAAAGAAGATGAATGGCTCACTACTGACCAAATTCCAGACTCTGAAAAAGTCCTCAGACAATACAGAGCTGATAAAAGAAATCTTTAATTCTTTGATCAGCCTTTTTTGGAGGGAGGAAGTGTCAGCCACAGAGTACATGTCACAGTACCTTACACGTACCAAGTACCTGCAATTGTTCACATTACATATAGTACATTCCTTTTTACGCCTCTATTACATATGTATATCATTAGATACAAGCTTAAGAATTTACTCCTGTTACACATTACATTACAGATAACCATAGTTAAATACAGTCACCATAATGTACTGTTGTTATGAGAGTTAAGTTACGTGCAACAGTAAGATTACAATACATTGTAATATTACTGTACACGTGAAATACACCAAGACAGGTATCACTCATTTATCCCCTGTTACGCCTCAGTACCTATTTACATAACATATTGGTTATGATATAAATACATAAACAATACATGATGTAATCCAATTCAAAGAGCACTGAATGGAATCAATGATTGGTTATGATCAGCTAGTGTACACAGCTACTGATCCAGGATCAGTACTGATCATTACACTGCCCTGATCATTTCCAATGTTGATCCTCATGAGGATCTGCTTCTCTTGAGCGCTTCCAGTTCCCCCCTGGTCCTGAAGCGCCTCCAAGCGCCTCATGTTCCCTCCTGCTCATTCCCCTCTATATAAACACGCCCCCCAGGACTGTTTATCCCTCAGAATATTATTACAGCAAAGTTTAACCCATACTATAGTTAAACAGTGCTTTCATTCTCACCCATCATTCAATTCAGGAATACTCTCAACTCTTGATTACCCTTACCTTCCTGTAGGTAAAACCACGAACCCAAGTTGAGTTATTCCTTGGATGCCTATTAACACCCTGTGTTGATCTGGATGCGCCTTAATTGAGCAAGCCTCTCAGTCAAGATTACTGATAGAGTGAAACCTTTTACAGGTCTTACCACGAACCCATTGGCCCATCCTAGGCATCTTACACCATCATCTTGATAGTAACAACCCTCTCAGACACGGTTAGTTACATACAGGCTGACAAATGCCCCCTGCCCGGATCCAGCTTACTCAGATCCAACTCAAATGGCTACAAGAGATGCAGCAGCTTATTGATAAAGACATGTCAAACGTTGAGTTAGATCCAAAAACCTCGCAGCGCAAGGAGGTTTCCGAATCTGAAGAGTGGGTCAATTGGAATCTTGCGCACAAGTTTCAGGGCCAGCTCATATGCGCCGCGGCTGAGATGAAGATACCTGAAAAGGCTACTCCCGATGTGTTCGCCAGTTGGAATGCAATAAGGAATAGACTTGGGAAAGGTATGCTTTAGTGACCTGCCTTCAAGCATCCTTTCCGTAGAGGTCTAATGGAGAACCGTCCGTTTTTCATTTGCAGGTCCGATCCTCTATGCCAAGCCTCAACAAGGGAGTTCTGACACCGCACGCCCGCAAGAAATATCGTCCGCTGGACCTGGGGGTGCATCCTTATGATCCTGGAGGTACGCTGACTTTGACTGCGCCTCTAGCTCACTTGGCACTGATCCTGACATTCTTTGAGCAAAAGTCAACAGAAACTTTGTTGCACATTCCCAATATTTTCATGTCCTACAACAGCTACAGACCCCCTCACTTCCGAAGTCATTTCTGTTGTGTCTCCTTGTCTCATGTGGTCGTAGCGGTTTGTTGGTTTTGGAGTATCTTGGGCCCGGGACGTAGGCGTATACCACGTTACATACTGCATGATTTGCATAACCTTTGCAATTCATCATGCCTCCACTTCTAAGCTCTGAGCTCCTGCGAGGCTCGTTGATCAGAGGTATGGGTGCGATTGGTGTCACAATGGCCCTGTCAAGCACAAATTGGCCTTGTCACAGCCTTGCACTTCAGATATGCCCACGGATGCACCTCGGGTGGGTCATTGCGCAGCAGCACTTATGTAATTTGGGTACGCAGGTGCCTAGTGATGGCTGTAGAGTGTAGTCTCAGGTCCTCCCGGCAAGGGGTTGAGGTTGTTTGGGAGTGTTATGTGAGAGGCCAGAGGGCTTCATGAAACACTCCAGACAAAAGGCTTACCGACTGCAGTTTGAAATAGCCCTCCTTGCTTACATGATCAAAAATGTCCACCCTGACCTTCGCGCAAACGTCAGGGTGGACATCATGCAGGTGATACACGCATCTCCAGAGCTTCGCTGTTGGGTCCAATTTGGCCCAACAAGACCCCTTTGTAATTTATTTGCTGTACCTCCCCTTCTTTGGGAACCCATTGTTTCCTGCTACAATATTGTTTATTATTGAATACATAAACCTCCATCCTAGTCATCTCACCGCTTGCCTTTCCCCCCTCCTTCCTCTCAGATGCCCTCAATGTCGTCCTCTACAATCCTCTTTGCATCCGGCAAACCGCCATCCACTGTCGCCGGAATCAACAAAATCTATGCAACTCTCCTCCCCGACTCCACATCACCCTGCGCTTGCAGTATCTCCGCCTTTGTCAGAACCCTCCTCCAAATTGACAAAAAAAAAAGGAAGCCCTGTTGGATGTCTGGAAGATTGCTCCCCGCGTACACAACTTCCACATTGGTTCAAACTTACCCAACTCTATCCTCATGCATCCCACAGACCCAATTCCAGATGAAGCCCTTCAAGCCAAATTGGAGAAAGTCCCCCCTGTCTTCCAAGCCATCTTTCTGCAGGACCTCGCCAACTCAAACTTTCCCGGTAGCACCTTCGCCTGGGACCATCCCTGGGATTCCCACTGGAACCAGCTTCTGGCCAAGTTTGTGTTGAAACACTGGAAGCATGCTTATGAGGTGGGAGCTTTGAAGATCTTTTTCGTGGATCCTGCCAAGGCCAACAACCACTCCATTTCCTATGGCCTCATCCATCGTTGGTTTCTTGGTCGGCAAGAGGGGCTTCAAACGGGTCGTTTTGCGCAAGACAGGGACCTGAAAATAAAGGAATCACAAAGGAGAACAAAAATCCAAAGGCAGGTATGTACACATTGGACACTTGTGCTCCCTCTGAACTAACATCCATTAATATTGATGCACTACCTTTCCATTCCAGGTTCAGGCTCACCGTCAAGAAACCCTCTCTACACTTGGTCTGCCCCCTCCACTCGCATCAATTTTTGATAGCATCAAAGCCACCTCCAACACCGAGCACATCCCTCTGCGAACTCTGCTCAAGTCCCCTGTCATGGAGATCGGCATAGTTTGGGTTATTGGCTGAGAAGTTAGATCAGATTTACAAACATAAGAAGACAATAACCAACGGTCGGTGTGGTAGATGGAAAAGTGAAAAATCAAAAGTTTTTTCTCATACCTATATTTACTCACCTTAGGCCTCAAGATACCACCAGAAGGACCTCAGAAATGGATTCTACGGCCAATTTTACCCCTAGTCACCACTGGAAGTGTCACTGGAACCCTGCTGGATTGGAAGTTACACCCTCTTGGACCCTCATGGACACGGCCAGCCCCAGTCATCAACCTGTAACACCCCTCAAGCCACCTTTCCCAGGTATACACATACTCAGCCCAGCCAAACACATACTCTTTTCTATCCCTCTTATCTCTACTGCATATGCAGGGGACCAACCCCATTTCTTCTGTATTTGACATGTCCCCGCTTCATTTATGCACCCCTTGCAGCTGCGTGCAGTCTTCTGACCCCATTCCTGCACTGCTTGCATTAGTCTGACACCACTCATGCACCCCTTGCATGAAGTACCTCTGTATTTGACATTCCCCGCTTTGTTTATGCGCTCCTTGCATTAGTATGACATCATCTTTCATTTCTCACCCCACTTTCTGCCTGTATTTAGTATCTTCCGACACCACTTGTACGCAGCCCACCAGCTATAATCCCTCATCCAGGGTCCCCCTTGTAGCTAAAATCCCTCACATTTGTCTATATAAGGAGCTCTCTCCCCCCCAGTTGTTTTTCCCTCAGCTCAGTATTCCCCAGTTATTTACATACCAACCCTTCACACTTACCATCACCTTCACACATCACTACAACCCTTATATTTGCAAATAAATACTGAACTCACTCTCAAATCTCACATACCTGTCATCAAACAACTTCATCTGGAACTAGACCAGACCTATCACTTGATTAAAACTTGCCAAGCTTAGCTTGGTGGTTCTTGTTATCTGATAGTATAGAAGGGCAGAGTTTGCACCTCCATCATCCCCTTCTCCATTCAGCAAAAGGGTTTCACAACCACTTTTGAGTCTTACAAGGGAGTCCCCAATGTGATAGGATAATCTTGTTTGATCAACAACGTATAACCGATTTCAATCAAAATACCAAAACCTTGTCAACGGATCTCGACTCTGTGCGGCAAAAGGAATCAAATTCATCAACAAATCTATCAAACTCAACAGCATATTCAGTTATTCTGTTGGAAGACTAGTCAACTTTTAGGAACATCCAAAGGACCGATTACAAACCTCTGAAGAGAAAACGTAACCACCAGATCTGAAAAGAGTATCTCAAAGGAAGCAGCCAGTTATAAAACCTCAAGAAGGGCAAGAGTAAGACCTGAAGAATTTGGATAACTAGGATCCTGTTAGAAGGGAACTTCGGAATTGTTTGAAGAAAACAGCTGTTTATAAAACCTCAAGAAGGGCAAGTGTAAGACCTGAAGAATTTGGATAGGCAGAGACTGTTTTAAGAACACTCCCAGAACGGTAAAGTTATTTATATCAATTATTAAAAGAAAACCCCCAATTTGCCCTGGTAAAGAGACCAGAGACCAGATATTATTGTTTCTTTTTCAGAGCATAGTAACAGTTAGCAGCGGACCATCATAATATGAAACTACACGATCAACAAGAATTGACATGAATATAGCATTTGGCGTACCAGATTTTGAAGATACAATTAATTCAAGAACCACTTCGGGGAAAAGACCTTTTACGGGGACTCCGGCCATGATTAGGAATATGAAAACTACAATGTTGGCTCAAACAAAGAAAGAAAGCAAAACAAGATCAGATAATCAATTCAGATATCCGGCTGAAGAAGACTCACCCAACTCAGATGAAACTCAACCAGAAGAAAATACTTCACAAGAAACAATAACACAGTATGGGATCCACAACACTGAAAACATCCAACAACCTAGGTTTCAGCCTCAATATCAACAACAACAACAACCAGAAACCCATCAACAAATACCTTATCAACAACCAATTCATTATTACCAACCACAGCATGCCTATCAACAATCAAATTACCCACCAGGATTTATTGATGACGATGAACTATTCTATGATGGAAATCAATTCTTCACCTTCTTACGGAAATACGAACAGGCAGCAGATTGGTTTGGTTCAACGAAATTTCAAAGAGCCCTTCAGATTGGACGATTCATACGGTCAGAAAAACATGGTTGTGAACTTGAGGATATGGACGGATACAAAGGATGCGACTGGGATACCCTGCAAACTGAAATGATTGAAACCTGGGGTGCATGGGGTGATGAAATGATGTACACCATTGATGATCTTTTTGAGCTGGCGGAACAACAAGCTTAACAAGGAATTATAAACTATCAGCCTTACAGACAATATCTTGAAAAATTCACCACAATCCTCAAGTATTTGGTCAAGAACAAACACATCAACAAAGAAGACGACCCCGGATTATTATTCTTAAGGGCCTTCTCAACTGGGATTCAACAAAGCATCAAGCGTACTCTAGTCAGCAAAGATCAGCTTCCAAAAGCTAAAGATGGAAATAATAAGGCTCCACTATGGGAACATCTGGTTGACGCTGCGGAAACGGAAATGCAACGGATAGAAGAAGGCTGTGAGGAAGAAAACATCCAGGCTTGGGAACTGGCTTCACTGAAACATAGACTGGAAATAACTTCAACCGGTACCTGCAAATATCCACAACCATCCAACCAACTAGAATTTCCAGAAGGTCCAATAACGGAAAATACGGAACCAGAAATTGATTGTGCGGAACCGCCAATAGATTGTGTGGATGCTGTGATGGATTTTATGGAACCTGTTGTGGAAGTCACAGAAACGGATTTGGAAAATCACTCTCAGGAATCAGTTCCCGAAACAACAGCTTTAACAATCCATCTAACAAACCAGAAACCATCAACGTCATACTTCATGGATACCGTAATGGAGCTTAAACACACTGTCATTGAGATACTAGAATTTGACTCCAATGGTGTGAATACGGCTATCAGCGTGAATCAGGAAGAAATCTTGGATCAATCTGTTCAGCAAATCAAAACCTTCAATCATCAACCACATCAACTCAACAACAACTATAAGTCAAAAATTGAAGATTCCCACCTTAGAGAAACAACTCAGCAAGATCCACAATTTCTTTGCTCCCCTGAAATCAGTTGGATTGAACATATTCACAAAATTCAAAGCAAGATTTTCAACAAGCACCTTTTCAAACCTCACTTGGATCAACATGAAGAATTCTTTAACAAACCTTTACCTCAAGAGCCAGGGACCACAGATGCAGACACTGAAGAAAAGGACAACAACCCCATCAGTCTATGCAACCCAAATATCAAGACTCCAGATTTCAAACCAGCAAGTGCACATACTTCAATCAATCCAATTCCAATTCCAATGCCTGCTGAAGAAATTTTCAAGACTCCGCCGGCCCCGGTTCTGCCAGATATTCAATCAAAACCAACTCAGTTGATTAAACTTCAGGAATATAATCTACAAACCAAAGAAGAATTGGAAGAATCAACCAAAAATCTATCTCAACTTCAATCACATAAGAATCAATCTCTTCTTGTATTTTACTTACTCAAGAAGCTCATTTTTCAACCAACTCTCAAGATTCCACCGGATCGCTTTGGACAACTCCAGGAAGCATTCAACCACCCAAGGCTCCTTGTTGGAATTGGTTAAACAATTATCATTTTTTTTCTTTTTCTTTTCTAAATCATAAAAACAAGATATCAGCTCTAAAATTCTCAAAATCTCAGGGCTTAAATCTTTCAAGTTGGTGGAGGAGCCCACATTCTTTCACAACCTACTCTTTCATTACCGTCCTCCCTCCATCACTATCAAAAATCTTACTTGCCCCCCACTCAAAATCTCTTCAATAAATCTATAAAAAAAATAACCCATCAAACAAAATCTACCTCCTAGGCATGAGACTAAACTGTTTAAACAACAAAAAATCTATCATATTAGTCATTTTTTTCAAGTTGGGGGAGGAACTCACTCTTTTATTTATTCATTCTTTTCCCGCCTTCCTCCCTTCACTCTTCTTCTATTTTATTATCATCCTCCATCATTAAGATCAATTCACTCACAATTCAAACTCAAATTCACTTCTTCAGAACTCACACTCTTTTTTTTACCCCCTTTTTTTTCTTGACCTTATACCAACAATGGGAAGTTACTTACGTTACGTTATCCAGCGGGATTTTCGTAACGTAACTTCCCACCGTTACCAGATAACGCGTTATCGTTATCTGGTGAAATATTCCTGCGCTATTTTGGATAACGTAACAGAGGCAAATTTCCGCCTTGATGCCGCAAAAAATAACGCCGATAACGCGCTAACAGCGTTATCTGGCGTAAAAGCACCGTAAAATAGGCAAAAAACTCGCGTTATCCGCACTTTATCCTCCTCAGATTGCGGGGGACAACGTAACAGGTCTAATAAAACAGAAAAAAAATCAAAAAATAACGTAACTAAAACAATGCTGCCGTTAGCACAAGGATAACGGCACCAATTTAGTTACGTTATCCGTTACTTTTTGTTACGGATAACGTAACTTCCCATTGTTGCTTATACTCTGAACTCACTTTCTTGAAGGTTGAGGACAACCTGCTAAGTTGGGGGAGGGGGCTTTCATTTACACATGGGATTCAGATTTTCCAATTTTTTTTCAGCCAGATCAACATAAAACTTGAAGAACAAATATTCTGGTTAATACTATCTACTACAAATATGTGGTCAGGAAACATCTACTCTGGGTTTTCAGTTGCGACTGGGATGGCTCTCTTTTGCAACTCGGATCAGTTTCTATTCACTTGGACGTTGCTTTACTCAAAATTCAATGGACACCAATTTCATAACAGGATACCTGGACCCGGATCAGCTTGGACCTTAATCAGAACGGATCAAACAAAAAGAATCACCAAACTCACCTGCTCGGCGGCGGACAGATTGACTACAAAGTGACAATCTGTATCTGGGAATTGGCGTCGGACTCGACGAGAACGGGAATTCACGGATCATTCGAAGGTATCAATTCAGTGCTTGAAAACGACATACGACACTATAAGCCACCCAGGGACGTACTTGGGTGGTCGCCCCCGCCGTGGAGGCTCTGTTGCGGATCGGGTAGGACGCTAACTTAACTAAGACCCTCTCTTTGTGGAGGGGGGACGCCGTCCCGCAGGGACCCTCCGAAGGAGGGACTTATACACTATGCGCCAGTGCTTGCCCTACTCTTTCTTGTTTTTTTGCTGTTTTCCATTCTATTGCTTGTACCTCCTCAGTTTTGAGGAATAGCATGAAGGTTCCGCTGAGCCAAATGACCCCTTCCTTCTCCTGCATCTTGTAGGATATGTAGCATTATTTTTGGACCTTCTCACCATTTTTTACTGTCATAATAAGACTTTCAAAGTGCTCAGGTTTGATGGCACCACTCCCTGTACTCTGACTGGTGGCTTTACATTACATAAGCAGCCTGCGGATGTATTGCCCATGGAAAACAAGGTAAAAGACCTATTTTGAAGTGAGTGGGACACTTGATTTTTGGCACGCTTGTAGAGAAGAAGCAGGCAGTCATGGCACACTGAACAAGAAAAAAAAAGGTTGAGTGGATCAAATTTGATAGTGTTTCTAAAATAATGCCCTGCCAAATGCCAAAAAGAGTAGGGCGGGTAGGGGGGTATACGGCGCAAGTCCCTCCTTCGGAGGCTCGCTTCGCGAGGGGCGCTCCGCGCCAGCCAGGCTGCACCAGGCCCTCCGAAGAGGGTCTTGTGTTAAATTAGGGTAGGACGCTGGCGCACAGTTCTATGAAAAGGACGGCCGGATTTTTTGTTTTTTTATGAAGATTCAAAGGCTGTAGTACTTAAACAATTGGATATGCGAGAGCGGGTGAGGGGAAAGAAAAGGGACTGGAAAGGGGGATCTTTTATACCTTTCCAGTACCTCAGGGAACCACTCACTCAGACCCCGAACGCGAAACCAAGACTCCTATTCACCCTGACAGCAAGACCCACGGGTCACGGCCAATGATATCGTACAACTACCGAGCTCAGATCGGGCCGAACTGAACCACCTGCAGGGCAAGCGCACGACTCGCCAGCTCAAACGATGGCGTTGGTGGCGGCAAAGCTTAATCTGGCAGCTAAGAAGGCCATACACGACTCGAACCGGTCGTGTATCTCTCCCTGTGACTACCTACTCAACCTGCACAACGGAAACCAAGTTCTCTAATTAAGAGATTGGAGACACTTGGGGCCCAATTATAAACAGGTTTTGGGATAATATTGGGAAAATTTTCAAATAAGTTTGAAAGATCTTTTTGCTAACTTTTTCGGGATTGAAAATCTCAAAACACCCCAAACCACCTCGGGGAGGTGGTTTGGGGAAAAACTGGATTATCAATACTGTTTTGAAAGCGATTACAGCTCAGCAGGCCCGCCATAACACATAAACTTGAGTAAAATGTGTATGGCACATATTTATGTAACGTCTGCCCAGCTGCCCGACCCACATTTTGATCCCCCCAAAGAAAAATCACCGCGATGAATCCTCACAAGGCTCCAATGACCCCTCACGACACACCAAGCAACCCTCCCGACTACAACCGACCCCAGCAGGTTTACCACGAAAATGAAGATGGATCCTGGCCAGTCGCGTTGGATACCCTTCCCCCGCCGCCCAGCCAGTACGGACCAACTCCCCCCCAACAACATTACCCTCGACCTCAGTACCATCAGCCAGGTCCCCAAGCGCAGTTGATCGCAGGCCACCAACCTCAGTACCCGCACCCGCCGGGTTCACATATCCTTCATCCACTCGCTTCCCACCAGCAATATCCCCCTCCTCAACCAGCCCAGGTCCAATATCTTCATCGCGGCCTTGCCTCAAATATGCCGGCGAACGGCCATATCCCACAATTTATGGACATGATACCTGGAAATGGGAATACTCTTCATTCCAGTCTCGCCGCGAATTTCCCGGCTAGCGTTCCGAACCTACGCCCCTCAGTCTTGGGGCAAGTAACCCCCGTTCCACCGCCCGCGACTGCCCCAGCAGCCCTTGAATCGGCGCCCGTTATCTCTGCCGCCCGGGCTCCTAACCAGTACTTGAAGGCGCACGCCAAACGCAAGGCCAACCGCACCGCGGAGGAAGTTAGTCGGGCGGAAGATGCAGCCGCCGTGTAACCCTTGCCCAGAAGATTAAGCAAACGGCCGTCAAGTCGGCCACTGCTGTGAAAAAAGCCGCGCTGAAGCAGGCTCGGGGGGAGTTCCAAGAAGCCCAGTCAGTCGCAAAAAAACCGCGGCACATGTGGTCGGACGCTTCATCCCTTGAGCTCCTACACCTTTACAAGACCATCAAAGATGAGCATACCGAACTCGACAATAAAGTGGCGGGTTTTATGAAATTCGTCAAATATTTTGCGAGTCAAGAATCCGAGAAGCAGCATTTCCCGCTCCTTGCATCTCTAACTCTGGATCAGATGACCTCTCGTTACAAGGCCATCATGGTAATTTACCGGGTAAGCCATTCTCCTCCAGTTGACTGGCTTGTGGTTTTTGCTCTGACACCAAACTGGCTCGCAACACACAGAAAGTCAAAGATATCATTGATCGTTCGGGCAGCGGCGGTTTACATGTGGCCCTGGAATCAGAAGGGCTCGCGGAATCTGTAAGTTAAACATCCTTCCGAATGGGTGACAGATGTGTGTATTTCAAACTGACATGCAACATACGGGTTGATGAAGTTGTGGGACTTTCTGCTGGAAATGCACAGCGGTAATCCAGCCGCCGACGGCTTTGGCCAAGGGGAATTGGGCGACCTCCCGGCTGAGCCCAATTCCGAGACCGGGGATACCGACTGGGATGATGGCAAGGGAGCGCCCATTGCAGAATCGGAAGACGAGGTGGATGTCTTGCCCCCGCCACCAGCTCCAAAGCGCAGGAAACAAGGCAAGAAATTGCGGCCTTCGGACCAACTGACCGCCGCCGAGCAGGCGATGGACTCGGCTACCAGTGATGATGACCTCCGGGATCCCCCAACTGCTACTTCTATGCCGAGGGCGGCGAGTACTACTGCAAAGCCCACATCGACCCCAACCCCGGGCTTGAACCCTAGGAACGGCCGCCCTCCGGCTGAAGGGATTAGCGTGCCGCGCCGCCGGGGCCGGAACGAGGAGGCCCCGAAAAAAACCGACCCCGAGGCGGCCGCCATGAAGGCCATGATGCTCAAGTCTCAGGAAACCGCAAGCACCTGGATGAACGATGAACGGATCCGAATGGAGGCCGCGCGCTTAGAACAGAGGCAGGAGGCCATGGAAGACCGGCGGGCCATGGATGAAAACCGAAGACAAGATCGACGTGACGCCGAAGCGCGGGCAACTCACATGGAGCAGGTCCGCCTCGATGCAATAGAAGAAGCAAAACTAGATCGGAAGGCGGCCGCGGATCTTGCGGAGGCCAAGGAACGTGCAGAGGCGGCAAAGGAACGTTCACGCGAGGCGGAGCGCAAGGCAGATCGAGAGTTGGCCTTGCGGCTCGAGGAGTCCAAAGAACGTCAACGGGAGGCTGACCGCAAGGCCGAGCGAGAAGATGCCAAACTGGAGCGTGCGGAGGACGCCCGGCGGTAGAATGATGATCGGGGACGACAGGAGCAATCACGCCAGGCCTTCGAGGCCACCATGATGGCGGTTATGGGGAACTTGGGTTCAAGGCCCGCCAACTGACTGGGCCAGGACAGTCCTGGATTATCCCTTCACCTTTTTTCTCTCGCTCTTGGTTTTTTTTTTCATCTTGCATCTCGATTGTCTCTAGGTGCAGCCTGATTGTGGCCAATACTATCTAGTGTTTCTGGCAACGGTGGGCCGCTACGCTACACTACGCTACAGGGCCACTTAGCGTTAGCGTAGCGGCAAAAAGCGCCCGCCCATTTTGAGTAGCATTAGCGCGCTGTTAGCGCCGCTACGCTGCGCTACGTTTCAGCGGCGCTAACAGCGCGGCAATCGTTTGTTAGTGTTAGCGCGCCGCTACAGTCACTACGCTACGCTACGCTGCGCTGCGCTACAGCGCTAACGGTGGGCCGCTACGCTACACTACGCTACAGGGCCACTTAGCGTTAGCGTAGCGGCAAAAAGCGCCCGCCCATTTTGAGTAGCGTTAGCGCGCTGTTAGCGCCGCTACGCTGCGCTACGTTTCAGCGGCGCTAACAGCGCGCCAATCGTTTGTTAGTGTTAGCGCGCCGCTACAGTCACTACGCTACGCTACAGCGCTTTTAGCGGAAAAAAAGGCCTTTTTTTCAGCTAAAAGCACTGTGGCGCACCGTAGCGCGCGCTCTTTTGCGCCCTGCATGTGTAGCGTTAGCGCAATTGCGCGCATCTGCGCTAACGCTACGCAAACAGCTAAATTAGCTGCGCACCCTTTGCGTGTAGCGTTAGCGCAGAAAGGCGCAATTCCGCTAACGCTACGCTAAAATTTAGCGGAATTCCGCTACGCTACGGTTAGCGTAGCTGGCCCACCGTTGTTTCTGGGCTTTGATTTACTACTTAGCTTTCTCCTCATGCAAATATTTGTTTGCTTCTTATGAATCCAATTATGATGAAGTATTCACCATGAAAACTTCGATAAAAGTCATTATGCAGTGATCTCTGGGCTCGGACGGCTGATCCATCTGACCCCAGTCTGAATGGCTGGACAGGTTGGATATGCAACAGACGTATGACATGAACCACTTGTTGGCCAATAGATAACACACCCTCAAAAGGGAACTTCCGTGGGCTCCATTGCTCCATCATCCGCAAGACCGGATTCTCACTTCGATATAGCCGCCCCGGGAGCCACTTCTCGCAGCACCAGCAGTTTCATGAGCACGGCGATTGAAAACACAGACCGCCCGGCGGCTTGTTCACCGGTGAGCTTCCCTGGGATAATTCAAGTGTAGTATTATTCTGACTGTCTCGTCATGATGACCATTTGGCCCAACCCCAAGGTAATTTGCCAACAACCACGACGACCAGCATTGGGCCCTGACAACCAAGTCAGACTGGGAGATTGGCGCGTACAAGGAGGTCGTTCAGCCAGCCCGGAGTCCGACTCCACGGAGGACTCACGAGGGAACCGAGTCCTCCATGGCCGTGTTGTTCCAAGGGAGCCAGACCCATATGGTGCGGACGAGGCTTGGCCCGTTGATCCTCATCAGGAACACGAAGGGTTAATACCCCCATTGGATGAAGAGCCAAGTACGTAACATGTTGCTCATCATCATAGGATGATGGCATTGACATCGTGTGGGCCAGCACTGAGCTAATGTGCACCCCTTGTTTGCAGCCGTAGTCAAACGACGTGCACCCAATACCCACCAGGTCGAAGAGATAATGGACTCAATCAGCGAGTTGGCTACTACGGTTGATGAAGACGGTAAGTCTGCTGGGCAGCCGCCTCCTTCCCGCTGGAGACCAATCGATGCGGTTCAGCTGTGAATTTGATACTGATGAGGACGTCTTTTGGCCCCTACGCTTTGCAGGACCTGGACCCAACAAGCGTCCACATGCGCATGCAGCTCAAGAAGTGCCCCCTCAAATACCTGACCGTACGGCTGGCCCCCGCCAGCCAGCGCCCCCTCAAGCCGGCAGGGCCAGGCGCAATGCCCCAGTCAACCAAGCCAGACGTCCAACGGAATATTATGTCAATGGGGTGAGAGTGGCTGAAGGGGATCCCCGCAGGAGAATCAGACCAGGCATGGTTCGGCCGACCAGAGGGCTGACACTGGAAGGGTTCCTCTCGCGCTGTCGGATATGCCCGACCGACTACCACACACGGGCCATACTCAGAGAGAATCGCATTGTAGACTGGCCCTTCTTCCTCCGATCAAATGAGATCTCGCTTTGGGACTTGGGATTGTCCCTTGGTGCCGCCAGGGCCTTATGTCAGGGAGGACTATCATTACGCCGCCAAGCCGCCCGATCCGTGGCTGCTAACGCACCCCAAGCTGCATCTAATCAACATTCCTAGTCTCTTTTGGGAGCTCTCTGATTATAATTACTAAATCTTAAGAGAAATGAAGCACAATGTTGAGAAACCGTGTCTGCACTGATACAATCATTCAGCACAACTCGTCCCTGATCATATCCCTCCGTGTCCACATTGAGGGGATGTGAGTGCCAGGCTCGAGCACTTCGGGCCGAGGATTATCTCGAGGAACGCGTTGTCCATACAAAGCTTCCAGGGCAGTCCGGTCGTCCCAGGCTTGGAGGTAGAGAGCACCGCGGCGGTTGAGTAGGTTGTGTAAAATCATGCAAGCAAAGGTATTGCCCCGCGCGCGAAGTGGCCTTGCTGCTTGGGCAGTTAACAGGATTCTAAATCTGTTTTTCAGTTGTCCAAACAAACATTCAACTACAATCCATGTGGCCGACTGGATATAGTTGAAATCCTGATTTTTTTGAGTCTGTACTGTAGGGTACGGGACTAGGATGCTGACGTTTGCGGGATAGCCCGCATCCCCAATCAACATGGCCCCATCCGGGATCATAGGACCGGCGGGACAGCATGGTAGAAGGCTTTGTCCGAGTTGAGAGCGTCTGAAGACCCGGGTATTGTGCATTGAGCCAGGTCCACCCCCACTGACCTACATGAATCACAAGTATATGTTAGCCACCTGCGCATGCCTGATCAGAGCAAGCATTTTGCTAACGTTACGGAAGTTACCCTCTCCATCTACTACGCACTGGAATACAATCGATGCCCAGCTTTTCCGGTTGATATAGCCTTTCCATTTGTCATGGGGGGGATAGCGAGCGGTATGTGAGTCCCATCAATCGCACCAACAATGTCTGGGATCCCATGTTTGATTCTGAACAATTCCTTGATTGAGTCCCACTGGATGGTGTTGTCCAGGGCCGGCCAGCTATTTAAAAATAAGCAACCAACCAGTAAGCAGGTCATCATTGCTGAAAAGAGGATTTGGAGTACATATCACCACACACCTGACAGACCGATTGCTCAAGACCTTCAGGACTGCGTTGACAAATCTGCTTGATGCCTTGTCCGCGGTCTCTATCCCTATGTTGAAGACGTGTGAGGTGCTGACGTAACTAGCCCCATGTCCGAGCCAATAGAGTCCTACAGCAACTTGGGCTTCAACGGTCAGTGGTTCGCCGCGGCCCAACGGATCTTGCTGCAATTCTCCGCACAGTTCATTGGATAGCCACCAAAAGTCTTCCAAAGAGATTCGAAAGTACTCTACAAAACGGACAGGAGGAATTCGGCCATCGTTCCAAGGCTCCCAGCGTTGAGGTCTCTTAAAAGCGGTGCGCGGGGCTTGGATGTAAATGGATGGATCGGGGGCATGCTGCTGGTGATACCATTGCCAAAGGGCATATATTTGAAGAGGGGTTGAATCAATTGGAGGGGGAATCATTATGTGGTTTGTGGTAGGACGTTGGAGGTTGGTCAGGACAACGGCGCAACCTTTGGTAGTATGAGGCTCAGTTCAGTTGCGCCAGAAATTCAATAGGTGGGTTTATAATTTACACTTGGTTTGAAACAGGTTCAAAACAGTTTTGGCGCCTGTATCTGCACCACCAAGATCATTTTTTTTTATCTCAAACTTATTTGAAAATTTTCCCAATATTATCCCAAAACCTGTTTATAATTGGGCCCCTGATGGGCCCAATTATAAACAAGTTTTGGGATAATATTGGGATTATTTTCAAATAAGTTTGAAAGATCTTTTTGCTAACTTTTTCAGAATTGAAAATCTCAAAACAACCCAAACCACCTCGGGGAGGTGGTTTGGGGAAAACTGGATTACCAATACTGTTTTGAATGTGATTACAGCTCAGCATGCAGATGCCCGCCATACACCTGACCAGTACTTCCCCCCGCCAAAGGCCACAGCATATGTACTCGCGCAAGATACAGCCATCAAGGCTGATTTGCGGGTAATTTAAAAACGGACACCATGGCTGGATAGCCAGGATTCAAGCGCATCTATTGATGCCCGGGACCCCATATTTAGCTCGCAGAATGAGCAAGCTACAGGCTCTTGCACTTGAACCAGTATGTTGCGCGCAAGAATCAGCCTTCAAGGCTGATCCACGGGTATCTATTGACTAGGGAGAGTCGGCAGACACCGGTGGTCAGTTGTCCTGATCCAGGTTGTCCCCCCAAGTTCTTGGGAAGGCTTCTGCCGTCGCTGCCATTGTCTTGGTGCATGCAAGACAGACAACTGTCCAACGGAGAAACCTTTGGTATTGGAGGCTTACGTTCAGTTGCGCCAGAAACTCATCCAGCATGGTGGTGGGTTTATAATTTACACTTGGTTTGAAACAGGTTGGAAACAGTTTTGGCCCCTGTATCTGCACCATTAAGATAACTTTTTTTGATTTCAAACTTATTTGAAAACAATCCCAATATTATCCCAAAACTGGTTTATAATTGGGCCCTCAGGTGTTTGGGTTTGGATCGAACTGCGTAGTGGAGTGTACTGCTAGTGAGTACCCCCCTTGGGGGCTTCAGACAAACGAGCAGTCGCCCAAGGACTAGCTCAACAGGATACAAGATGGTGGCGTCGGTGGCATACAGGCCTGCAGATCAAGGCTTTGTTTGGTTTCAAGTCGGTCAAGGGTCAAGGTCGGCGAAGTCGAGAAGGTGGCGGAAGGTTGACTTATATCCATACCCCCTCCATGGGGTATGGTCGATATCCCGACCCAGAACAAGACATGGCGGGCCAGCGCGGGCAGCGCAGAACACCCGGGCCCAAGGCCCAACCAAGCTTAAGCACTGGGACCCGTCCACAGGCCCCCGATCAAAACTCGAATACCAAAACTTGCGGCTCCAGGCGCGCGCATCCTACCAAAGTGCTGGCGCGACTGCGGCAGCAACTACAGCAGCTCGACGTCGACGGCTGCGGCGCTGCGCGACTGCGCAGCTGCGTACTGCGCACAGCACTTCGACCCCCAGACACTTCAAAAATTTTCCTTCAAGAAAAGTCAGAAAAACAACAAAAAATCAATTTTTTGACCAAAATTCACCCCACTCAGATCCTCAGTCACCGCACCCAGAAGACGTCCGAACGGCCAATTTTGCAAGGATTCCTCATGTCACCCAGTAAAAACTCAAGCCTCAAACTTCCAAACGTCAAGATACAGCACTTTTCCGGTGGAATTGTCTGGGGACAGACAATAAGTTGGGGGAGGATGTGGTAGACAGAAAAGTGAAAAATCAAAAGTTTTTTCTCATACCTATATTTACTCACCTTAGGCCTCAAGATACCACCAGAAGGACCTCAGAAATGGATTCTACGGCCAATTTTACCCCTAGTCACCACTGGAAGTGTCACTGGAACCCTGCTGGATTGGAAGTTACACCCTCTTGGACCCTCATGGACACGGCCAGCCCCAGTCATCAACCTGTAACACCCCTCAAGCCACCTTTCCCAGGTATACACATACTCAGCCCAGCCAAACACATACTCTTTTCTATCCCTCTTATCTCTACTGCATATGCAGGGGACCAACCCCATTTCTTCTGTATTTGACATGTCCCCGCTTCATTTATGCACCCCTTGCAGCTGCATGCAGTCTTCTGACCCCATTCCTGCACTGCTTGCATTAGTCTGACACCACTCATGCACCCCTTGCATGAAGTACCTCTGTATTTGACATTCCCCGCTTTGTTTATGCGCTCCTTGCATTAGTATGACATCATCTTTCATTTCTCACCCCACTTTCTGCCTGTATTTAGTATCTTCCGACACCACTTGTACGCAGCCCACCAGCTATAATCCCTCATCCAGGGTCCCCCTTGTAGCTAAAATCCCTCACATTTGTCTATATAAGGAGCTCTCTCCCCCCCAGTTGTTTTTCCCTCAGCTCAGTATTCCCCAGTTATTTACATACCAACCCTTCACACTTACCATCACCTTCACACATCACTACAACCCTTATATTTGCAAATAACTACTGAACTCACTCTCAAATCTCACATACCTGTCATCAAACAACTTCATCTGGAACTAGACCAGACCTATCACTTGATTAAAACTTGCCAAGCTTAGCTTGGTGGTTCTTGTTATCTGATAGTATAGAAGGGCAGAGTTTGCACCTCCATCATCCCCTTCTCCATTCAGCAAAAGGGTTTCACAACCACTTTTGAGTCTTACATCGGCGGTTTGTACACCAATACAGTCTGGAATCTCGAAGAGCCGATCTTGCCTTGCCCTTGGTGGTCTCATTCAACAATGTTCCACGGAGTCTTCCAATCAACTGCTATGCCACATCATTCTTATCAACATTCAAGGATTCAGAAAGGCAACTTCTCAACCCCCAGGCAGTGGTTGACTTCCATAGTGTAATTGCATGAAAGGTGTGTAATAGTTAATTCCTACTTGAACCATCACATCCCACATGATCCAGCCCACTGCGCATGAGTAGCTGAGCACACTCATATGTCTCGTTTCCTGCAGGTGGCACACTCAACCTACGGTTGCATGAAGTCTGAGAACTCATCAGCAACCTCGCCATAAATGCTGATTGCTGTTTCACTCACATAGCCAATTCACCCTTCCTCCTCTGTACTTGATATATTTTTACCTCCACACTCCCTTGTACATAGTATTGGTACACGTGAACAGGATGCACTTGTCATAATCTGTAGAGGCAATCAATGGCTTGCATCTCACTGGCCGGATTCCAACTGGGTTCCTGCAGAATCAAGCAGTTGTGATTGTCAGCTGCTTACGTGACCTTGTTAGAGAATTTGAGAGTCATACATACCATAATGTACACATTTTGTGCAGACCGTAAATCAATACCTACCCCAGCAGCCTGCAATGATGCCAGAAGAACGTTGCATTGGTCGTCATTTCGAAATCGGTAAAGGTGCTTGTTGCGCCTCTGCAGGGTAAATTCTCCAGTTAGCCAGGTGCAGGGGATGCTTTCTTCTGTCAGAGCTTGTTCAATGCTTGAAATTGAGTGCATCAGCATTGACCAATCGTTTAACGTTGGGGAATCTACTCACATCCGTAGAAAATCCACAAAGCCGGAGAATACTACAGCCTTTGTGCACCAAATACCTTGGACTCCGCTTAGAAACTGGGAAAGATTTTTCACAAGGTGTACAATCTTGCCTGAATCTTGCCACAGCCATGTTGGTTCGCTTGGCATCTCCGATTGGCCAAAAATTGGATGGTTACAAAACTGATGAAGCCGAACTAACTGTTGGAAAAACTCGGCCGGATCCCATCGTTCGCTTGACAACCGTAGCCTGCCGAAATCATCACTAAAGGGTTTATGCAACTCTCAAGCTATTCCCTCCCATTGCGGCGCTTGCTGCACAACGATGGCCCTTTCAATATTAGGTGGCAGACTCAACACTGCGTCCTTTGTTCGCCTCAGGCAGATAGCTTCCATTAGTTTATTTAATGTCTTGATTGCGCCTCAATCCCCAACACTCATAAGCGGAACAAGATGTTGCTTCCACAGCTCTTTTTTGTTCCACGGGGTAATGTTTAACAATTTGATCAAGCTTTGAAGGTTGGTGAGGCGGTTTTGGAATGGTGTTCCGATTAAGCATAGGAAAAACTTAGACCGGAGCTCGTGGATGTACTGGTGCCGTTTTGCGCTCGAGTTCCTGATCAGGCTGACAACATGGGAGCACATAAGTACAATTGAGGTCACATGATGCTCAGCGTATTTGACTCACTGTGCTTCATCCAGAACTATCCGGAACCAACAGAGGTCTAGAGATTCCACTGTGGGCTGGTTCAAATGTAACCTGTTCCCGCTGTCACCAATCATTTTGTAGGTAGTCATCACCACCATAGACGACTGTAGATCTTTTTTGCTGATTTCTGCTCGCTCCCGGCCATGGAATTCTTGGTATGGAATCGCGTTGTGGTGTGCCAAATCTGTTTCAAGTATCAAATTACATAAAGTGATGGTTGAATACATGAGAAGGAGATATATTCTTAGATTTATTATTGCATAATTAGATTCTGAAGGTCATTTAACCCCTAGTCACTCACTTGAACCACTAGGATAGCTCCACTCAGTCAAAACTTATTTTGGTTAAATGGTTTTTCATCCAACATAAGTACATAGTATAGTAGTACATTGGTAGTACATAATATGGTATTAGAGCCAACCACAACTGGGTCATATTTTTTGTGCATATTCAATTAGAGTTAGGGCTAGAACCACAAGTTGGCCATATTTTTATGCATATTCAATTAGACTTAGGGCTAGAACCACAAGTTGGCCGCCTTGTAGATAGACTATATAAGGATCCCTTCCTCCCCCCTCATTTGAATTCAGCATGTGAATAGCAACCACCAACCAACCAGTCACTCATTCATTTAACAGTGTGATCTCAAACATTCACTCACCCAACACCTGTGATCATAATCAGGTTCTTAAATAGCTTGTGTCATTGCACATCATCTGCATTGTTTGATCTAAGTCTGATAGAGACTACTACACATAGTGATCTCTATCAAGGTTTTGCCACAACAATAAATAATTTTTGTTGTCAGAATCCTTGTGACATGTGTAGTACAATAGAGGGAACTGCCACCCGCCCCAAAGGAGTTCTCACATCTGGTGTCCCAACAGTGGCCTACAACCTTCAGAAGATCAACAAGTCAACTGATGAATCCCAGCAACTGACACATAATAGCAACAAACAAGTGAAGGATTCAAATGCGGAGTCTCACCTCAACATAACATTTGAAGATATGATCTCAACTGATGTGATCTTAACAGAGAATGTGATCTCAACCAAGGTGCTCTCAACCAGAATGTGATCTCAACCAAGGTGCTCTCAACCAGAATGTGATCTCAACCAAGGTGCTCTCAACCAGGATGTGCTCTCAACCAAGGTGCTCTCAACCAGAATGTGATCTTAACTAAAGAATGTCAACCGGTACCCCTGGGGCGGTACCTGGTACCGCTTGGCGGGTACCTTTTGCACCCCCCGCGCACCCGCGCAGCGGTCCCGGGTGCGGTACCAGGTACATGGTTTTGGCTTCCAAAGCGGTGTGGTACCCGGATACCGCTCCAAGTACCGCCCAGCTGGTATCAAAGGGGGTGCGGTACCCGGGTACCAAGTACCCCCCAGATCATACCATGGTCCCGCAGCTGGGTAGCCTGTGACATGTGAAATACACAACACTGTCATCAAGCCAGGGCCTGATATCCCTGATCGGTCCATATATCTACATACCTTTCCTTCACCGCTCAACCAATCAGCAACCATGGCGTCCACCCGGAAACGACACAAAACTCAATCCTCGGGGGCATCTTCAGCCCAAGATGATGCGGGAGAAGAAAACGATACAAATCCAGTTAGCACAGAAAACGATACCAATTTATCAACCAGCACCAAGCAACCATCAGTAGAAGCTTCAGGAATCACCGACAAGGAGGAGTTGAGTGAGTGTGACCAAATCTCTTCAATTTATACTAGCGCCCTCTTACAAATGATTCTTTGCATTTAGAACGAGCTCGGAAGGTTGCCAAGAATGGTGTTAGCACGAGCTATAATTCGTACGACGTACCCGTCCTTTCCAATCAATTGGACAAGCACGGCAGGCGCATGATAGCTTATCCTTGCAAAATGTAAGCAATCTGTTTTCATTGGCCATTTTTTGATCTTAATTGACTTTTGGCTTCAGATGTGGAACAAAGATCAATCGTCCGACGTCGGACACCTCTTGCAGCAATCTAAACAAACATGCATCAATCTGCGAACGCAAACTCCGTGAAGCTGAATCCACACAAAAATTGGGTGCTCTAGGAATTAAAGGCACCGGAGACGTGCAACCAAAGGAGGTAAGCTATTTATTTCTTTGTTCTATGTCAGGAAAGTGACTTTCAACATTTCTAGGTTCCCCAACTATGCGCAATATGGTGTGCCGAAGCCGCTCGGCCATTTTCTGCGCTTGTGGATGCTAGCCACAAAGCCATCCTCCATCCAACCGTTGTCAAACATTTACCTTGACCACATGATGTTTCAAGAGATATTCATCTGCTTTACTCGGCAGTACAACACAATTACCGCACTGTTTTGAACGTGAGTTGACTCTTTTTTACTTTTCATTCTTGAGCTTTCTAACATTTTAAATATGTAGGCGCACAAAGGAGCGTTATATCTAGGAGTTGATGTGTGGCAGTCGCCAAACGGATTCGATATCCTGGGCACGGTTATCTACCGATTAACAGAAAGCGATGTTGGTGATATAAAACTTGAGGCTATGCCACTTGATTTTGTTCGCCTTTCTTGTAGCCACACGGGCGAATACTTGGCGAAGACGGTAGCTCTAGTCGTGGAAAAATTTGGGATTCAGGACAAGGTGACCATTTTTCCTTCATCGCCGATGCCTGTTTTTTTTTTGTTTCACTTTATTCAATACTTACAAAACATTTTTATTTTTAGATATGTGGTCTTGTGAGCGACAACGCAAAAAATAACAAAGTCATGGTGAGGGAGCTCAAGAAATTTAAGTGGCCACGGTTTAGAGGCAAGCCGCAATGGGTCCGCTGTTTTGCGCACATCCTCAACTTAATAGTCCAGGCGATTCTGCGGCCGTTTGGAAATAAGAAGCAGAAAAAAACTGGTAATACTGGAGGCTTGTCTCATGCGTATGTTGACTCGGGAGATTCAGAATTGGACGATGATGATGCACAGGCCCAAATCAGAATGTAAGTCTCGCTTTTTTTCCGTGTACTTCCGATTTAACATCTGTTGAATGTTTTCTATGCTACTCTAGTCTCGCCCAGGGCAACTGTGATGATCTTTCTCCCTTAACAGATGAAGCGAGCGATATCGAATCCCTTCATGGACAAGAAGATCCTGAGCATGAGTCACTCAACATTGCCGACATTGAAGAAGCTAGTGAAGAAGATGAAAGTGATACCTATACTACTGATACTTGCAAACTAACACTCGCAAAGGTATAAAAGCTTCACTTTTTTCAATTTCAAACTACATGAATATAAAACTAACTTTTTGGTATAGTTTTGTGCTATTGCTAAGAAATTACGGTTCTCGCCCAATTCAAAAGCCGAGTTTGTCGACACTTGTAAAGAGAAGGAGTGTAAGACTCTGCATAGTGTCGAAAGGGATGTATGTACTCGGTGGAACTCCACATTCTCTCAACTCAACAGCATACTTTGTTGTGAAGCTGCGATGTAAGTACTCTTCTTCGTTCTACTGATGATTTGAATAACTTTTACTGAGTCACTATGATCCTGCATCATCAAAGTATTGAGTGGCAGCGCGATAAGCGACATGGTATTGAGCGTCGATATTACTTGGACCAGTCGGATCTTAACTTAGCGCGTGATTTAGTCCATGTCCTGGGCCTATTCCAGGAATTAACACTTCAAGTATCCACCGCAGGATCGTCTCGCCTCTCAAACATTGTTGTCTACATTGACCAAATTACCGAGCATTTATCAACAGTTATCACTGATCACAATTACCCTCCGGCCCTCAGGAACGCCTGCCGATATGGATTGAAGATCACAAACAAATACTATAGCCTAACTGACTCTTCTCCTCTCTACAGAATATCTATTTGTAAGTAATTTTCTCTTTCTGACTCTCTTTTACTCTGCCTAACAGATCTTTTAAATCTTTACAGTGATGCACCCGTCGTTTAAGGACGAGTACTTCAAGATGGCGAAATGGGAGCCCGAATGGATTTCGGAAGCAATACGCCTGGGCCGGGAGATGTGGGTATCGTTCTACAAGCCCCAACCTCCAACTCCTCCCTCAACTGCTCCAACTTTGACCAAGGTAAGTCAGGTACTTCAATCCAAAAACAATTCTGCACGGCTGATCATTATTTGTTGTATTATTTAGAAGCCCGTGACTAGTATGCTTGCAGGCCTTGGAAGCGCTGCTGCTGCACGAGGGGGAGACTCCTCAACCGATGCATTCGATATGTGGCTCTCTGGAGGACTTATACTGGATGGCAACGAGCCAGTGAATCCTCTCAAGTGGTGGATTGCACAGAAGCGTTCCGGCAACACGCATGGTGGTCTTGTTGATATGGCACTGGATGTTCTGAGTTGTCCAGGTAAGTTGGATATCAGCGAGCTTATTTCGATACAAAAGCTGATTCCTTGATTGTCTTATACATTATAGCAACATCGGTTGATGTTGAACGAGCATTTAGCTTTGGTTGTGATTATGTTGCGGCAAAGCGACACAGACTTACACCCCTCTTGATAAGTACGGGGATGACAGTGGCCTTCTACTCGAAGAAAAATATGATACAAGAAGGTGTCTTGGCCTCGTGGAAACAAGGTATCGGTGAATCAAGGAAGATTGAAAAGAAGTTTAAAAAAAGAAAAGTTATCGTTGTAGATGAGGAATGATGCTTTAAATAAGTAGTTTAGCTATATACAACTTGAATAAGAATTTATGGATGTCTGTGAAGTGAAAAAAAAGACTGGTGGATGCTCACGGAGCAAATACCGGAGGTGGTACCCGCGGTACCGGCTTTAAGTACCGCTGGTACCCACTTTATGTACCGCCGGTACCCGCCAAGCGGTGCCGGGTGCGGTGCCTGGTGCCTTTTTTTTGGGAAAAAGCGGTGCGGTACCCGGGTTCCAACCGGTACCCAGGTCTACTTTGACATTCTTTAATCTTAACCAAGTCACCTTCACCTCCACCTTAAACATCAATGTAACTCCACCTTAACTCCATATTAACCCCATGGGATCATCATCCAGTAAATTTGGTATCAATCATGCTAGACGGATAGATCAAGAGAGCAAGAGTCAATCACACCCATGGGGTCCATCAAGACCTTGAACTGATTCCATAGTTGTGAAGAGGAAAAGGGTCCATCAAGACCTTAAACTGATTCCATAGTTGTGAAGAGGAAAAGGTCCATCATGACCGTAAACTGATTATATAATTGTGTAAAGATTGCCATGTGGACCCGGGTACCCGGGGCGTGTCCGGGTACCTGCACTGTTTTTCTCAGATTTTAGACACCCGTACCCGTACACGGCACCCGTGGGCGGGTACCGGCGGTACTTTTCGCGGGTACCGCGGGTACTTTTTTGCTTTTTTTGATCCAAAACATTTAATTTTCATGTATAACTATCAGAGACCATTGCAGACTATTTATGTTGTAGATACTACCATTTACCTTTGTTTTGTACTGTATATGTATTCTTGAAAACATGATAAGAAAAAAAAGGAGGTGAAATAAGACTTCCACCTCATTGCCACCGCTCACAGTTTAATTTCTTTTTCTTTTTTTCTCTTCCTTAACCCCCTCCTTCCATTTCTTGATGAGACCAGGCTTGATCAAGTTGTTTTTTGAATAGAATGCCACGGACATACCCCTACTGAGGGAGATTGAGTTGAGACGGTGTCGTTTTTGCGATACATAATTGCGGCCAAAAGAAAAAGCACGCTCCACATCCACTGAAGTGGCTAGATCAACAAGGCATGTCAGATTCCAATGATCGTTCCTTAGTAAAGTGAGAGAAAGAAATCACCTGGGCAGCTTAAGACATTGAGGGCCATTTGAAGAAGGCCACCGTGTGTATTACCGGCACGTTTCTGCTGTATCCACCACTCCAGCCCGTCAATTGGAGATCCGTCGTCCAAAATAAGACCCGAAGCTAGCCAGGAATCAAGCGGATCGTTTGTAGATTGGCCTCGGGCCGCCAGCACAGCCCCCAACTGAGCGATGTTTCCAGTCTTTGGCTGGAAGGAAATTTGGTTAGTGAGGCCACACAAAGGTTTAAAAATAAACAAATTAAATCACACCTTTGTTCCTTTGGGTGGGTGAGCCAATGGTACATTTGGCGGAGGCTTGTAATAACTGTTGAACATATCTCGGGTGAGTCTAAGAGCTTCGGTGATCCATTCGTCCTCCCATGCCGCGATCTTGAAGTACTCATCTTTAAAAGATGGGTGAAGGACTAACCCATGAAATACAGTTAGTTGTCATGAATTAAGAAAAGTTAGAAAAGGATTCCTTGTAAGCTTACCCATGGCGATTCTAAACAAGGGAGAACAGTCAGTTAGTGTATAGTATTTGTTGGTCAGCTGCAGGCCAACTCGGCAAGCATTTCTGAGTGCAGGCGGGTAATTGTTGTCGCAGCCTTTGATGGCACTGGAAAGGAGGTCAGTAAACTTGTTGATGAAAACAATGATATGGGTTAATTGGGCCGATCCAGGTGTGGATACTTGAAGTGTTTGTTCATAGAACACCTGGAGTATTGACACCAAGTGCTTTGCTAGCTGAATATCGATGGAGTTGATGTGGTATTTTCGATCCAAGCCGTATTTCTTGTCTTTTTGCCAAGCAAGACTGCCGCAAACCGCACGTTCAGTGTTGAGAATTTGGATGATCGGAGGAGAAGAAACCTACATAGCTTTCTCACATCTGACGATGCTCACCAACTGCATATATGTTGAGTTCCACCTTGTGCAAACGTCTTGCACAATGCTATGGGGCTTTGCACATTCCATCTCTTTGCAGAGCTCGACAAACTCCATCTTCGAGTTCGGGGATTTGCGGAGTTTGCGAGCGACCGCGCGAAACTTGAGACACCAAAAGAAAGATCAGATCAAGAGACAAACCAGTTTGATGGTTGTCAAGGTCAAATTACTCACCTTTGCCAGGGTTTTTTTGCATGATGACGAAGTGTACAGATTGGCATCTTCGTCCTCGTCACTCAAGTCGTGAATGTCTTGAAGGCTGAGCTCTGGCTGGAGGTCATCTGAACCTTCAGCATCATATCTGTCCGTAAAGTCTTGGTCATCTCCATCAGGGGAAACATCGCACACATCGTTCTCATATCTAGGCCAACATTTTGTGGATTAATTGATGATCCAACAAGGGTAGATCATATCTATGACTCACCTGCGGATCTGATCCTCAGCATCTTCCAAGTCGGAATCATCTGATGAGGCTGAAGATTCGTCATCATCTTCAGTTTCAGTTGCAGTTGATCGTTTTTTATTAACAGTGCCGAATGGTCGCAAGATCGACTGGGCAATCAGGTTGAGGATGTGTGCATAGCACCTAATCCAATGCTGATCGCCCTTAAAACGAGCCCACTTGAAGTTTTTCATCTCGGAAACCATCGCCGCGTTGTTGGAGGCATTGTCAGTGACAATGCCACAAATCTGGAATAAATAATGAACAATCTTCAGTGTTTAACATATCAGAAAGTAAACGAAAGACCCACCTTGTCCTGAATGCCAAACTTCTCAACAACTGCTCGGACGGTGTCGGCTAGATATTCTCCAGTATGACTTTTAGCAAGTTGAATAAAATCCAGAGGCACGGCCTCAAGATTGAGAACTCCGGTGTTGAGCTCAACCAATCAATAAAGGACGACGCCAAGGATATCGAATCCATTCGGTGACTGCCATGCGTCAGCCCCAAGATACATCGATCCAGTGTGTTTCTTTAACTCGTCCCGGTAGCTATCTTGAACGGCGGTGTAGAGGATGTGTATCATTCGGGAGATTACCTTATCGGAAGGAAGGTGTTTGATAACCGTGGGATGGAGAATCCTCTTGAGGGACTCGTCGGCCAATGCCGAAAATGGGCGGGCGGATTTGGCGCACCAGATGGCACACAGCTGTGTTACCTACACAAGTGGGGATTGAGAGAGAGATTAATAATTATCAAAAAAAATTCAAAGAGATCGTTACTTACCTCTTGGGGATCAATATCTCCTGTTCCACTCACTCCTAAACATGCCAGCTTGCGGTTGGAAGTCAAATCGCGTTCTTTGACCAGACATGCCGCTGCATGTTTTAAGAGGTTGCTGCAGGAAGAGTCACTTGTCAGCCGGTTGATTCTGGTCCCACATCTGATTGAAAAAAGAATCAGCAAGTCAAAGGCAGAGAAAAATCATAACCAAACGGGAAGCTTACATCTTGCACGGGTAGGCGATCATCCGACGCCCCTTTCTATCGAGCTGTTTTGATAGCTCTGGTTTAAGGTAGCTGCTGTAGGCTGTACTGAAAGCATTTGCAGCTGTTTTCTGTGCTCGAGCTGGAAGATTAAAACTTTGAGCAATAAGAATATCGGCAAGATTTTACCAGGAAAACCAATGGATTCAAACATGATGGGACTTACCTAGTTCCTCCATGTCAGTGAGTTCGCGAGGGCCTGATGTATTAGGCTGGCTGGTGCTAGGGGTTTTGGGCTGGGTGAGACTGGTGTTTTCGTTGATCACAACGATCCGATCAGAGTCTTGATCATCCAAAGGTGGTGGTCCGTTGTTGCTTCGGCGGTTGACCGCAATTGAACGTGACGGAGACTTTTGTCAAGTTCGCTTTGGATTTTGAGGTGTTTGATTCATGGCTGATGGGGGTTGGTGGAGCCTGCGGGAGTCGGAGTGCGGGATTGATATCAAGATATGGCGGATATAATTTGATGATATGGTGTACCCGCACCCCCTACTCTATCTAGTTTGATGCGGCACAGTTGTACAGAGGTGTCGTGTCCCTGCGGCATACACTGTGAGTACCCGGGTACCTGGAGGATCCGCCGGCCGCGGGTATTGTTGGCGGGTATCCGGGTGCCATGAAGACCCGCCTGGCGCGGGTATTTTTGGCGGGTATCCGGGTACCTTGTGCTTTTTTGCCAGAAATCCCGCACCCGGACCCGTACACGGCACCCGCGGGCGGGTACCCGACACTAGGCCGCAGGTACCCGCGCACGGGTGCCAGGTACCCGCCCGCGGGTCCTGACGGCGATCTTTATAATTGTGAAAAGAATGGTCCTGCATTACCATAAAATG
Source organism: Puccinia triticina (assembly GCF_026914185.1). NCBI lineage: Eukaryota > Fungi > Basidiomycota > Pucciniomycetes > Pucciniales > Pucciniaceae > Puccinia > Puccinia triticina. The sequence continues at coordinate 3,742,172 of NC_070569.1, forward strand.
CAACTCCAATCAGCTAGGACCTTTATCAACATGAATTGCTGGATCAAAAGGAATAGAAATCAGCAGCTATGCCGAGGACTTACTGGCACAACCAAGACTGAAATGAATGAAGAAGGAAATAATTACGGCTCATACGGGATATCCTATCTCAATCTTCTAGACCAAGGAGTTTATCAAATTGACAGACATGGAAACGTGGAGAGACACCCAAGGAGGTAAAATATTGGACAACATTTGGCCCTTTGTTATATAAAATAGAAGTATAGTTAGGCCTTAAAAGGAATACGATGTGATGGAATGGAATCTGTCAGAAACATCAACCACATTCCTTTTCTTTGGGCCAACAACAGTGGTACGGAGTTACCAGGAGAGCGTTAGGATCCTTTGATTTGGGAGTGGCAGAGGGGGAAAAGGTTTACCTAGGACATACATATACTAGAATTTGAAATAACAGAAGGAGACTAGATCAGAAAATAGAATACCTGTTTAAATTTGAATCAACACCACACCAACAACTTATCTGAGGAACACGAGGAATAGGAGAGAAGGATACAAAATTTGGTAGAAAAAACAAGGATTTACCACAAAATGCATGGACTAGAATTTAAGACAGGCATGACAAGACAGAAGACGGGAGGAAAAATTTATATCATGGAGAAGAACAGAAGACACAACATGGGACATTCATCAATTTCATTTTTGAGGAAGGTAGATTAAGCGGGATTCATACACTAGTAGTTACAGTTAAGATTGGTTTAAGAGTTTGGGGTAGAGATATTGAGTAAAATGGGTATAGCTAGTGGGTTAGTTAGTTCCATAGATTGATTAGTATTGATTTTATTTAGCTACTAGTTATGAATAATGTGCAAGGCTTATAATTCCAATAGTAAAGAGATAGATAAATGATCCATGTTAGGTATAAGAGCTTCAAAGTAGATTTAGATTGAGTACTACCTGTTTTTTTTGAGCCTAGTTAATACTTGAAACAGGAATGCTGCGGACAGCATTAAGTAGGGGGTGGATGTGGTGTGCCAAATCTGTTTCAAGTATCAAATTACATAAAGTGATGGTTGAATACATGAGAAGGAGATATATTCTTAGATTTATTATTGCATAATTAGATTCTGAAGGTCATTTAACCCCTAGTCACTCACTTGAACCACTAGGATAGCTCCACTCAGTCAAAACTTATTTTGGTTAAATGGTTTTTCATCCAACATAAGTACATAGTATAGTAGTACATTGGTAGTACATAATATGGTATTAGAGCCAACCACAACTGGGTCATATTTTTTGTGCATATTCAATTAGAGTTAGGGCTAGAACCACAAGTTGGCCATATTTTTATGCATATTCAATTAGACTTAGGGCTAGAACCACAAGTTGGCCGCCTTGTAGATAGACTATATAAGGATCCCTTCCTCCCCCCTCATTTGAATTCAGCATGTGAATAGCAACCACCAACCAACCAGTCACTCATTCATTTAACAGTGTGATCTCAAACATTCACTCACCCAACACCTGTGATCATAATCAGGTTCTTAAATAGCTTGTGTCATTGCACATCATCTACATTGTTTGATCTAATTCTGATAGAGACTACTACACACACCAGGGAAAATGTGATGACAACTGGTGGCAGGTGACATTGAGTAAAACATGTTCAGACACCTGAGCTACTGTGGCAAGACTCCACTATCAAAACAATGGCCCCTTTGTGGTCATTGAGGAGTCCCACTCAATGGGTTTTGGAGTATGATTGTAGACTGAACAAGAGTCTTCTTCACATCACCTGCCCTCAGGTGACCTCAAGTTTTCCCTGGTGACATAGTGATCTCTATCAAGGTTTTGCCACAACAATAAATAATTTTTGTTGTCAGAATCCTTGTGTAGTACAATAGAGGGAACTGCCACCCGTCCCAAAGGAGTTCTCACAGCGTCCTCTTTAAAGTGAATCTTGATTTCATTCTCCCAATTCAAAAGGGTTGCCAGGGGGCAAATCACCAAAGTTGCTGCTGATTGGTTTGTCCAATCGGCCCATTGAAATTCTATTGTCGAATCACCTGTGGCCACAATGTAGGCTAGTGTTGTCAAAGTTTTGCCCAGGCCCATGTCGTCAGCAAGTATTGATCCTTGGGACTTGCTTGAGTCTTCATCCTTTTCCAAAGCAGACCAGTCAAAAGAATTGTGAAGCCAAGTGTTAACCGGGTGATTCCAGAGGGATGTCAGATTGTTTTCAGAGGCTTCATTCTTCCGCAGGAATTTGAGCGCAGTTAGCTGATGTTGTTGCAACGGAGTGTTGCATAGCCAAAGAGAAGTTGAAAGCCAATTGTCCTTTGGATCGGAAATGTTTCCTTCGGCGCCTTCAAGGACAAAGTGGGGTATGTCAAAGAAATAACTAGGATTGTAGTTCCATATAGGGGTGAGCTCTACCTCACCGTCTTCAAAGGAAGATCAGACTTGGGGAATGTCTTCAGCACGACTAAAGACACATCCTCGGAGCTCAGGCTGCACTTGGTTATTAATCACTACAAACGCACACAACTTGATCATACTGAGTTCGGTGGGCAGGATTTCCCTGGCTGTAACTGGAGTCAAAAAGGTGCCAATTGGACCTAACAACGGCCCAAGGTGTTCACTTGCCGTTTGGTCCAGATCGCCGATCCTCCGGCCAGGTGCAGAATAAACATGTATTTGATGCCAACCTTGTTGAAGAAAGGCAACCTGTGGGTCTCGATTGATTGGGAGCTGATTAGTGGTAGAAATTGGGATGATGAATTGACCTAGACAATAGGTGCTGGTCATTCTGGCAGGAGGAAAGAATCTTCAGTTGTGCTTCTCACCTTGGGGAGCGCAAGCACGTACATTGATCCTTCGCTTGCTTGACTGGCTTTCCAGGAGAAAGCCTTCAAACAATCCGCAAAGTTGTTTACTCTATGTGCAAGTTGGTATCCGGCTTGTTTGGGCACTTCATGACTTTTTGGCATTTGTGCTTTGATGGGGGATATGGTTCCAAACAACCTGGACATGCCAAGCACGTACACTACATGGTGAGATCATCAATCATCAGTTTCACAAACAATCCAAGTAGTACTCACTTGATACACTGAAATCAGGGCCAGCTTGTTTTTGGTGATCACAAAACAGTGTGGTCCAGCTCCAAGAGTGCCTGTGTCCCCTGGATCCAGCGTGGCGGGTGCAGCAATCTTGAGGGAATGTCACCGGTGAAATCCCATTATTTAAGCACATCATGTCCCCATTAATCTTGTCAGGGCACTCTGCATACCAGAGGGTAACAGCTTTACAAACATTAGGTGTGTTGAAAAATTGACAGTCTTTTTAGAATCAGTTTGAGGAGGAATGACCATCTGCACCTGGAGACTTGAAACTAGAAATTCCAAATCCAAAGCATGATTGAAGAATGTTCTCTCCAATCTTGGAGATGATTTAAAGCAACCAACCAGCCACAGTAGTATAAATACAAGGTGGATACGTCCACAAAGATGCCTAATTGAATCTTCCAATATCTTTTTTCAAAAGGAGCTTGGAAAGTGCTTTTTGATTCAATCACAAATCAAGAAGCTGAACTGTGTCTTACCCAAGGGGGCACAGAATTGACCTCATCATTGGTTGAACATGGGAATCTTCATGAAATAAATACATTGTCCTCTCCAGATGATCTCTAATGAAACATTTGATCAACAGATAGTTGTGCATAACTTGGGCTTCAGTGATTGTTGCCATAGGGTAAAAGGTTGTACAAGACTTATGGTTAAATTCAGCATGACATCAGTCCCCCGGTCTGATGGAGTTACAATATGGCACTCTGTGGGAAGTGCCACGGATTCCCCCCTGGTGAGAGCAATTTAATTTTTATAAATTATTGTCTTTATCAACTTGATCCTGCTGTCTTGGACAGCTTGATTCTTGAAAAATTTCTTAACTAGATTTTTGGGGGAGAGATCAAAGTTGCACTTGATGGTCTTGAGGATGATCTTGAGGAGGAACACAATGAAGACCTCAAAGATACCCTCTTTGGTACTGTGATTGGTACTCTTTGCCTTTCTTTGGCCGTCTGTTCAGTATGGCTTTTTGTTGGTGTGTCCTTCTGGTTATCTATTTTCTGGTTTCTCCCTGAAAAATTGTGATCAACAACACCACAATACTCTTACAAAGAGCTTACCAATTTCCAGCAGAGATTTACAGAAATTCATTGGCCCTCTCATGAACAGAGCTTTGGTTTTTGTAACTTCACATTCCAATGGCATTAATTACAATTGGACATTGCATTGGAACAAAAGAGGAGCCCAAAAAAATTTCCTTTTGTCATTAGAAAATCAAGTTTAGCAGATATGGAAAAGCCACACAGTACAAAAATTTCCCATCAGATAAGAAAAGGATTCAATCATTTGAATAGTTAACCAATTTCACTACTTTTTTATACCTGATTTCATGGAGTGGAGGACTTCCCGTTGGCATTTAGAGAGCTCTAAATGCCTCTCTAATTCCTAAATTAAGACACCTACCAAAACCGTGAACAGCACACATGAGAGCGACAAACTACAGGCTTAGGAAAACATTTTCCTTGATCCTGAAAATTAAGAGTTTGGTTGTGTAAATTGAGATCTGGGAGGCTCCCAGACTCGACGGGAAGTCCTCCAGTGATTGGGGTAATTTTGAAATCTTAGGGTCGCCTCACGACAGCGCTCCCGCGCCTCCAATCGAGGGACTTAGCTAAGTTTGAAGCTACAGCCAATCCAAAAAAGCTTGGCTTCTTGGGATGGAATTTCCAGCGGAAATTCCTTCTGGATTTGCCAAAGCTGCGGGAACTGTGCAGATAGTATCTGCACAGTTCCCACAGGTTACGTACGTACGCTAGTCACGCAACAACCCCTGCGCCCTCTATCGCCAGCAAGTGCCAGGCCCCACGATGTGGGTCTCTCCAATGGCGCCATTGCCCTCACCCCAGCCGGCCAAATCTGAACCGGATATTCCCCACGCCCAACATCAATATCGAGGCTAGCGCCCCCCCCCCCCTTGGATTTTTTCCCTCCTCCCACCATCCGCCGATCAAATCAGACCGAGCAGGTAGCCTAGGCCTCCCAGTCAACCCATTCAGCCAGGTTAGTCACACTTTCTTTCCTTGCCTCTCCTCAAAGACCTTGGAGAGCTAAATCTCTCCTTTTGCCCGCCAAAATCCAAACCGCAGCAAATTGAGGATTCGCGGTACCAATGGTTTTTGTCAAGTACGCACCGGAAGTGAAGGCGGTGGCGGTCAAGCTCATCCTCCGAGGAAAACGAAGGGAAGAGGTCAATGACCTATTGGACGCCCAAATCTCGCCTCAATCCTTCCGACGCTGGAAGGAGCTATTCCTCACCACAACCAATGTGGTACGAGACCCAGCTTTGTACCTCCAACAAGGGAGGCCTTTGCAAGTTGATCCCGATCAAAGAGAGTTTATGCTAGACATCCTCGCAACGGACCCAACTCTGTACTTAGACAAAATCCAGAAATGTGTTGAAGATGCGACTGGAATTCGCATCCCTCTGTCAACCATCTACGATGAACTTCGCGCCCGACTTGGACTCACCAAAAAGAAGGTTAGAACGGTCCATCCCGCCCAGTGCAAGATCAAACGGGCCGACTTCATTGGGAAGGTGGCCGATTTACCTCCTGAATTCTTGGTGTTCACAGGTGACCTTTAATCTTATTTCCGCTTTTTGTTGGCCAACTGTAAGCTGACTCTTACACAAATTGCAGATGAGTCTGCAATTTGCGTAGATGAACTACAACGTCGACGTGGCTGGGCCGTCAAAGGGACCCGAACCAAGCAAATCGAACAAAGGCACGACTCCCCAAGGCTCAGTCTTTTGTCTGCGGTCTCCTTGGATGGAGTCCTGGGAGTCATAGCTCAACCGGGCTCAATCCAGCGGATGGATTTTGAGTACTTCCTTGAAGAAGTCCTTGTGAGCATCTCATTCCTTTGTGATGTACTGGCCGGAGCGACTAATTTAGATCAAACACCCCTCAGATGCCTACAATGAACCCTTTCCCAGGTACAAACAGCGTTTTGATCATGGATAATGCTCGCATCCATCACAACGGGCAAATTATGGACATTTGCGACAATCATCAAGTCCTGCTTATATACCTCCCGCCTTACTCGCCTGACTTCAACCCAATTGAAAAAGTGTTTTTGGTCCTCAAGAGCCACCTCCGCCGGGACCTGATTCTCACTGGGGACGAGATGGAAGATGTAGATCTAATCAAGCTTTACATTAATGAACTGGTCACCCCCACCTTGATGGCTGCGGAGTTCCGGTCCTGTGGGTACATGTGACTTTTGTGTTTGGTTCATTTTGTTTGGCTCTTTTTTCTCAATGTCAAACTTGTCCCTCAACTGTGTTGGGTTATTCCTATGTTTTCCTCTTGTTTTGTTCTTTTTGACCTCATTTGTTGTCTTGAATGGTGATTTTTTTAAGTACATACATACATGGTAATTTATGTTGATTAGGAGACTCAAAAAACTGCATGGAAGCGCGGACAACATGACGCGCGCAAAGCTGAAAGCTGGTTTTGGTGGGACTTGGCCAAAACTCTTGCCTGTGAAAAAACTTCAAAGTTTTTGGTGGGACTTAGCCAAAAATCCCGCCTGTGAAGCGCCTTCATTGCTGGACTTGGCCAAAAATCTCGCCTGTGATGCTGGACTTGGCCAAAAATCTCGCCTGTGAAGTGCCTTCAGTGTTTTTGGTGGGACTTGGCCAAAAATCCCACCTGTGAAGCACCTTCATAATTTGCCTGTCAAGCGGCTTCAGGTTATGGTGCGACTTAGAAGTAGATCTGTTTCTTCAATCCTTGCACACACTTGATTTATTCTCGACCACAACACATGAGATTTCTTAACAAGCGCAGATTGCACACACTTCAGTTATTCTTGACCACAAAACATCTGATTTCCTAACAAGCTGACAGTAAAAAGGACCTTTTTTTTGTTTGGATATTTGGAGTGAATTAAGATAAAACAATAGAAAGAATAGATCTGATTCTGAAGGATGGGAACCGGGTGGGAGACCGTCGCAACCTATTCCTCATACAAGTTGTCCTCATCGTCGTCGGGAGACATAGCTCTGATTCCATAGCGCCTAAACAAGCGCGGCACCCCCTCGCAAAGGTAGCGGGCCACTCCTGCGGTAAAACCCAACTGGATGAGCTGCAACTCGGTCGCCGATCTGAAATAAAGCCAGTCCACGATCCCATGGAGCTCCAAGCGGAGGCGGGTGGCGCGGTCGGTAACTGGAATGTTTGCCTCGCAGAGGAACTCTTCCAAGGTGATGCTCTCCAAGGCTGGACATTCAGGGACAAGAGGCGCTGGGGTGTTCGGGAAGGCCAAGAACCGAGTACTGATGGCCGAGGACATGTCTGTACCAAAGGAGCCACTGCGCCCCACTGTTGAAGGGAGAGGAGTCGCTAGATAGGCCGGATTGGTGGTTGGCTCATTTGAGGCCGGATGGGTAATTGGGTTGTGCGGCGCCGGATTGGTGTTGGGGCAGGTTGGAAGAACTTTGATCTCATCTGGCTCACTGATGGTATTGCCAGATGGTGTTTGACTGACACCAACCATGACCAAGGTGGAGGAGATTGAAGAACAGAACAAGGCAACACGCTTTGTGGATTTCCCAACAGCCAGTGTGGACTCCAAACCCCTTTTGCTTGGAGGGGATATCTTCATGCTCGCTTTGAGGGCGCCTGAGGAGTGTTTTTGCGGAGATTTGACGTTCGATCGCCATACAAAGAGGTCCGAAGTTGGGGGGTGGTCGTAGTAAACCCCCACTTCATTATTGACAATGGCCTTCGCCCATGCCCACAACTGCTTGAAGGGCAGGAGCATTGTGCGCGTTGGGTCCTCCGGGCAGGTAAACACAAGCGCCTGGGACTCTTGACCTCCAGCCGTATGAGCTACACACTTCAATCAGATTTTTGCAACCATGGGGTTGATTGGATCTGTATCGGATTTCGGCTGGTAGGGTGATTATCAGCATGCGGAGTTTCTTTCCTCAAGAAATTGAGGAAAGAAAGACTCACATTGGCAGCCAGGCGACGCTGTTTGCGCTCCAGAACTGCGCGTTCCTCCGGTGGCCCATATTTCAATCTCAACGCAGTGTTGATTTGGGCTTCCTGCAGACAGCCCAAACAATCAGTAATGAGTGAGGTGGGCCAAATAATTAGTAAAAAAACAAACCTTTGCGCTATCCTTCTGGTCTTCGCGGGGGTCAACCATTGTAAGTTTGAAACCCACCTTCTTATTGGGGGCAGCAGCTGCTGCCCTGGTGAACTCGGAGAAGTCGCTCGCATTTTTGACCTGAAAGAGGTGGGAGACCCCGTAGGTGGCGTGTCCGTAGATTGATCTGTACCAAGTGATGTCGCCGAGGGTGTTCAAATCGTTTAGAAACTTCGCCAGGTTCTCCTTGTTTCCACAGATGTGGATGATGACCTGGTTTTGGAAGAGGCGCCACGATAACGCCTGGATACTGATCTCCAAGGGGCCAAGAGAGGACTTGCAAACCATCTTCATCCACTGTTTGGCCGGTTGGGCGGTGGTTCGACCCCGACTGGATGGCGGTGGTTGATAGATGGTGTTCTCAACGTAAAGGACATAGTTGATGTGGACCGGGGTAACTTGGCCAGGCGGCGGGGCCTCTTGAGCTCGGTCAGGCAGCGGGGCCTCTTGCGTCTTGGGAATCAACAATGATTCAGGGTTTGGGAGGTCTTCTGGGTGGTGATAATCCATTAATCAGCTACAGGTGCGGGGGGATGAGAAAAAGGCTGCAAAATGCCTTACCCATTTTGCTCTGATTGCTGAATTGACTGGCGGATGGTGGGAGGAGGGAAAAAGTCCAAGGGGGGGGGGCGCTAGCCTCGATATCGACGTTGGGCGTGGGGAATATCCAGTTCGGATTTGGCCGGCTGGGGTGAGGGCGATGGCGCCATCGGAGAGACCCACGTCGTGGGGCCTGGCACTTGCTGGCGATGGAGGGCGCAGACGTTGTTGCGTGACTAGCGTACGTACATAACCTGTGGGAACTGTGCAGATACTATCTGCACAGTTCCCGCAGCTTTGGCAAATCCAGAAGGAATTTCCGTTGGAAATTCCATCCAAAGAAGCCAAGCTTTTTCGCATTGGCTGTAACAGCTGCAAGAAAGCTTCCGCAAAACAAATGATTTCAGCACGAAGAGGCATGCAGGCTACATATATTTGTCTATCCCCAGAGCTAAAAACATATGGAGTACCAGGGAGTCGAATCCTGTACCTCTCGCAGACGATTCCAAGGGATGCTAAGCGAGCGCTCTACCGATGAGCTAGAACCCCAAGCGGACATATGGTAGTGCTGCTGGGACGCCATGACCTCTCATTCCGCCCACCTCCGCCTGTACCACTCAGCATGCACGACACTCTACGCACCGCCTGACGAGCTCAGCACCCCAGCGAAGGAAGGTTTAACCTGGTTTAACACCTACAACGCACGAATGTCTACGTTTTTTGCTCAGGCTGGTCCGAGGGCCATGCGTATCACCTCAGCAGCGCTTCGTTAACTTCTCTCCAACAATGGCGTATATACCAGCCCCTCAGTCGGATCCCGCACAACCACTCAGGCCGGCCTCCTCAACTTCAGGGTCTTATCCTATAAATCCGCCCAGCTTTCTTGGTTTTCGGGCTGTCTTTCATCGCTCAGAGTACTGCAACCGCTTAGCTCATTTTTCGGAGGAAGGGACGTTAGACGTTGGATACATAAATATCATCCTCACACGTCCATTTGCAGCTTGATATAGATATCAGAGCTTGATAAATACAATCGATAGAATTCGCAATTCGTGCAGGAGACTTGTCAACTTAAATACCTTACATAAGATCGTTCAGAGCTTTTCCCGAACGCTTTTTCGCGTTGAACTTTCCCCCTTCATGAGCGTGTCCTTCTCTTCCGGATTTGATACAAAAGCGTCGTTCTTCATCAACTGTGTTGTCACCATAAGGGCCATGATGGACTGGACCCTCGACCCGAGTCCCGCTGTCTACAGTGAAGCTTTAGGCTTAGGCCAAGAAAATATCACCGCGCCAGACTCCTCCAATGTGCCCATCATCCTTCGTTATCCTCCCCATAGCTTGGCCACTCTCAAACATCCCAACATGAATGTGAGTTTTTTTTTTCAGCAGTATCTCTTGATATGTACACGTCAAACACGTCAAAAATCATGAGAGAAAAGAAAGAAAAATAGTTCTGATTATTTGAAGCCGTTCTGGGTATTTGTTATAGGATTTGATTCAGGAAGCCGCCGTCGAGTTCCATCTGGATCCGAGCTCGATATACTTGGCCATAGTTATTAACCAATGTCCGGTCAAAATCAGTCTCTCCCTCTACCGACGAATAGCACCCCTTAGCACGATCCATGTCCAGCTGAACACCCCTTGTGCTATCTTCAGGCCGCTTGCCAGATATTCTGTACCCAACTCTGCCACTGACCCGCCCACAACCACCAGCTGGAACACTCCGGCCACAGGCACTCCTGCAACGACGACCACTCCTGCGACGACCACAAATGGGACTTCCGGCGGCGGCTATGCCGACACCAACCAATTCCCAGCTAATAATAGACAATCGGTTGTTGACCTGTTCAACTTGAACATTGACTCCATGGCAATCAATCCGCCCCAACCTACATCCGTCAATGACTCATCCTCCACTAACGACATCTCACGCACTGGCTCCTCGTCTTCTCCTGGCAGTGGGATCGCCAGTCAGCAGCACAGCCCGATCACCACCATTGGCCCCGAAAGCTCTCAGCTTTCCAGAGAGAAAAACTCCGACCCGCAGCCCATCTCAAACACGACAGGTGGAGCAGCAGCAGCAGCAACTCTGACGCCAGTGGCGGCAGTAGCACCCCCATCCGCCAGTGGCTCGAACGACCAATCGACCAGCAGTAACCCGTCACGGAAGAGGTTCCTGATCCCCAGTCTGGCCAGTGCGAACACGGCCAATCAGCACCAACGGCACTCGCTGGGGCACGAGCTGGACCCCCGTCGGTACAAGTTCCCGTTCCTGGCTAATCGCCAAGGCTCCGCCGACTCCCCCTCGACTAGTGCCCCCATCCCCATCCCCATCGCCGACTCGCCTCCGCCTACCTCCAACAACGAGTCCGACATGTTCTCTTTCGATTCGGGCAATAACCCCTCCTCCTCCTCGTAGTGGCAGCGCCTCATCAACACTCGATTCCCTCAGTGTACCCCCCCCCCCCCCCCCCCCAGTCTTCTGCCCAATCTGTGACCATGTCTACGCCTAACGAGACATCCACACTCGCCGCGCGTTCCTCATTTGTTTGTTTTCATCTTGTTCTTGGCCTTGTTATCTCTTGCTGTAGTTGAATACTCTCGCTTCTGGGCCCGTTTATCTGTCATCATGTTCAAACACAAAAGAGCGATTAAAGAAAAGAAAAAGAAAGAAAGAAAGAATAAACAAAGAAAAAAATGCTCAAGTCTACCTATACGCTCACATGAACATTAAGAAATATATGCAATCAATTTAAAATACAACATAATACAATACGTAATGAAATTAATGAGATGATATATCCATATCCATAGAGGTGGGGAGTACATGATGTGAACATCTTTGTGGATGGGTGAAGCCGATAAAGCTAAGCTTTCAAATGTGTCAGCAATGCTACACGTAAGAAATAAACTAACTCGTATTATCCTGGCTGATGCCAGCCGGCCGGTTTGTGCTGCGATGGGGAATGGTTGCAGTGTTATTAAAAATGGCTGAGTTGTTAGAGGAATAATTCATCCCAATCAACTAGTCATCACGGATCAGGAGGGGGATTCTTTGTCACCTTGCCCAGTAAAATCCGCAGCAAAATTTTGAACGTAATGTTGCCCCTCGGACCCCTCAAAAGAATTTGCTGGTTATAGGCGTGCACAGCTGTAGTGTGTATGTTTTTAGGATTTATTATTGATCAGACCAAGAAAGGATAGCAGACAGTTAGGGAAAAGAAAATTTTATGCAGGAGAGAAGCAACACAAAAAATTGGGCATAGTTGGTTTTGGTCGACTGTTAAAAAGAGACAGAGGAAAGAAGAAGAGGAGGGCAGAATTAAGGTGGTAAATGGTGAAGCAGGTCCAGTTCTTGGGTCAGTCTATCGCCGTCCCAATCTATGTATTGTGGCCCTCGGACTAGATGTCCATCATGCTCCTCCACTGTAGATACCAATCATTTTGATAGGGGAGAGAAATCATGGTGTTTTCAGTTCCTTGTTCACGTTTTTGCTTGGGTGGATCTATGATGGTGAGATCAAACTTACACTAGAATCCCATTGATCGGGATATGGATCTGCGTTGTTTTTATTCACCAGGTTTATTCAAGGTAGTGGAACATGTTTTTTTTTTGGCGATGCAAGTCAATTTGCAGTTTTTTTATCAACAGTTGGCTCTAGCGGAGAAGAATTCAGAGGAGACGGACCAGTTTGACAAAGTATCCAATGAATCCCATGATGGCGAAACCGATGGCAACCGCTCGACAGATCTGAATAAATTCTACACAAAAAAACGACATGGAAATACGGCGAAGCTCAGCTTGTGGGATGCGTATACAAGGTGGAGCTGGTTGAGGTTTGAGTACCCTTTTGATCCGGCTTTGTACATCTGTTCATAAACTGGAATCAAGCGCGAGAGATCTATGTTCAGCAATCCGGCTCGATTCGAGAATACTTTTGGGAATTTGTGTAGTGCTGCTGACCTGGCTTCCCTCCTTGAGAAACTTCTGGGGGATCTCGCTGATTTCCTTGACCTGGTCCATCTAGTTTTTCGAAGGTTAAAATATGCTCGATTCGAGAGATCCGGTTGTCTGTTCTTCGTTGGATGGGAGGCAAGTGTGGTGGAATGTCGATGGGCTGTTTGAGCTCGAAGTCGGGTGTGTCGTCAGTTTCAGCCCGCCCCTTCCACGAGGCTGTCGGTGCACCCCACCCGCTATAAGCATTCCTGCCTCGCCCAAGCATATCCCACTAGGGGGGATCTCTAGCGTCGAGTCGACACCCACCAGCCAGATTTCATCCCTTGTTGATCAAACACTGATGGGGAAGGATACAGCACTGGGTCTTCATTCTAACTTAACACAAGTCCCCCCTGGTGGGAGGCTCGCTGTGTAGCACTGGCTGGCGGCGAAGCCGCCCCTCCCGCAGGGAGGCGCGGGTCCCCCGGACCTCGGTTCGAGTGGCTTTGTTAAGCTAGGTCTTCATTGTGACCAATCATTGCGACAGGGGCAGGGCAAACTCAGGCGTCGGAAGTCCTGACTCGAAGCAGCCATGAGCGTTAACGCACCAGTCTCAAGTCGCTGGGGCACCTCGTGGAGGGCGCTTTCCGCACTGTACATTGGCATGGAGGGGCACTAGAGAGCTGTTTTAACATCATCAGTTTAAATGGTGCATTTTGCATCGTTCCCTGAGGGAAAGAAGCACGTTGCGGGCTGGGGTGATGCGAGCTTGCCAAAGAGATCCATGTCGAAAATTCATGTCGTTCCAACCATGAATTGTAACTATTTAAAACTGTCCAGAAGGACAGAAGCAAATTTTGATCATGTGGACATCTCAATCTCACAGTGTCTGCATATGATTTTGATCATCTAGCTAGTGTTGGGCTGGTAAGCTAGGGATGCTGGGGATCACGTGTGTAGAGGGGGAACCAACAGGGCACATCACGTTTAAAAACAAAATTTACTTTCCTCAGGGCTTGAAAAAGTACACACGCGTGGGTTTGGGGGCAACTCAAAGACTGATAAGTTGACTGAGAGGATAAGGCACACATGCGTGCATCCGTTATACATAGAATATAAGGCACACATGCGTGCATCCGTTATACATAGAATTTTGTGGGACGTGCGCTGTGAGTCTGGGTTCAAAATGGCGATGAAGAAGCCGTCCAAAACCCCTAGTACGCATATATATCCATCGGCCGGCGTAGAATAGCTCTGATTTAGCCAGGTCCGACCTGCGGGCAGAAAGAAAGTTGTACAAAACAATACCAAAATGGTTGGATTAGCCAAACTGAAAAGCCAGATGGGCGCCTCGTCGGCGAAAATGAGCTGGACGTTACCTTTGGGATGTCAAAGTGTTCGGATTGATTCTCTAATCTGGTATTGAAATCGGCGACTCTATCCTTGTGAGTTTTCAACGCTTGTTTCTTAACTTTCTCGAGCAACCTCATTTTTTGGGTTTCCTCGAACTTGATTTCGGCCCTAGTTTTCTCCACTCTGGTGATGTTAACCGACGTAGCGATTGAAGATGAAGTTGATTCTTTCTGTTCTTCCGATGTGGCTCGTCCTTCTTCTCGCAGCTTCTGCTTCTGTAGTGATGAGGATGACTCGATTAATGATTTCGCTAGTTCGGTATAGTTGCTTTTGTCTTTGTCCAGCATCGAGGTCGAAAGGGATGACTTTTTCTTTTTTCTGGCCGTATGTTTGAGCGAATCAGCATCCATCCAATTCTACTAACTCTGTAGCATTTGCGCGGTAAGTTTATCAACACTCACTTCTTTTTTTTACCGAGATCGGCCCCTTTTAGCTTGAGTCCTCCACCTGACACCACCTCTTCATAGTCATCTGCTGCCATCGAGCCCAGTTGTGCTTAGCTGCGATGTTGGGCCTTGAGGAACACAGGAGAATCAAGAGCATGGGAACATCCCCACCGCGAAGACGCACCAGAACCACGCGCGGGCTTCATTTCAATTGAAATATCGGCTGTCACTGGCTGTGACATTTGGTTTGAGACCTGTTAACTCAAGTTGATTCACATGGCACCGGCCCAACAGAGCAGAGACGACTTTCGAGACACGATGGTGAAGATACCCAAGCTGAAGACGAAATCTAAACGCATGGTCAGCTGGCGATTCTATTATAACCCCTCTCGATCGTTGCCAGCCAATTCTTAACGAAACCCATCTGCCTCATCTCATGGACAATTTTACAAATCGTCTCCTGCCTCGTCAATAGATCCCTGCTGGAAATTGCGCACTAGAGTTGTCCGGATTGCTCCAATGTTGGGCCACGACCAGCGACGTTCATTCAATGGGACAATGTGCTGAATCTGCTAAAAACTTGTCTACATGTATGAAGACTGCGAAGGCCGGCAATGCGAAAAAGACCGATTCAATTAACTTTCGTAAGTCGTATAACATCAAAGCGCCTCGCATTATCGGATCTCATATCACAATCAGCTCAATCACATCCTTGGCTCAATTGTGTTTATGACTTTAGATCTGGCTCGTCTCGGCAAAAACTTCCGATGACCTACCCCGACCCGATCTTGGTGTCACCTGAGCTAACCTCTCTGGAGGTGCTGTGGGGGCAGTACTCTCGCAGAGAGACCCATGCGCACAGTCAGATCGTGGGCTGGCAGCATTTCAAAATCCAAAAAAACCCAACCCCCTCTGGCCTCTATTCCAATGCACAGAATCCATGTCTAATTTAATGAGCATTCTTTTTGCTTACTTGCTTCATTGCTACTGTGGACTTTGTGCTTGAGGATTGTGGAGCTTCACCACTTGTGGATTATTATGCTATAGATCAGGCTCATTGCGGAGCACTGAAGGCTAGCAGAACATAGCAGTGCGGAGCCAAGACAACAATAATTACTCCAGCCTGGATAAACATTCCTGAAGAATGCAGATCCAGTCATTTCTAGTATACACTGTGACCATCCTTTATTTCTACAGTGTGTTTCAATTCAAAGGAATGCCTTGTTCATGTGCACACAACTTGTTGCAAAAATGGGCAGTTATGTTGCCAATTACGGTACCACAACGGTAACGTAGCAATTTTTTAGCTGTTATTGTTACTGTTACTTTTAAGGCCAGCACATTATGGTACTGCTGTAATGTAAGAGGAAAATGTTGATCTTTGTTATGTTACTGGCGCCTGCGGACCACCTGATAACAGCCAATAACGGCCTGTTACATGTTATCTGGTGGATAACACTGTGGTATATGGAAATGTGAAAAATCAAAGTTTCTTTCTAATACGTATACATAATTACCCATACTAGGCCTCAAGATCCCACCAATTGTACCCCAGGAATGAAATTCTACAGCCAATTTCACCAACGGCAAAACTGATAACATGTATTTGTATCTGTATTGGCAATACATAGTTTTGGAAAAGTGTGTATTGTATCTGATATCACATACATCACAAATACATGTATATCAATACAATACAGCGTGTATTTCCCCTGATACATGCTGTATCTCCTACAGAGATTTCCCAGTTTTCAAAAAAAAACTCCAGCATTTCGCCTCCTGAAGGCTACCATAATGAGTCTGAAACTCCGGTGCCTTGACCTCCGTCCTGTGCCCAAAATGCTCTATTTATACCCTTCTCTCGCTCCCTAAAACCTCATCTCTCCCAGCACCTTCAGCTTTTGTCTATTCTGTTCTCTTTGTCTCTCACATTTGCTTTGTTCTTGGCGCCATATGAAGCGCTACAATCTCTCCTCTTTGTGTCCATTGTTCAACCTTGAAGTGTACAATCACTTCTCTTGCTCCTCTTTCCTATTGAGAGGGCGGGGGCCCGGTTATAGTGATATGATATATATGTAGGCAGCTGAGAGCGGCTGCAATAAGACTGGTAAGGTAACAAAGACCAATGGCTAAGAGCAGCTAGAAATAATATGAGAGCCCAAGAGCAGGCACGAGAGAGGCCATCAGATGGCTTGTAATAGTAATACGTGAGTGGGCCAGAGGTCCGTGATAAGAAGGATATGGAAAGTTAAAGATAAGCAACAAAGTGGCCAAGAGTGGCAAAGGCAGGGAAAAGGCTGGTGCCTATGTATTCTGGCATACACATGTCAGGTCCAAGACCCGGGAAATTGCACCTCTCAGCTGTCAGGCGCTTTTCATCCGCATCCCCAAATGCGGTAAAAAGTTGGTGCTTTTCACTCGCATGCCCTGCAAACGCAGGAAACAAGCGGTGTTTTTAATATTCTACTGCAAGTTCCTATGCTGCTTGGCAATTTTTGTGCAGCTCAGCTTGTGTATGCTTTCCCCATGCCCAAGAAATTGATACACGTACTCAGGGGAAAAAAATCTGCTCTTCAACAGAATTGATTTCACACTTCATCCTCATATTTTTTATTTCACAGGACATGCTTTCTCTAATCTATGTCAATTTCTGAATATGCTGGTCTTGTTTTTTTGTTTCATTACTGCTTCCTGTAATTTTTATGTTGCTCCCTTCATCTTTTGTTCTGTTTTATAATGATTCTTGCATGCTTGATCCCAATCAGTTTTCAAAACCTGAATCACTTGGTCTTTGATTGGTAGGTACTCCTCCAAATTCTTGGTGAGCCTACATAACCATAGCCAAATAATCAGAACCAAAGTGACTTGCAGCAAGGGGCAGGAAGGACAAAAAAGAGGAGAATCCAATTATCCAAAAAAAGATTAGATATTTGCTTCACAGGCCTATGACAAAGTATCTTGACTAGGAATCACCGCTGAACCGCTTTTACCATAACCAAAAGCTTGGTTCAATTTTCATTAGAGAAAATTATTGGGTGTTGCACTCAATGCCCCAAGGCTGCTCTGGATTTTCCATAATTGGTGATGCATCAGGGGTCAAATAGACTGAATCTGCATGGAAAGTTGGAAACAGGGCAACCTAGCCTTGACCCGGAATGGAACAGAGGGTGTAAAGTTTTTGCTTTGGGCAAAATTTTGTTGGCAATTCTTGTGGAATGCAAGATAATGTTGAATAGCTGAATCTTATTGCTCATACAAAGCCTCCAGCTTTCCTAGCGCATCTGACAGTGGTTTGTTGTACCGGAACTGGGAAACTCCCCCAAGGGGAAAATCATATTGCCATATAGGTATGGTGTTTATAGTATTTACAAGTATGTAATTGGGTTGGTGAGAAACTATGTGAAGGAAAAAACTGGAGCTATGTAAATAAGTGTAAGTAAATAGTATGCAGATATGGAGTAAAGTGATGAGAAATATGTAATAATCTATAAAGCCATAGTCCTGCCACAACATGGTTGGCCTGCTGCGCTTTTTGCTTATTTTTCTAGCAGCAAAAAAACTCTTCAATACCACCGATCAGTAGCACTCTTTTGCTGCGCTAAGCGCTGAAATGGCAAACACCGGCTGCGCTGGGCGCTCAAAAGAGGAAACTCTCCCTGAAACAGTAATATCATTTTGATCAATGGAATGAGCACTAAACAGCGGGGAAATGTGTTGCAATGAGCACTGGAGAGTCTCAGATTCTGCTGAGAAAGCTGGGTTGGATCAAATGGGCCTTTGCTTGTGGTCTGTGGTTGGAATGATGAAAAAAAACTCCGGGCCAATACCGCTACTTCCAGCAATTATGTAGTGACTCAGCGCAAAAGAGCGCAGCAGCCCGCCGGGCTATAGCCACTGTTCACAGCAAAAAGCCGCGAAAAGTGAAGAGATGTGCCGCCAATTGCTGCACGGCTTTTGTTGCATTATTTTACAGCATAAGCGCAATAAAATCACTGCGCTGCGCAAAGTTCAAAGCACACGTCGCGGTTTTCTGCTGTGCAGGCGCTGAAAACAGTGTTTGGCCGCTGCTGCTATTGTACTACCACAAGTTTTTGCATCATTTGTTGCAATGATAATTGCGAACAAAAAAACTGTTGAGTTAGTGTTGTTAGTTATTTCTGAAGCAAGAGGTGCAAGATCTGGTATCTATTTCAGAGGGGTTGTATCCAATTTCGTTTCCCGCGGCTCAGCCGCGAGTTCCCTAGTTGTATTGTATTGGGCACCCAAATACACAGTTTTGGAAAACCATGTATTGTACTTGATAACCAATACATCCAAAATAGATCTATTTCAATACAATACATGCACAATACTGATACTTGTAAATTATCAGTTTCACGGTTGATTTCACCCTTAGTCACCACAAGAGGCATCACTGGAGCCCCGCTGAATTGGAAGTTACACCTCTTTGGACCCCACCAAACACCTATCACATGTTCAACCCACCCAGTCACCAGGCTGTCACCATCCTCAAGTCAAGGATCACAGCATTATGCTTACACATGTCACTAGGCTTTATGGGCGACTCCGCCGCCCTGGGACCAATGGTGTAATATTGATTGACTGCTAAGACAAAAAACATATGTGCAAAGTTCATTATTGGATATGGGGGTTGGGGAAGAGAGAGAATTTGCTAGGGAGGTGGAAGCGGCTAGATAACGGCCTCAGTGTGCCTTGGAGAGAGATCCTATTCCAACAACACCACCAAATTACCAGTTTTGGAAGTTGACCTCAGTTTCCGCACAAAAAGAAAGAAGAAAGAAAAAGGATGTTCAAGTCTACATACAGCTTGGAAACAGCCTTGCCCACAGCCCGCCAACAAAGCACAAGCACACGAGCAAAGAAAGGGAAAGAGGACACGGAAACACGGGGAAAGGATGGCCAAACTTGGAGAAGTCTGGTTGAAGTTTATGTTACTAATATACAGGATTCAAGTAGACAAGATACAAGATGGGTGAGAGCGCCGGTTAGAGTAATAAGGTATATATTTAGGCAGCCGAGAGCGGCTGCTGCGTAGAAAAGCTAGTGTTAGGATAAGACTGATATGGGAGATACATGAAGAGTAATAGCTGAGAGCTGCTAGTAGATGAGAGTCCAAGAGAGGGCAGAAGAGAGGTCATTAAATGGCCTAAAAGAAGGTACTGTAAAAGGGAAGACCGGCGAGTCTTCACAGTGGATTGAGGTGTAGGGCAAAGGTATAAAACCATTCCCACATGGCCTGTACATTGTTGCAGGTCATTGTTTGGCTCTTGCTTGGCACCAATTGCTTAAAGAGCCAAGTGATCCAGGACATTTTGTACCTCTACATAGTTTGTTGGAAAGTTGGAGGGGGAGGAATGCTGCCAAAAAATAAATTGGTTGGCACATGTCAGTCCGCTTAATTTTAAAACGCTAATAACAACAATGTCTCATTTATACAATTATGGTGTTCAAAGTTGGTTTGCATAATTTTATGCATGCCTAAATCATAAAATCATAAAAAAATTGCAGGGGATATGACTGTCTGATTATGTAATACAAAATTTCCTCACCAAAATATTTTTATGATTTTATTGTTTATGCATGTGTAAAATGATGCAAACCAACTTTGAACACCATAAATGATTAAAATAAACGACAAGATCAAATTATCCATTGCCAACAACAATTTTGGTCATCAAGACCAGCCACTTTAGGGAATACATACCATCACAACACACATCAAGAAGGGTTTATAATGTTCCTGATTTTCATTTTCCCATTCCATCACAACAATGTTTGAGAATTGTTTCTAATCCAAATGTTCATTTTACCAAAAAGAGCGCCAAATCAAATGCAATTTCAACAGCACCCACAAAACCCCCAAAATCACCAACTTCAACACATTTTACTTTCCCATCATCAGCAACAATCACAAAGTCCACACCATAAACCCTCCCATCATTGGTGGTCAGTTGCTAAAAATTTACTCAACTTTCAACTGATGATATCTTATGCAAGAAAAAGTTTAAAGGAATTCTGAGTAGGCCAAAATAGTGGTTGAGAGTTGTTTTATGATATAAAACAGCATTTTTATGACTTGGGAATGTATAACATACTTTGAATTCCAGAGTCCCATCAACTTTGCCTCCCATCATTAACAACAATTCCAACATCCACACCATCCACCCTGCCATCATTACCACCAATCATCAATTCCACACTGTCAATCCTCCCATAATTATTAACAATCTCTTCCTCTGCGCAGGGAGAATTAACATTCTCTTTCTCAGCCCCATTATTTTCAAAATGATGAAAATAAAAATCATGGAAACCACACAACCAAGGTTTGTATCATCAACTTGCTCAACTAGCAAAGTGCTTCACCAGTAAATTTACAGAATCTGTTTCCATCTTCTGATAATTTCCCAAAGTTATCCCCTGCGCCAATACCCAACCTGGGATGGCCTGCCTGATATTGATTTGGGAATTATTTAAGAACAAATTGAGGAACAATTATCTCAATCTGGATTGGTTGATCCCCCTTCTAGAAATTTGGTTGAAGATGATTTCACAGACAACTGCTCCCCCAGAAATCTTCACTAACAACATGTAAGCTGTCTGATTGCATGGGACTGAACATGCTGGATTCAGGCCTTATATTTTGAGGGCAGTGATTTTTGTGTACAATCTGCACTCAGGAGAACATTCATATATGACACAGAAAATGATTCCGAAAACTGGAGGTTTCATGGTCAAGATAGACTTCCAGGACTGATGCAAACAAACCAATCAATACTTCACCATTAGAGTCCTCTCATATGCCAGTTTGAATGTGTTGCATCTGAAATCACTGAAGCCATCTAAACAGAAACTGGATGTTGAATGAAGAGAGGTCAAGCTTCAATGTCAACCAAGTTCAAATTGACAATGCAAATCATTTGAAAAATCAGCAAATATCAGCCTTTGATCAGATTGCTAATGCATGTTATGCATAACAGACTGCTTCATTCTTTATTGATGGTCCAGGAGACTCCGGAAAGACTTTCTTATACCACTACTTATTGGCCAATGTAATCCCAAAGAATTGCTATTGTGCGTGCTGGAAGTGGTGAACTCTACTTGTTCTAACCATATGGATATTCAACCTGCCCATTTTAATTTTTAATCCCTCCAAGTCCATGGGAATTGCAGCTATGAACATGCCATATCACAGGGTTGCCAAGCTAAATTTTGCGATTCCTCCAAAGCTTCTGCAAAATTCAGTCTCTTCAATCACAAAACATTCTCAAAACTCAATGGCAGATGTGTTGAGGCAATCAAAGATGATAATTTGGGATGAAGCCCCAATGACACATAGACATGTACTTGAATGGGAGAACTTACACAAGCTATGATTCTGTAGAGGATGATCTCCAAAACCTATATTTGCACAAGTATATCAATGGGTTAAACATCTCAGGTTTCCCACCTCATATTCTGCAATTGAATAATCATGCTCAGGACCTTGATTGGAACATGGGAATTTGTAATAGAACCAGGTTCAAGGTTGATTGTGGAAAACTTGGGTCCAAATGTGATTCACGCAAGAGGAATATCAGGTAACATTGTTAATGATTCTGTGGCCATCCCTTACATTACTTTCATATCTGACCCAAATGAGTCAGGAATGCCTTTTAACCTCATAGGCAAGCAATTTCCTGTCAATGTGGCCTTCTCCTCAATGTCAAACAATTGGAAATGTTGGTATTTTACTTCATGAACATATTTTTAGTCATGGCCAGCTATAGTTGCGTTGTCAAGAAGCAAATCAAGCCAAACTACTAAGGTAGTGGGTAGTGATTCCACAGTGTGAAAGTGGCCGGTGTTCAGAGTTTTTGATTCTCCCTCATCACCATTTTTCCAAATATTTATTTTTTCAGCAACAAATTTTGTGTCTTTTCCAAAAAAACTTGACCTTATTTCATGCAGTTTCACTTGAAATGTTGTTTTCCAACCCATTTTTTTTTTGGTTAAAAGTTGGTTTTCCTTAGACTGAATGCGTAGTCACCCTGGATTTGCATCCTCAAAGTTTTGAAAAACTTAATTCATTTCCTTTCAGCTGTCCCCTTGTCGCCTTTCACACCCCCTGAAACCCCAAGTTTGGGGGCTATGCCCTTGTTGAGAGATAACAGCACTCTTCACGTAAGCTAAACATCAGCAAGATTGAAATAAAGTTTATCCCATTCAGCCAGCCAATTTGGCTGGGAAAGTATGCTGATGTATTGTGTTTTTAATAATGCTTGGACTTTCCAAGGACTTTTGGTAAGGCTGGCACCCGGAAAGTACCACCCGGGTGGAACCACCCGGGTGCGGGTGGTCGGGATGAGGCCAACACCCCACCCGAACCCCCGGGTGGATTCGCAGTACAAAATGGGCGGGCTTAGAGGTTTATTACAGCAAAAAAGCGGGCCTCAGTGCTCCGATGAGGAGAGAAAGCTGTACCTATAAGCAAGGTAGGTATATACAAGAGATTTTGAACGGACAAGCGAGTGTATCGACTGGGTTGAATGAGTGTTTGAGATGAGAAACAAAAAAACAAGGAACTAAATTGGGCTATCAACTAGCTGATACCATTCCTTAAGACATAGTAGCTGTTCTACGCTTGCAGGATCGAGCGATGCACGCTGCCAAGAGACTACCCGACGACCTTTAGAGAAGACTCGCTCTGAGGCTGCGCTTGTAGCGGGAATGGCCAGGTAGCGGCGAGCCATCTTCGATAAGATTGGAAATCTCGATTGTCGCCTAGCCCAGTACTTCAAGATTGGAGTTCCTTCGGGTTCAAGCTCTTCTGCTAGATAACGACGGATCTCTGCTTCGATTGTGTCCAGCTCGGTGGCAGGTTCATATAGTTCCGAGAAGAAGTTGGATGTATTCTTCTTTGGAGCGGGGTTTGAATTTGTCGGCTGAGCGGGATCTAGTGTCTCATTGAAAGTCTTTGCAACCTGGTGAAATGTTCCGATGATTCCGTCAACAGAAATACAATAGTGCTGTTCGATAAAGGCTTCGTTCTTTTTCCAGACGGCCGTCTTGAAGGTCGGGTCAAGGATCATCGCACAAATGTAAATAGGTTTGTTGAGTGCGGAACAAAGGTAGCCTTCGATCTTGTTGACAATTTGGGTTGCAGGTTGAATCAGCTGGGCTTGGTCATATAGACCATGCTGAACTCGCTTCAAGTGCTTCATCAACACTATGTAGATAGGGAGTGCAGTGTTCAACGTTGGGTAGTTCGATCCGCATAGCATGCGAGTTGCTTCGTTGAGAGGTTCTAGCAAGCGCATCAGATTTGCTGCTTGGTCCCATTCGGCCATGGACAAGATGAACAATCGGGTTTCGGAACTCTCATTACAGAAATGGATGCAAGACTGGCGAAGTTGAATCGCACGATTGAACATTTCAAAGGTTGAGTTCCACCGAGTGGTTACATCAATCTCCAGGCAACAAAGCTTGGAGCCTGATTCTTTGAGCTCTGGCTGGGCGAATTCAACAACTTTACGGAATCGTTCACGGCGTTGCGGAGAAAACCTAACGTAAGTACACATTCCGTGAATTCTCTTGAGGATGGTTTTGAGATTTATTCCAATGCCGTCCGGATCGGAAGTCAGATGCGAGATGCGCATGACAGTCTGGACAGATTGGGATGCATCGGGTTCGTTGGCATCCTGGTCATCAACTTTGTCTCCCATGGATATTTCTTCGCCGTTGCGGTCTTCTTTGATGCCGCCCAGAACCGCGAGACCAGCTTTCGCTCCTAGATTTATTACATGGGCGATGCAACCCAATAGGTGGGTGTCAACGTTGAAAGAAGGCATTTGAGTTTTCAATTCTCGAGCCATTTTGCCGTTGGTAGTTGCGTTATCGGCAGTAATCGTATGCAGTTTCTTGAGGAGGCCATAGTCTGTAAGCACATGATGGAAAAGCTTGGCAAAATTTTTTCCAGTATGCTTTCCTGAAGGAATAAAAAAAGGTGAAAATATCATATCAGGATGCGCGCAGAGGTAAGCAATATAAAACAAGAGGACATACCTCGTACATGGGGGACTCCGATGGTCATGTCAATCAGCTCAAACTCTTCATTAATAAAGTGGGCTGTTACACCCATGAAAGCAGTTGAATTCGGCGCAGTCCATGCATCCTGGGTGAAGCAGACAAAATCTTGGCCCCGGAGATATTGAGTCTTCATCTTTTCTTGGGAGTGGAGATATACCCTCGTCAAATGATTCGCCATAGTCTTTCGGTTGATGGGTTCCATCAACGTTGCCGCTTCTTCATTCACCAGTCTAATCAGGTTTTTGAACAAAGGTCTATCCACAACCAAAAATGGGAGATCAGCGTCGGCAATAAAATAAATCAACGCCGTCTTGAGGGATTCTTGGTTCAACTGTAACTGAGAATTTTCCGGGGCCTTCAGCATGTTGATACAAAAAATCAATGCAAAAGATCCTGGAGATTCACCTTTGGGGCCAGAATATTGGTTTTTGTCCATCGTCCAATGTCAGTTTGTGATTTATTGATCTTTTTACTGAGCCTCGGATCAACAAGTCGATGGAGATTTTGAAGGTGTTTGTGGAAGTTTTTTGTGCTTCCACTTCGATCTTTCTTCAACGTCGCGCCACACATCCTGTTATTCTTACCAACAACTTGGCAGATTGCGCTGCCTCCATCTTCGGTTTCTTTGAAATGGGTCCACACCCAACTACGCTTCTTTGATTGACTTTGAGGTTGGCTTGAATTCTCGTCTTCGTTGTCAACTTCAATCTCAATAACATTGGAGCGTTTGGAGGTGGAACTGGTGGAATTCACAGGGCCAGCGGGGGCAGGGTGAGAGGTTTTCTTGCGCTTCATATTGACTGAGGATGCTATAGATCGTTGAGACTGCAAGTGCACGGCCACAACTCCAGCAGTCTCCTCTGCTCAGCTCAGGGGCGAAAAAAAAGCTTAACCACCCGGGTGGATCCCGTTCCACCCGGGTGGTTTCGGATCTGGGGTTCGGGATGAGGCTGACCCCCCGCCCGAACACCCGGGTGCCAGCCTTAACTTTTGGATGGTAAGGTTATGGACTTCAGGGCACAGCACCCGTTTAATCTTTGGGTTTCTGCCATACACAGCCCCGGGGGGATTGCTGTGATTGGATGACTGGCTGAAGGCAGCTGTGCGGTCAGGAGCCGGCGCCCATCATCAATCCCACCGATATCCATCAACACGTATTCCGCCAATCAATAACAACAACCTCCACCAACCAGTACCTCCAATTTTATGTCTTATCGCATGTACGCCCCAAAAATCAAGGTCGCTGTGGTCCGCATGGCGCAACAAGAACTGTGATTGGCCAAAATCTGATTCTTACTGGAGGTTGAGGTATCTCCACAGTTTCTCTGTAGATGGCTTCAAACTTTCCAAGAAACCCGATGCGTTGTGAAGGATCCGACCTTTTGTGAGCGCCACGGCCAACACTTCATGATTGAACTTATCTGCTTGGAACCGGGTCTCTTTCAGCACAAAATAAAAGAGCGTCTCTATGACTCGTCTGGGCTCTTGCTCAGCACCAAGGCCGTTCACTAAAACCTCGTGGAATGTTTGTCAATAACTTGGTAAGTACTTAAGCACTGTGGCTTTTGTTTTCCAAACAACTGACCCTTAATCTCCCTAACTTCTGATCTCATCAAAAGCATTTTCATCTTAACCATATCCACTTGTATTTCAAATCATGACACGTGCAGTCATCTCACAAAAAATTAGCCCTCTGGTTTTATCTCAATACAAGTCGGTGCACCATCAGCATTATTGTCTATAGCATAGTTGTCTTCATTTTTACTTCTGTACTAGTAGCACCATGCCATATAACAAAAGCCTGTGAACCTTTAATCCCTACCAAAATATCAAGTTTTTCAGGATTTTAGAATCAAGATTGGAGAGATTTACTCAGGACTGCCCAAGGGCTTGGATACAATGTACGCGGATGTTAGGATCCGCGTCACGATATCAATGAACAAAAACCCTGGAAGACGAAAAAGAGAGAAATAAGGGGTTGATTTAATTGTCATTTGAGCTTCTTAAATATATTGAGATGAACAAACCCATCAAAAAACTAGCTGATAAACTTTTCAAGTGCGGTTTTCCTCCAAGCACTTGCTTTTCCCATTTCTGCCAGTTTCCGATGAACCCAGTCGCCATGCCTCCACATGCAACCTCTGACAACCCATATTCATACTCTAGCAGACATGAAGACGAATGACCTCCCCTCCAGGGGAACCCACCAGAGTAAATTTGACTGCGATGTGTGATGCTCTCTTGCCTTTCAATCATCCCTTTGTTCCTTGTCCGCACACACCACCACCTCCAAACGGCGTGGATTGAGTCAAAAGGGAGGAAGTTAGCAAACCAGAGGCTTCGCGCCTGCTTGGCCCAGCTAAAAGCCACGTAACCACCGAGCCTGGCGCCCTTGCAGCTCAATCAAGTTCAAAGCCGTTGGTCGGCGCCAGCCTGCATGCGATCAACCTCAGCGCTCCACAGAGCCTGGAAATCAAACAAGTTGGTTTCATTGCCGTCCTGTTCAGCCTGTTTTGCTTTTGAGTGGCTTTCGGAATTGAATATTGACGGAGGAAGGAGCATCACAAGATTTGCTTCAGCCTCTTGCTTTGATTTCATCTGCTTGGGGAACTCAATCAGTTTTTCCGGGCGAAGGGAACCGGGTCTTTTGGTGGGCAAGCCGTCCGCGGATCCGTGGCCGCCAAACCAGGGTGTGCTAGAGGCGGCTAGATAGACGGTCGGGGTAGTCGGAGTGGCGCCACAATTGATGGTCACAGTATGTAACAGTTAGTGATGGATCCAGCCCGAATCAAGACATTGATTGGCAAGGTGGAAATCGGTATCCGTCGAGGGTAGTAAACCAGGAAATGGCGGGGGGGGGGGGATTGATTTGCCGGTTGACCATCCGAGCTGTTGACCATTCGGACAATTGAGCCACAGCCTCATAGGAGTGGTACTGCTGTGGCCCCGATGATTGTTGCAGGATCATGGCTTTCGAAGGAGGATAAAAAATGTGTAACTTAAAATTGAAATGCGAGGATTTTGGCAAACCTTCCTGCCAATCAGTCCAAGCATTCTTGAAAACACAATATATCTCTCACCATGGTCATAGATTTCTTACGTGAACAGTGCTAACAAAGCCTCTCCACCGAGAGCGCTCCGCGCGGACCCTCCGTTCGAGTGGCTTTGTTAAGCTAGCGGGTTTCACGTTTAGAGTCTCCACACCCAGTCCTTCCCTCGACAGTGTGCTGTTGACCGTTCACCACTCCCCAGCCAAACCAAAACAGCAGGCCACCCACCTCAGAACATCTACTTCGTTTGTTGGTCTTGAGACTGATTTTTGACGATATAAACACACTGAACATGAATGATGGCTCAACCTTCGGCCTCATCAAGACCGACCACTACACTTGAACAGCAGCCAACCGATCAGCTTCAGGACAAGCCAAGCCAGCCCAAGTCTAAGCCACCCAAGGACGGAGCGAGGACCCTAGTAGATGCACTAACTGCTTACCAGAGAAGAACTGCCAGGTATGAATTCTTCATCGCTGGTTGCTCAATCTCTATCATCTGGTGTACTCACGAAACCTGCTTGTCCCTCCAGAGCCGAACGTACCGCTGCGCGCAATCAACCGCCTGACTCAAACCCGAGGTCTTCGCACCATTCCAAACCTAACGATATTGATCAAGCCCCAGATGCCAGATTACGACCCCAACTCTCCTCGCGCCGGACTCAAGATGCAAATTTTGAAACGAGAGACTATGTCGATTCCAAACAACAGCCCGCTCAAGGACGCTCTGGGGGATCTCCCTTTCCATCCAAGAAGAACTCATCATCCAATCGGAACTCACCCAGAGGACTCCGAACTCCTAATGAATCCAACTCCAAGCTCTTCGATCCCAAGCTAGATTTATCATTTACCACGTCCAAGAGATCTCCCGAAAAGATTCGCATCGAGGGTCGATCTACCAGGGCAAACAAACTTCAAGCACAGAGTAATCATATGCTCAAAATCCCTGCTGGGACCTCAGATGACCGTGAAAGCTCACATTCCAATCCGTCGCAAGCCTCTCATGGAGTAGCTAAAAACCTTCCAGCTCAAATAAGAACCACCGCCCCACAAGATCGTAGTTGGAAACAGAAAAAAAACCATGTTCGTGGTAATGTTGCCGAACCTCGTCAGCTCTTCGATCCTCGTAAACATGACCCTGTCAAGTTTGCCAGCTCGACTAGCTCGCAACGACCTAGCGAACTCACCAACCCCAAGAATTCAATCCTTACAGGCAGCAATGGCGATCAAGATTCGATGGGCTCTCACTCCTTTCCGGCGAAGGATGATAATGAAGAAGAAGAGAATAAGAATGATTTGATCGCTAACTTGAAACACGCCTATAAACAAATTGTCAGTCTAGAAACCGCTCTGAAGGATGAAGAATGTGCAGCCAAAGCCAAAGAAGAGGAAATACGGGCACGAGAAATCCGAGAAGGTCAACATCGTCTTTCGAATCCTTCGAAAACCTCATCAGCTTCCTTGCTCCGGAACCACGCCCAACAGAAACGTCATCAAGAAGATTATTGGGTCAAGTTAGCGAAGCAGCATCGAGAGTCAGTTATCATTTGTCCCCTACAACTACCGACAGGCTGTAAATTCATATTTTATCCACCACGTGTTGACTAACTGTATAATCGCCTTATCTTTCCTTTTTACCCTTTTTAATCAGATTGGCTGAAACCCACCAACAGTTTTTAGAGATGGCCTTAGACCCCCGTCTACCCGCTTCAATGCACGCTCTACCACAGAAATACAACACCCCTAGTCGACTGTGGCAGATCGGATTTCATCAGCTACTTGAGCGACTTAGACATGCCCTACCTACATCAGTAAACTCGGCCTTCAACGAACAATCTAGTCAGCTGTTACTGGAGCATATGACTGATTTTATATATTTTGCCTACGGATTTTATACGGCCTTACTGGAAGAACAAAGACTGTTACCATTCAAGAGTGTATGGGTTGAGCAGTTGGGCGATCTGGCTCGCTACCGGATGGCTGTTGCTGGCTTGACGAGCAAGTTTTCTGCACCGAACGAGGCACAGTCGAGTGCCAGAAGATCAGAAGTCGGCATCCGGGTCCCTGGTCAGGAAATTGATGCTGAGAATGACAGCGAAAGTGGACGAGAGCGAATCAGACCTAGGGCTCGGCGGCCGCACCGATCCCGAGGGAATGAAGAGAACGTGCCGTCCTTGTCGGAAAGCCAATCCAGCCGACTTGATCTTTCGTCGCAAGACAGTCGTAATCAACTTGCGCCATTGGACCCTAAGATTGCCCCTCCACGAGCAGGGGGTAGTATCGGGCTGGCCGCCTTGGGTGATTGGGATTGTGAAGAGCAAGAGATTTGGAGGGCGACTGCCAAGGATTGGTATGCTAAAGGTCTAGCCGACAATCCTGCCACTGGGAGATTGCATCATCATTTGGCTCTGTTGAGCAAGGGTGACGAACTGAGGACCATTTATCACTACTGCAAGAGGTGAGAGAGTTGTTCATATTCACTTTCATTGGTGGTTGTCTGAGCCTGCTTGAACGGCTGATGCAAGAATATTCATTCATTTTTTCTATCTAGCTTAACAGCCGCCCATCCTTATCTACCAGCCAGAGAGTCGATCTTGCCGTTCTTTGAACAAGAGCATCAATCCAGAAGAAGCAGACCTGAAGTCTCGATTAACGACCTCTTTGTTCACCTGCATGGGATGCTGTTTACAAAGATTCAACTGGATGATTTCGATTCAGAGCTGGCTCGTTTTATGGAAAAGCTCACGGAGGATCGATTTTTATCTGACAAGAATGGTCGCCGAGGGAGTGGTCGACAACCGGGAGATATCATCGCCCGGTCTACGATGACAAATGCCAGTTGGGTGATGATGGGGACTATTAACATCTGTGCTATTTTACAGTATGGTCTTGAAGACGGTGTGATTCGCGCAACCCAACATACCGCCCAGAAGTCTCATGATGTTCATTCGCGGCCTAACAATCACAGGGCAGCAGCCAAAGGCCCAGCTGGAAATTCCAAACAGGCCACTATCGCACCACAGGCCATCTTATTGAGCAATTCAGCCAGTGTCAATCCTCCCATCGAACCTCGTAAGACAACTCGTTCGATCAGCTCGGAAGATGGCATACCTACTGATCAGTTCGACGAAGAGCACAAAGCGATTATGATCAAGAGAACTGAAGTCAATGATGCCGATGAGGAGAGCGATCCGATCGTCTTTGTCTGGGCAGCCAAATTCACCTTTGAAATCTTCAAGGAAGTCTTGCAGCAGAATCCCACCGAAGAAGTTTGTCCATATCTGACGATCATCCTAACCTTCATCGGATCACTGTGTCACAATGGTCGGGCGATGAGAAAATTGGAGAGATTCATCCCATGGGATAGATTGGTGATCTACCTCAATCAGATCCGAACTTCAGTACCAGTTCGAGCTCCATCCACGGTTCCGGCTCGTGAAAGTTCCGGTTCATCTCACTGTCGACTCACCGGCTTCCCCTTGTTAGAGGACTGGTGTTTGAGGGGAATGGATTGGGCTGGAAAAGGGCTGTTTGGGAGAGGCTATTGGAGACAACAGAAGAACAACGTTGGTAACGGTGCGAGCCCGGGAGACTCTATCAGAGAGTCGGGTAGAGCGACACTTATTCCGGGTCATCAGAACGTCGACTCCGAACTGGATGCTTTAGTGTCTTTGAACGGAGAGCTCGAAGGGGGCCAGGTCCGCTCTCGGCTTGGGAGAATCGATTGGGAAGGTGAAGAGGCCAGCCAACCCACTGACGCTCGGTCTCTCTCCTCAACCGATCGCTGGAAACGGGTCGCGATCGTTGCTGACTGGATCGTCAATTCGGTCCCCGGAATCAAGTACGATAAGAATGGTGGACAGACCTTCGCGATATCACAGTCGTTGAGAAACAGGATTGACCGGTGGGAGGCGGAGGCTAAACGCGAGGAAGATGAGCGCCAGTTGGCCAAATCTCGAACTATGAGCGCCTATCATCGCATCGCCGAGTTCGATGAACAAATCGATGGCGAGATCGATGATGATGATGATGATGATGACGATGATCCTGAGGATAGTGAACTCGTGAAATCGTTGAAGGTATTATAGGACGACCTTGACATTATATATGATTTTGCATTTTCTGACCACTTTTTACTTCTTGTGTGATTTTTCTACTCGCAGGCACGGCGACGAGAATTGAAAATGATTTTGAACCAGGCGAAGAATGTTTCGGCCCCCTTAATGGGCTCCAAACCCAAAGGACGGAAATCGCACGCCGGGTTCCAGGCGAGACTTCCGCCCGCCCATTCGAAGGCGCATTCTCGAAACAAGAACCAACCGAAGATTAACGTTCTACCGGGCTATACGACGCTAGTGTTCGATACTAACATCTTAATCGGAATGCTGACGATCGTCAAAGATCTCTTGGAGTCTGAACAGTTTACGATCGTCGTCCCTTTGGTAGTCATTACTGAATTGGATGGGCTCAAGAAACGGGCCAGTGAGCCTGAGCCTCAGGCCAGACGATTAGGCGAGGAAGCCCTCGAAGCCATCAAATATCTGGAGCAGTCGATCAAGAGCTATTCCAAGATGTTGAAGATCCAGACTAGCAAGGGCAACTATCTCAGGGACCTGTCGATCAGAAATGAGCAGATCAACTTCCAAGACTTTGGAGCAACGAGCAATGATGATTCAGCAGGAGGGAACAATAAGACTGACAACGGGTTTATCACCACTAATGCGGCGCGGAACTTAGACGATGTAGTCTTACGAGCCACAACCTGGCAGCTGGAGCACTTCTCGGCACGCCTGCCAACTTCAGCATCATCGAACAGCCATTCGGCGGTCTCAGGCGGAACACAAAACGACAAGGCTGACGACGAGAATGAGCCCGAGAAAGTCGTCCTGCTCACGCTTGACCGTAACCTGAGACTCAAGGCGCGGGCTAGAGGCATCCTTGCTGCCGACGAGAAACAGATCATCAACCTCGTCCACTCCTTCGCTCGTCGCCCCGATCAGACTCAGTCCCATCGGGCTCATCGCAACGCCAATGGCTTACCGTCGAAAACCCTCGTTAGTTGAGACCGGCCGGGACCTTTTTCTTCTCTTCCTTCATTTTGAACCGCAGAGATTAAGAGAAAGAGAGGAAGCAACACAGGGAGAGAGGCGATCATCACTCTCGATCTCTCTTGATTCAAGCTGCGACAATTTTTGTGAGTTGGGTCGCGCTAAGCATGGGATTGCCAAAATGTAGGGAAACATGTTTCCTAGGGTTGGCGGACCTAGATCCTCCCCATTCTCAGTGACAGCCAACTGCGTCAAAGCGGCCTATCTCCTCACGCCGGATGGACTTGATCCTAGACGAGGTGGAGAGACGTTGGAGCTTCTTGGGACACGATCAGAAGTGGTCTTCTTCCTCGCCTTATCTCTTGTCACCTCTCGGCCCTGTCCGATCTTCTTGTTCTCTCTCTCTATCTCTCCTTGCCCTCCCTCCCTTTCCGCCTTCGATCTCCGTCGGTCGGGCGCTTTTTTCAATCCACACCATAGGAAAAGAAAAGAAACCTATGTCCCCCCTGTTTTTCCCCCCTTCTTTTTGACCTAGTATGACCAATCCTGCTTTTTTCGTTATCTCTTCTTTTGTCTTTTCGTTTTGTGGAGGGTAAGTAAACACATCAATCGTGATCAACTAACGATGACATATGAGCGACAAAGAGAACTTTGTCCGATAGTTCCGGCCGATCAATAAAGATGTCTTCTGTATAGGTTAGCAGCATATGAATCACACTGGAGATTCTTTTAGATTGGTTACCATTACCCTACTATGTTTACGCTTATGGCCCTTTGTTTTGGGTCGCAGGGCCTCAGCCTGGCCAAGGAGCTCATAACATTAGAATGACTGTTGCAATCGGTGAAATTGCTGTGGCAAGTTCGAATACTACACCAAACCGTAAAATCATATGGAAACAAGAGTAATAATGATGAAATTGTCAGTGCTGCACAGCCTGTGAGCTCGGGGCAATGCCGAGGCAAAAGAGCCGGGGCTCTTGGGGACATATGTATTATCACTTGTCTAACTTAACACAAGTTCCATCTGGAGGGGTACTTGTTGGGTAGCACTGGCGTTGGCGGCAATGGGACTCAACTTCACAAACAATGCAACTCTGGGTCACATATGTTTTAGTAGAGATGCCACTTTGGCAATAGACTGAGATCTATCTTCCTGGGATCAGCAGATGGGAGCAAATGGATGTTTCGATTCAAGAGGAGCATTAATACTCTACATCACTCATTTACAAGCAGGAAAAACGTTTTTCTGAGCAGACGAGAGACTTTTGAAGAAGTCTGAGCTAACTAAGAACTCTTCTTTTGATTTTTTTAAAGAGAAAAGGAGAATTAAAGAAAAAGCTGATGTGAAAAGGAATCTAGGGTCAAGAGCTGAGCAGTTTAAAGCTTCAGAAAAAAAAAAACTCTGAAGAGGTTCAGTTCGGTCATTTATTTCTCTCTCGTTTTCGTCGTGAACGAACACTGCATAAGTTTGTGAATTTCTGGGGGAGAGCAGAAATGATAAATTTGGAGTAAAATTGGTCTGACTGAATATGTTCATTCCAAAAGTCTTGGTTTTCATTTTTGAGCCAATAGCCGAAGAGAACCAGGGCGGCTTCCAAGTATTTAAAGGTGCTCTCATCGTAGCAAACCTTGAGCAGGAAGAGCTGGACATGGTCGAAATCAGGCGTGCTAGCGGCGTCAACGATGGTCTTCTTGATCGTTCCGAAGAGAGGGAAGAATCGTTCCGTGGCCCCTCCAAACAGCCTCCGAGAGAACCAGTCGAAGAAAGCCTGTGCGGGTGGGACGGCCGAAGGAGCTGGGCGGAGAGAGGAAAGGTTGGAGAGGATTGGGGCCGAGATAGCTTCAATGTGGATCAGCAATCTATCCAGCCTCTTTTTGAACCAACGCGGTTCCAGTAAGTTTGGGTTCCCGTCCGTCGACAAGTGCCGGACACATAACACTCCATCGTTGTGCCGGGTGATCACGACATTCTCCGGTTCGAAGGTTTTGTACCACGTCCGAGTCCCCACCATCGCCTTCGCATAGACCTCGGCAAAGCGATCTATGATAGCCCGCCCGGGACCGACCAATTCCGAGGGTATCTGCCAGACTCGCGCACCAGACATCCAGCTCAGCATTGCTTTCCTTCCCTTCTGATTCGCTCGGTACGGCGGGCCCAGGGTCATGTCAAGAAGTTCAAAGTTTCCTAACTTCAGCTTTGGGTCGTCTTGGTTGACAGAGGTGCTCGAGTCGGTATTTCCGAATCTCATGTAGGTTCTCGCATAGTTTTTGTTGATGATCTTATTTGGCTTGTCCACCTCATTTTCGTCTTGAAAAAGGTTCATAGGATTCTTTCCCTGGATGAACGAAGCAGCTCGGGCCCAAAAATAATCATCCGATCTAAAACTTAATTTCCATTCCTTGGTACAAGTGTTTTTGAGCCAGATTGCGAGGATTCCCAAAGCGGTGTTACAGGCTGTGTCCTGTTCATGGAGGTATTTGGCCATCCAATCCTGCACCGGCCCAAACGTTCTATCAAGCGGTTTGTCAAGAGAGACTCTTCCGAGCACCGGGAGGCCTTGCTTGGGGCTGAAGATTTCCCCCAAAAGCCAGAACTCCAGGTTCCGAAGGTCAGGTTTGGAAGGCGCGTTACTCTCAAATATCTCCCACAGGAGGTCATGGGCGTATATGATCCATTTATGGAGCTCTGTAAATAGCAAGCTGAAGTATTCAATATCGTATAAATCTCCGCTTGAGTCCAAGGGAACAACCAAGGCCATCGACTCCTTGGGGTCCACGGGTCCAATGATCAAACCACCCTCGGGAAAGTCGACTCCTATCCTCGCTTGACCCATCCAGAAGTGTTCACTAAACTGATATTCATCGACTCTCCGGAGAGCCGGTTGAAATTTCTTCGCGTAAACCTCGGCCAGGCGAGCGCATTCCGGCTCTTTTCTGTGATCGATTTGCGCGTCCAATGGGATAACGGGGGGCATGACCCCAACCAAGGGTGAAGGAAGACCCTTTGGCCGATGCCTTCTCAACATCGCATCAAACTCGTCCTTCACAGAGCCCTCTTGGGGCACTTCATGTGCAGGTCTGGTAGGCTGAGAGGATCCGGGGTGTTCCGGTCGGCTTTCTGGGTTCTCTATCGGTGCATCGGCGCCTCTAGGTAGGGAGGAAGCCGGGTCAGTGGTCCCAACCAAAGGTAGACCCGTTGACCGAAACCTTCTCAACAGCGCATCAAACTCATCCTCCGTTGGACCCTCTTGGGGCACAGGTCTGGCGGGCTCAGAGGATCCGGGGTGTTCTGGTTGGCTTTCTGGTTTCTGTACCGGCGCATCGGCGCCTCTAGGTAGGGAAGAAGCCGGGGCCGTGGTCCCAAGCAAGCGTGAAGGAAGGCCCGTTGACCGAACACTTCTCAAGAGCACATCAGCATCATTCTCCATTGGGCCCTCCTGGGGTTCCTGTGCAGGTCTGGTGGCCTGAGAGGATCTGGGATGTTCGGGTCGGCTTTCTGGGTTCTGTACCGGCGCATCGGCGCCTCCAGTTTGGGAAGTAGCCGGGGCAGCGGAGAGTTCGGCCCATACAAACTCCCAATCTGGCTCTGCGATGGAAGAGCTCAAATGAACCGACCCGTGCCCAGAGATCCCAGCTCCAGAGGTCCCAGTCCCAGAGTGGTAGTCTTCCGGTGCTTGGTTCAAAACGGGTTGAAGAAAGCTCTGTAAAGCCCGATCCGGCTGCCAGTTCGGTATTGCAGGACTTTCTCGTGCTCCGTCCGGCCCCCGGTTCGGTTCATCCAAAGGGGCTCGGCTGGGCAGCCCGCTCGCGTCACCGCTTCGGTGATCATCGCTGTCCAAGCACGGGCCTTCCGCTGCTTGGTCCAGAGCAGGTCGTAAAAAGCTCTCCAGAGCTCGGTCCGGCTGCCAGTTTGGGATGAAGCTGTCTGAATCTGGGTCTGACTCCCAGTCGACGGCGCGGTCCAGCCGGGCGCCATCCAGCCGGGCCCGCTTCGGCTCCACCCTCGTTTGCGTCCTTCGGCGACCGCGGCTCTTCGAGGCAGTAGCGGGAGCTTGCTCGAGCTGCCGCCCCTTGCATGAGACTGAGACCTTTCGGGTGTTTCTTCTTGTGGAAGGCCCTTCCGCGGTCGGCTCAGAGACAAAATTGCTGGGAAGATGGAAGTCAGGATCAGATCCGGCGCGCCAGATTCTGCCTTCGTTTTCGGGGATGGGCCGGTAATAGTTCTTGCCACCACCGCTACTGCCTACTCCCAAGAACCGCACCCTGGATGACTTTATCGGTCGGAATGCCGCCTTGATTAGTGGTGGTATGACAGCAATCCCACAGAGCGACAGAACTAAACGGAATATTCCAAAGCGTCTCATCATCAGTGCACAGTGCAAAGAATGGATGCGTTTATGTATAATACGAATTTCTTTCGAGTGATCACTCAGAAGAGCCAGAATATCGCAAGCAATAGGACTCTGGCTAGAGGATGATTGATCTATATAGGCAAGAGTAAGATTCAGAGAAAATCTTGCCTCTCGCACATAGATGTATGATGTGAGGCTGAACTTGCGACTTCGGGCCCCAGGGTAGAGTAAAGAAAATCCTCTCGGAATCCTGGGTAATATTTCTGCTCTCTGGCCGGCGATCCGTTAACATTTAGCTTGAGAGGTCAGACCGACGGGCCATACAAACCGTTAGCCTGGAGACCACTGTGGGAACAAGAGATAGGGGCCATGGGCTGTTTGCGTGTCGGATCATGTATGCACACCACGAAAATTCGACGGGACACGTACGCGACGACGGCCGCAGTCAGCTCGAACTTAATCAAGTCGCTCATAGGCGCGAAGCGGGGGCGGGTGCCCACGCTCAGGAGGGACAGCTAGGTTCGTAGTCAAGCAGCTGTCCATCGGTTTCAGAGACGATTCTCTTTGATTCCCGCTTGCTCGCTGTACATAGCAATACCCGTGATCGAGTGAGCGTTCTCTGCGATCCGTGCTTTAAGTTTCAAGACGGCCAAAAGCAACCGCTGCGAGTATGAGATCATGTTCAACTTCCGAGACCCCTTTCTGCTGGGTGAGTTGGTTTGGCTGTATGCAGCTGCGGTGAGGGGCTTGAGCCGGGTGGGCTGTGAAGCTGGGCAGCCTGGCGAGCGGAGGGGTGCATACATCCCACCCCATCCTGGCCACTCAACTCGAGCCGACTTGACAGACACATACAACATACTCGGCCGGAGGATGGCAGAGAGGTGAAGCGAAACAGGACGGCCGAGAAGGACTACGGAGCCCAGGATGACGACGAGCCTCGAGAACAAGAGCAATGTGACCAGCAGCAAACAGCCCAACGAGCACTACTACCACCAATCCAAGCAGCAGACAACTCAGAATAATAACCACCACCCCCAGCAGCCCTTCATCAACACCTCCCCCGCCTCATCCTCATCCTCCACCTCAAACCACCAGCTCAACAAGAAAACCAAGCCAGAATGCTCAGCCCAAAGGCACCCCCAATTCGACCAGGAGACCCTCAACCAGATCGATCGGGTCGAGCTGCAGAGACTCTGGGGCCCTCATCTAGTCCCACTTCAATTCGTCATCCAACGGAGTATTGCTCAGGTCTTCAGCGAACTTCAGATATTGTCTCAGACGTGCGAACACTTTCCATCACTCCTCTCCCATCTCTGACTCATACCATCACAAAATGGAGAAGAAAAAAACACACCATGTCACCTCACTCACACTCAAACGCGTCTCTTCCTCTTTGAACTCATCAAGCACACCAACTCTAGATGACTACCATCGCAGAAAACACGTCATTGACTTTGTCATCCACAGTCGTCGTCAGCTCATCAAGCTACTCGTTCTCGTCAAATGGTCATCCAACTCTGCCCCTGTCCATAAAATAATGGTATTTTTTTTCTCTCAGTCCTATCTAGAAGACTTGATCGACAGCCGATCACATCAAATTATCACAACTGATTATTTTCGTTTGTTTAATTTTGTTTCATGTAAATATTCGCTCCCTCCAATTCACTTCCGTTGTTCTTTTGCCTGGATGAGTCTCACCATCTTCTCTAGAGTATCGTCGCATTCCTGCAACGTCAAAACAGCCAATTCGAGCGTAATGTGAATATTCTCAAAGCTTCGAAGGAAAATTTTCATTCGGCTAGGTCAGTAGCAAGCAATACCCTTTTCGATTTCTCACCAAAAAAAAAAAAAAAAAAGTCAAGAGATGAATGACAAAATTTGGATCTCATTGGGTCGACTAGAATGCGAAATTATGATCTTCCGACTGCTCTGCAAGTTTTAACAAATGGGTACCCGACCCTCCCAGGACGGCTTATTGACCAATTTGACTCCAAACCGAAATTATCGGATTCTGAAGTCATCAAAATCATGCAAGACTTGAACGAGTTGATCAGATATCGGTTAGCTTCATGCGAGGTCATCCCGAAAGACTTTCGGTCCTATCGAATTTGTTCGTCAAACCATTCCACATCCCCTTTTCATTGACTGACAGCTGCTTTTTGGCGGGCGTGATCATCCGTATCCAAATATATGTCTACAACAGATGATGGCAGAGTCGTCTTTAGAATCGAGAGAATGTTTGAATGTAGCCTTACCCTAGGCGGCGGGGAACTAGATTCCCAATGGTATCTATTACACGTCGAGTTCTTATTCCGAGTCACCGGCCCCCGAGGAAAAGGTTGGCATTTCAACAACTCTGCCATTTATATTCTGCTCTCTGACCATTTACTGAAGAAGAGGAAAAAACCTAAATCTCCTTGTACACAGACTTCATGAGCATTCCCCAAGGCCCAGTCAAAAATCAAATCATCGAGTGTGGAAATAGGACGATGGCTCCCAATACTCTGCCCACAGAGTCGGATCCAGATCCTAAACCCCCTGAACGGCCTATAATGAAACTGTTTGCTTACCTTCGTCAGTCACTGTTTCTTGATTCATTTCCCTAGGTTAGAATAGAAAGCAGGCATTTGCAGCTTTTCGATGCTTACTAGTCAAATTAAAACAAACGATTTAAAACTAGGCGATCTTTGTCTGAATTATCAACTGGAGGCATTGCATTACCAAGCAAGTCAGCTCGGCAGGTCTGCTTGGGCTACCCACACTAGACTCTTGATCTCACCTGATCGGGGTAATCTGACCATAATGTATTGGTTGTGAGTATTATCACGCCATATCAAGCTTTTCACAATCAAATGTTCTGCTGTGGAAATTGACACATTCAAGTTTCTCTCATTGGCCTTCTTTTAGACACGCTCGACCTGTACCCACTATAGTCCCTCGACCTGGTCAGCAGCCTTCCAAGAATCCCCCGCAACCCACCCCACAGGGCACTCTCACTATTAGGCGGCATGTTGAGCGACATAGCCCAAGCCGAACGCGTGCGTTAGATTTCTTAAACGGGTACCCACTGAAAGACAAGCTGTCACCAGATGGACAAGATGGTGACTTTGGCGCCAGTCACACCGAGCGATTACAAGTATTATGGAGGCCAATCGAACTTACAAATCAAGCAGGCTCAGTCACGCAGGAGACCTTGAAGGGCTTGAAGATCCGACAGGGAGATGAGGTGGATTTTTTGAAAAGCGAAGCCGGACTGATCGAGCTCGAATTGACAATGTCCGAACTCTGCTTGGAAAGCATTATTCAACGAGCTGTCCGTGTTCACACAGATTGTACTCTGAGGCGGGCCTTTTCGGACTTGACACG
The DNA here is from genome assembly GCF_026914185.1 of Puccinia triticina. NCBI lineage: Eukaryota > Fungi > Basidiomycota > Pucciniomycetes > Pucciniales > Pucciniaceae > Puccinia > Puccinia triticina. The sequence goes on from NC_070569.1 coordinate 3,782,632, forward strand.
ACTAGAGCGGCCAGCAGGCGGTTCTTCAACGCATGCCGTTCCCTACTTTAGCTCAGTACGGCTGATACCTTGGGAGGGTTCTAGCAACTCAGAGCGTTTTGCGAAGTCAATTGAGGTCGGTCTACATGCGCGGCATGCCGTTGAAGTCTTAATCGATCAATTTTCAGGTCGGTTCAGATTGCAATCAGTCACCCATCCTTACCGGCCGAATGAAGATGATAACGACTCGGTACACAGGCTGGGAGGTGGCTGCTTTAGTGGCTATAATCCGTTTAGGCTCAGCCAGTCTGCAAATAAAATCAATCTGAATCCAGGTGGACTGAGGGATGTTCTTGTCCGTTTAAAATCAGATGTCAGTATGCCAGATCGTCTTCCAATCCCATCCATCACCACATCATTAAAAAACACGGCAGAAAATTAGTAAAATAAAGCTAATGCTTCAATTGGATCGGCAATTTCGAACATTATTTCTCTAGATCTTACTCGATCAAATTGAGTTCAAAGCTCGACTATTAGGGATTCGAACAACGCGAAACTTGCCGATTCAACTACAGCTTCTTTCGATGCCTTCATACTTATCATCTCCAACAACGATTCCACAGCATATATTCCAATTAACACTGTATTGTAGATTATCCAATTTTCCGCATCATTATTTGCTGATCATGGTCACCGAGCATGGTATTCGATGTGCCCTGATCATCGTCAATCAGGATCGAGACGCCCAACCTAGCAATAAGGGCGGAAGTAGTATGTTTTGGAATGTCAACTCAGTCTCAGCGGTTGAAGTTCCTACTTTTGTTGACGATCTGGATGAAGACGGCGGGGTGTTGGATCAGTTAAGCCTCTTAGTTTCCCTCCGTCTGGCTTTTTGCCCTCAATCCTAAACCTCCCTTGGTGGATTATATCTCATCTCCTTGACTTCTCTTTGCAGGTTTACACTGAGCCGGACGCAGTTTCAATACGTTTATCACTATTGCCTGTCAGTTTGCTGCCTTGACAAAGCACAATTCAGTTGACTTTCATGCTAATTTATGTTTTTAATATTTTACATCACCCCATAAACTCTCGCAAACAAAACATCACATAACATCACAGAGTTCAAGTCACACTAAGTCAACTCAAGGCTCAGTTGAGGCGGAATGGAATTAGCTATGAACAAATGTTACCGTTAACAACCGAGATAATCAAAAAACAATACCAGGAGCACCGGAATCAGCGATCTAAACTGATAAGAAAACCACCCCCACCATCGATCAAACTGCCCGAATTTCACCCGGCATTCGAAGTGAACGGTTTGTTGAGCATCCCCCTCCAAGGAATCATCAAACCCACGTTCTTCCATAGTGATCATCAACTTGAGCAAAAGGATATCTTCGCTGGTAACAATCTGGCAGTTGCAGTCTTCCTTCAACCAGATTCCCACTTCGGTGTCCAAGTTGAGTGTTTCTCCTTCTTCCGTAATGTCTCGCTGGTTTGTCATAACAGAAAAGGCTGACATGCAATGTGTTTTACGCTGTCGCAAATTGTATTTTTGTTTTACTTTTTGGGAAATCATCAATCCTTTACAGATTGAAGTCCGCTTCAAATTCAATTCCGACAAACTCAAGGCTGATGAACTCGAAAAGATTATCAAATCCAAAGAGAAAACTCTCAACTCAAAAATCGTGTCGGAGTATTTAATGAAGCAATCCAAATCCAAATCCTCAAACTTACGGAATCTTGGACGGCCGCCCCAAGGCAATGAAGATGACGATGACGATGAAGATGAGGAACCGCTATCGAGAAGGACACAGACAACGCGTCCCAAACCCGTCTCGCCAGTAGCGGTGAATCCAGTCGAGCAGTCATCACCAAAGGAATGCCCCGATCTGGAAGAAGATCCCGATGACCAACTCGTCGATTCTGACTCGTGGTCAATCGATCCTCACTCAAGCCAATTTGTCATCCGCTTCCAACACTTCAATCAACGGATCGATCAGATTTATCTGCTCTCAATCCAGAAATTCTTCAAGCTAATCCATTCTTCTGCCACTTCCGTGCCTTGAATACTTCCCCATCTTCGACTCGTCCTTTTTTGTTTGTTGGTTTGGTTGCCCCAAATAAGAACCAATCAAAAACAGAAAACCTGTCATAAACATATGTGCATTAACATATATGTATATAGATAGATAGTTATACATAGATGTGAACTTGCCATGCAATTTCTTTGGTTCCACTTTTAAAGCCCCCCCCCCCCTTTTTTGCACATAGGTAAGAAAAACATATTGTATATATTGCAGTTGTGTTTTTCTTTTTCTGTTCTTCTTTCTCATTGAATTGCGTGTAGTAAGCTTTCCGTCATTATCTTCAATACATATGCACACATATGGATACTGGCGCCTTTGAAGTTGGGTGTGACACAGAAAGAAAGGCTTCAAAGGGTTTTTCTAGCTGGGTTATGCAGCCCAGCTTGTTTTTCAGCATTATTTGTATTGAAATCTCCTGCAGCAAGACAGAAATATTGGTGCAGTGGGTGTGTTGAGAATAAAAATTAAGAAATGTTTCAGTAGTTTTCCATTTTCTTGGTTTTTTTTTTTTTTTCAAAAATACATCTGCAATTGGGGAGGCTGCGGGGAGTTGGTAAGAATGAATGCAAGGGGAAATAATGAAAAATTAGTGCTCTTAAAGTGGAAAACATATAATATTCAAGCCTCATGAGTGCAAGTTCACTGTTGGAAAACTGATATGGACCAATCTTCAGGGGGTAGAGGGATGATAGTAGATCCCATTCCAAAACAAAAACTTCCATATCAACTTTGTGACATTTACTCAAAGAGTATATGATTTATGTCACCCATCTTTGAGAACCTTGAATTTCTTCTATTTTTTTCCTTTCACTATGAAAAAACAACTCAAGAAACTGCTGTCAGTTGACATGCAGCATACTCAAGTTGATATTGAGTTGATACCAGGCTCAGACAAATTAATCCCAGGGCAGTACACACTGGAATGTTTGGAAGTTCCTCAGCTTAAGTCTAGTGCACAACTGGGGTGCAGAGACTGAGCCCTGTCAAGGCTCAGTGCAGATCAGCCCCTCTGGCCCAGTCAGCAAGGGGGTCATAGGCACCCAGGCCAGGATGCATGTAATACCCATCCAGTTGACCTTGAGGAATCTATCCCGGTTGACAAATATACACAGCAACCAGTTGAGTCTTGACCCAGAGGGCTCTCTCCCGGCCAACATGATGATGCAATAGTTGACTGGTCATCAAGTGGGTCTCAGCCCTCTCAAGTGCTGGTCATCAAGAGGATCTCATGTTCTGGTCATAGAAAGGGTTGTGTACCCACTCAATGAATGGTTGTGTGCCGGTCATCAAGAGGGCTGAGACCACTTGATGACTGGTATGTTCAGGTCATTGAAATGGTTGAGACCCACTTGATGACCTGTTCATTGAGAGGGCTCAGACCCTCTTGCTGACTGGTGTTTGCTGGTCATTAGAGCGGGCTGAGACCCTCTTGATGACCAGCACAAGGCTTGCCAAGACCCTCTGGATGACCAGTATGTTTGTTTTGGTCATTGAGAGGGTTGTGTACCCTCTTGATGACCAGTGTGTGCCAGTCATTGTGTAGTTATGTTGGCCAGGAGGAATTGCTCCGGTCAACGTGCTTGTACCCAGTCAAAGTGGGTGGCCTCTTTGCTGGGAGGGATGTGTCCATGAGGCCAAAGGAATCATTATGGGATTGTGCAGTCCATTGGCCAGGCTGAGTTTCTGAGGACACCTGGAGGCACAGTGCTCAAACTTGAGCCCTTAGCTGTGCCTTGTGGCTTAGCACCAGCCCATGCTGAGCTAGGCTGGAAGTACCCTGAAAGAACCCAGGTACTGATCAAAGTACTAGCATGGTAACTGTATGTCAACTGACATCAGTTTCTCAAGTTTTTTTCATAGTGTTTGTAGAAGCTGCTGACCAATCAATCATTGCCAAGTTTTGTGAGGTAGTGGTGGTGTTGGATGTTTTGTAATTGACTGACAATGGGAGGTATGTGTAGTATCATCATGCCTCCCAGGTGAAACTCAGGTGAATCAATGTTGTCACTTGTTTTTACCCAGCAACACAAACTTCAGTGTACCAGCTGTACATAGCAGAATAATACCCCAACGAGGGTGGATTGCTTAATAATGACAGTCTATTAGCCTGGTTCAAGTTGGTTCTTGAACAGCAAAGTTTTGAATTTTAATTAAAACCAGCTCACTTAAGGACATTTTAGCTTAAAAAGTTGATTCCCATAACCATTCTAAGCTCCCTATTTTTTGGACCAGCAAGTGTGATTTCAGTTGGGGACTTAAAATGCCCCAAAGTGAACTGGGCTATTTCATTCATGATTTTATGGGCAAAAAGGTGGCTTGTGTCACTTTTCTAGTGTTTATGGTGTTCAAAGTTGAAATTTATGCGTGTATGAATGTGTAAATCATAAATTCATAACACTTTGTAGGCTGGGAAAGCCCAAGATTACATCATGAATTTCACACCATAATTGCAAGAAACCTTCATGTAATATTCACCTGGAATTGAAGCTGGGAAAAATAAATTATCTCCCAAGAATAATTCACATAGCTGCTCTTAATGACTCAAAACTCAACCCAATTTGTACCATCAATCAGAGACCTTATCATCACACAACAATGAGCTATATTCCATCTCATGTTGTTTCAATTTCTTTCAATTTCTTCAAGGGGCTTGTAGCATCTTTCCAAATTGGGACAATCTAACAGATATTTGCTAAGAAAGTTAGTGCCTGTGATCATGCTCATACCACCTGGTTGTGGCTTCTTCTTTGCTACTGAAAACATGGTCACATTTTTTGTCTCAATTCTCAGTTTCTAATGATATTACTCGCACATAAGGACTTTGACCCATAGAGAATGCGGTGACCTTTTCACAGAGATAATCTACCCTAGCATAACTTCGTTTGAGGGTGAGCTTTCAAACGGATTCCTGTGGAAGAATATCCAATCAGTAAGATATAGACCAGAGGGTTAAATTGGATCGGGCGGAAGCGTACATGAAGAAGAGCGTTCATCTTGTTCACGCGGCTCAAGACACTCAAGTCGATTGTCTTGTCGCCAAAGTCGACAATCAGGCCACCCAAGATGGTAGGCTTAACGACGTTCTTGATTCGGACCGTCTTGGCCTGCTAGACACACATGGTCAGAAGATCATTCTCGCCGATTATGGAATGAGTCAATATAACGGCCTTACCTCAGCGGCAGTGCTTTTCTTCAAGCTGGTTTCCAGGCGACTTTGGAGCGAGGATTCAAGGGGTTGGGCCGAGGTGATTGTGATAGTCATCTCGCCGCGATGAGCACTCATCAAGTTCAAAAAGTCTTCAATGACCTAACAAGAGAGTTCTATTAGAAACTCGACCTTATTCTGGTCCGACAAATCGCAGTCTGTTTCTTTCATAAGTACTCACTTTCTCGGTTTCGTATAAACGACCATTCTCTCCGAGGACATCGAAGAAGTTCTTGGTTAGTTCGGTTGGTTGACCAAGTTTGCTCATCATGTCAGATAACCCTTTCTTGCGGTCGCTTGCTTGAAGGGTAGGGTTGTGGAGGAACTGCTTGATGGCCGATCCTAAAGATGTTTGATAAATGAAATGTGTCAGAAAGATGGACCTAGCGTAGGACGATCTGTTGAAGAGAATTTCATGGGGCATCAAGGCGGACCATCTTTGCTAGAAAGCACCCGCTGGATGGACGAAAGGTCTTTCTCGACGGTGCTCAAGGTCTTTTCATCCTTCTTGATTGCGGCCGAGTATAATGCGCTTGCGTATTTCCCCGAGAGTCCTTGCAACTGAATCGGTGGCTGGCGTGAGTCACAACATCAATGACGTCAGTTGGCGGTCCGTTCTGCATGATGCTCATGTACTGGATTCCATCCCAGGCAAAATGAACCCGGGAGACTGGTCCGATAGGGTGGACTGACCTGTTTGGAGGCGGCGGTTGCATATCCACGGGTGCATTTCAAGGCACGGTAGACTGGGCCGGATGCCATGACTTGTCGCTCTCTTTCGATGATCGGTCGGGTGGGAGTGGTGCCGTGGGCTCGGTGCTTGGTTGGTGGTGCGGTGTTGCTGCTGCCCGGTGGCTGGCTTCCAATCTTACCCGAGGGGGACCCACTCGACTGAAGCATACACTCGCTATTCGCATACATCACACCTTATTGTGCTCGCTGCGTACATACATATAACATGAACTTCATTTCTCTCTGAAATGTATTTTTCCAAGTCTATAAATTTACAACTGGCGGCTTGGTATTCACTCGACGTGTTCTGCAGCCATGATGATTGTACGAGTTCAAGCTTGAAGAATCCATGGCTGCTGACCGAGTGTTTGGACTTTTTGAAGAATGGATACCAAAGTTAACGTTCTCCAAGCATCGCTCGATAATCATGGTCTCACTGATCTTAAATTTAACAGTGTTGATAAGCTTGATGAAATCTTTCATGCAATCATGAATCTTAACAATCCCCCAAATTCGGTGCTACAAGAACGATGTGTGTCAAGTAGAAAGAAATTATGCGGTACAACAATGAGAGTATGGAACAAGGATTGAATACGGTAGGTGTTTGGAGAAGTCTTGAAAAGAAAGTGGAATGGCAGAGTTGAATTTGCCGTAGGTCCATGTAGAAGAGTGCTGGAGGAGAGGTCTATGTAAAAGAGTGCTGGAGGGTCATAAATTTCAACCCCAGTTTGTCAAGCAGCTTCAATGCGTTCTGACTTGGAACCAAGATTTGCACACGCGAGCGTCAGTTAGTTAGCCCATTCAGCGTAGTCCTGGGTAACGCGAAAGTAATAATAAGAGTAATAATGTGTTAGTATATTAGGTTGATTCTCGTGCAACTGGGCAATTATGGATCTCAAGAACGAGAAGGAGATTGCAGAGATGACTTACGGAGCCTAATACAGCTGAAATTTTCACAGCTTCAGATCTCACAGTGCCCATTTGGCGCTTTTGGGTCGATGAACCGGGGCCATAATTACCATATTCTTGGTAAGTAACGTGTTCATTTCGAGGTTCTGACCCTTCATTCCAAGGAATCCATCCCAGGGGATTGACGATGTTGCTCAGGAAAGAATTCTGGAAAACCACGGCTGCGTATGGTGACCACGGGCGACCGAAGTATACTGACCCGGGTTGGGTGGTTTGGCTGGATGGCAGTACTTTGGATTTGTTGATCACAAACATCGTGTTTCCTCCTTGACTTCTTCGCTGGGCAGTAATGCTATTTTTGAAGAACATGGGACGGAAAATCAAGTATGAAACTTGAGTGTCAGATTGTGGGTTACTTCATTCTGTCCTATCACCACACGTACGTTGCATAGTGCTTAGGGGGTTTGACAACTATTTCGGACATCTCAAACCAAGCGGTTCCGGGGCCGAAGATGAAATCTGATTTGTGGGAAAAACAGGCACAGGCAGCATTAGCACCATTTTTCTTTTATTCTGATGGGCCCAATATTCAGAAGGAATTGCTTACCGACGGCTCCTTCAACTCGACATCCATAGAAGTATGAAGAAAGGGTTTTGACCAAAAGAGTGTCCTGGTAGCTGCTGAAAGTACAATATTTATAGACTGAGATTGTTTGAATTTCGTCAGTTTGAGCTCTGGCTTGATGTTTTCAATACATCTCAAGGATAAAAAGAGAAAAACTAGGCAAAGTTTGATAAAAACTGACTGACCATGTTTCTGTCCCTCGGCTGTTAATGCCACTGCTTGGGTATCAGTCCCTGTCCCGAATGAATTTATGGCATTCCTATTTTTTGGAAAGTAGATTGATTAGTTCATACTGTGTGTATTAAACCCCGGCGAAGTTGCCTGCTAGTGCTACTTTGGCTTGTATGAGAGTTGTGAAAAATGGTTGGGATTGTCACTCACACGTTGCGCATCTCGAAACTGCATAGTGCAACCGGGGGATCATTGCAAAGTGATGAAGGGCCAATCAGCCGAATTCTACTGGTTTTGAAGCCTTCTGAAGGCTGAACAGCAGCACTCAAGCTTGCATGACATACCGGGGGCTTTGCACCCAAATGGCTGAACTTGGGGCATTTTCACCACCGCGACTTGCTGCGCTGACTGCCACCTGTACCGTGACTTGATTGCTAGCAAGCGAGGTGGGATCAGACGAGTATCCTTGAATCCGTAGAGGCTATTCCCCCGATGAACCGATGGAGATTTGCATTTTCATCAGCCTTGTGCCGCTTCTCTCTTTCTCGTGACTGTGATAATATTGCAATCGCATTTGGAGGATTGTAACTTACGTATTTGTACTTGATGTGGACTTGTTCATGGTATGTACCTACAACAAAAACCGTCAATGTGTCAGCCCGCGAACCGGGCAAGTTGTCATTTTTCCTAGGAAGCCCATTCCTCGTGCTATGGCATTGGGAGCTTACCAGCGGTGATGAAAATGATCTGCGGGCCTTTTAATGTCTTCAACGCGTTTACTGCGGCAGTGATAGTGCTATCAACAACAAGATAAGATCGAGGGGATGTCAGCTGAGTGTGCTTTTTGGGACAAATGGCGCCGTTCAGACTGAGTACTTACTTGAACTCTCCATGGTGGGCATTGTTTTGCCGCACGACCAAACTGCCGGGTGGCGGGTCTGTGGAGCTGAAGGAGTTTTCTTGACCTCGTTTTTGGTGAAGAGCTGCTGAAGGAATGTAACTGCTCACGCAGATTTGTGACGTGTATAACAGTGAAAAAAGAATGTAGATGACAATTGCAGATGCCATTCTGTTAGTATAATAATGATTGTATGGTGCAAGGATGCGAAGTAGTGACTATTGAGATAAGGAATGAAAGTGATGGGGGTATAGGAGAGGTACCCCGAGTCGACAGCTTATGAAGTAATCTGCTCAGCGACTGGCTCCCGTAGGATCCCACTGACACGACGCTTCTAGCCTCTAGGGACATATATTCGGATGAAACACATCTGATGGTCTCGAGGGTCATTGGTCAAATCATCCCAGAAGCCTCCATCTCCATGACTTTCTCTGCACTGCACTCAGCTGGGAAAATTACAATACGCGGCCGGAGAATGTCCTGACCAGTTCATACTCTCGCATACATCAGCATACATACTCGTACAGAACACAATCTTCTTCCACGTGGCAACTGCGTTGCGTTGCCATCCTATAAGCACTGATTTATAATTTTTTAAAACGAACCCCTAGGAGAATGCTCCAGTTTTCTTATTTATGTAGTGAAACACTAACGACCTTACGTGCAAACAAGGTTGCTGATCTACTGTCTAAAGGGTTCATGCACATACAAGTAGGCCGCCACTAGCCGGCGTCACCGTGTCGACGAGGATTCGCGGAACACAGAACTTCGGCGACTGAATTCTGAAGATCCCTAAAGCGTTATGTGTATGTATGCGTCGACGAAAGATTTTGCCGCAGCTATGGGGGCAAATTTTTTGCTCAAAATTCTTTGAGCTCTTGCGCTTCGCGCATGAGCAAGAAGATCCGGATTTTAAAAAAATGTTAAGGATGTAGCTTTTTGACTTAAATGACCAGACATGTACAGATTGCTGGCGAGTTTTTGGCACAAAGCTGCGGGGGAAATATTAAGTAAATACATTCTTCAACTGTTAAGTTCAACAGTGATTCGCACTTGTTCAACAAGATTTTATGTTTCTAATTTACATATCTGCCACTTTCCTTTCTGCATCATGAACAACTTTACCATATGATTATAAAGATACGCTGTATTCACGCAGGCTCCCTTATGTCAGGATGCGCTAACGGATCAAGAAATAGAAATGTAAATGTTGATGTGGTGCTTCAGAGAGTTTCTGAATATGTTTCGACACTTGGAGGATGGTATTGATATCTTGCTTCATCGACGTAGTCTTATCCTTGCTGTGCGGACACATCGAATGATCAACTAGATTATTCCCATCCTACCAGGCTTTGGTCCCAGATTGTTTATCGGTGTTGTTTCTACTGATCCAGCTGGCATTACAGTTGAAAACATTTGAAACAGGATAAGAAGGATTGAGGATCAATTGCTTCAGACAAAATTTGGGTGTACAAGCTGGATAAAGATTGAGGCGTGGACACAAAGATTCCAGGGCGGCAAAAACACCCTCAAGTCCCAGTCCAGTTGAATGGAATCCGCGTCCGCAGCGGCCTTTAGTTCAGTGAACCCTCCCAGGTTTGGTCTAGGATGTCTTTTGAGAGCTTTTGGAACTTGTCTTCGGAGTCGGCGCGTTCGAAGAAGCTGATTTCGCTTTGGGGGTTCTACGTCTGGTTGTGGCGGATGATTTTTTCTTCTTGACGCTCAATGGATTGGGACCACCTGATCTTCGTTTTTTGTTCTTCAGCAGTTTATTTTCCAGTTTATGGGCTGAGTGAGTTTGACCGGTAGATAGTGTTTGTGGCTGTGTTGGTTGCGGATTCGTGGCGGATGAAGATTGAATGAGCTGAACCGGGACGCCTGAGTCGAGTCCAGTCTCTGCCGATTTCAATTGCTCAAGCTCTTCGAGGGGAACGTGTAGTTTCTCTTCTTGCAGCTACGAAGAAAAAAGAGTAAAATGAGATGATGCACAAGCTTCCTGCGAATTTGATGCCTTACCTGTTTGCGCCTCAACTCGGTTGCCGGCCCTTCGTCTTCGAGAAGGAGGGTGCCACTCCGATTAACGTAGATAATAGGTACACCAATTATCTTTTCCCGTAGATATGTGCGAAAGGTAGGATCTTGGGTGCAAATTATGTAGCGTAATCGATTCTCCGTGTCGCCCAGAATTCCTTTGATACACTCAACCGAGCTTGTCTTAGTTTGCCAGTGGTTGCACTTTCGTCGCTCGCAAAGATTGCGAGTAAGGTCTACTGCTTCTTGAGCCACCTGACTTCCATCGGACGCCAAGTTGATTAAATGCGAAATTGAACATTGTGTAATCACTGTAGACAGAACGGAAGTCGATTCACATCAGCCCTAAGAGTGATTTATTTCAAGCCGGTAGATTATCGGATTAGTAAAGGACAGAGGATCAATTGACAAACGGGCTCAATACGAACTTGGTTTAACAGTTCCTCCAAGGACGGCGGCTAAGCGACTTTGAACCTCCATCTTTTGAGTAATCGCTGTGACAGCAAAATCGGCATCAACTACAGGATTCGGAAAAATAAATCTGTCAACTTCCCACACTGATTCGTATGTTTCAGAAGCGGACTAACGAACAAAGCACTTGATAAGGTTCCCGAAATTTGAAAATTGAGTTGTAGATTGACATGGTCCTTCGGTTAGCTTTGTTTCGTTTGGTTTTCATCTTTGGGAGATATCAGCGGTCCTGGTGGAGGCCGGAAGAGTGCTTGAAAGTAGCCTTTGCCGGAATAAGATGTGGGTAACGATGTGGCTGTTTCAACTGCTGAGACCTTGCTTCAAGCTGCCCATCGTCCCCGCGGCAGGAAATTGCATATTTATGTACTTACTCTGATTTTGAATATTCAAACGACTCAGGGGGGTAGGCGAGGTAGGCGGTGCCTACACCCGGGGAGTCCTGCAACAAGGATATCCCGAGGAATCCTCGTGGATTCCCCGTCCTGCGCAAGGTTGGACCAGCGGCTTCTGGTCCACACGTTCACGTGCTCTCCACCAAGTGGATCACGGGGGCACCTCGTGATGGCCCCAAGGATTCAACGGATATTTACAGTGTATTGCACTGCAAAAAAAACTGTGTCAACTGTGAGCAGTTGACATGCGGCAACTCTGAGGAAGCTTGTGGTGTTACACCAGCCTTACTCAAGGTTTGACTCAACCCAAGCTTCAATGCACAGTCACTGTGCACCTTGCACAGTGACTGTGCCAACAAAGGCACTTCTGCATTCATGTGGAGTTACAATGGCAGCTTGGCTTGAGTATCCTGCATGTCAACTGCAAGCAGTTGACCAAGTTATTTTTGCAGTGTTGTCTTTTCCGTAAAGCTTGGACCTGCTTGGAAAATTTCTCAAAATTTCTTGTTTTGTTGACCGAGGGAAATGCCATATTTTTCATATCCCTCCGCATGCGGCATCTTGACAGATGTCAGATAAGGCCCAAGGCCAAATACACCCCCGGAGCCAACATCCTAGGTGGTCTACATGCGCGTTGGGTTAGAGAAAAACCGAGTTCATATTCTGAACCGGAGTGCCTTTCTTACCCCATCAGCCAGTGCCCCTGACAATGGAGGACTTCCTGTCAATCTGGGAACTCAGATTTTTCTAGATTTTGCAGGGAAATCTGGGCTCGATCGTCCCAAATCCTAGATCTGCCTAGATTTCCCTGCAAAATCTGGGAAAATCTGGGTTTCCAGATCGGCGGGAAGTCCTCCAATTGGCCGCTGCCCTCTGCCAGTATGGGGGCCAGTGAGGGGCCGACAGAGGGTGGGTTGTCATCCCAGGCAGAAGTAAATCTCAAAGTTTCATTTAAAGTTGGATGATGTTTTTTTTGTGCATGTGCTTAAATAACCTTGAATGCAAGGTTTACCCAAAGTTTGGTGCAAACTGTGATTTTAGGTTAAGTGCATAACAAAACCAGAATTTGTGGAAAAAATCCAAGCATTCTAGAAAAGACAATATGTACCCGTGGAATCCACGTGGCCATGTAGGCGGGCCTTAAAAATTCAGCGGGAGAACAGCCCGTTGTAAACTATCACTAGTGGGACTCCAACTCACAGCCAGGCAGGGAACATAGATGTGAGGGAGTGCCACACAACTCAGCCATTTCACACTGTTGTGCCCCACTGTTTTACACTATATCAACCCCCCAAACAATGGTTTGCAATTGGTTTTTTCATTTTTTTTTCCTCTCTTCAAAATCAAGTTTTCTTGGACTTTCAAAACCTCAGGACCAGCCTGAGGTGGTCCTGGCTGGAAGTAAAAAAAAAAGAAAATGCTGTAGAACCAATGTGAGCAACAAGCTGATGTGGTCTCCACACGTGCCAGGAAGGCACATCATGGAACCAAGGGGGAAAAGTGTGAAGCCCATTGGTTCCACGTGGAAAAAAACTGTTTCGTGGAACCGACGAGCTTACCAAGGGGTTACCAAGCTGATCCTTGTTGGTTCCACGGATTAACCTCCTGTTGTCAGTTCCACAAACGGGTGTGGCAGGAAGTACCCCCGCTGTGTAAAGTAAGTAAATATGTATCTCCCTCCGGGAGGGACTTTGGCATGCCTTATTGGCAAAACTTGCCTGAGAGAAATGCCAATGGTCCTTCCTTTTTTATGCTAAGGCCCCTGCATGGTGCTGTCTTTGTGTAATCGCCCTCTATCTTTAAACTTAAACTCATCAGAAGCCTGGCTATCTCCTGCTACCTTCATGTGAATTTTTTTCCCTCCCAAACTCAAGATACAAGGCATGTAGTAAAAAAATCCTCATGCTGGCTAAAAAGTTGCGGCATCATTGTTTTTGGAATTGACTCCCTCAGGATTTGGATTGAACTGGGGCAAATGAATTTTCCCACAAGCATCCTGCCCCTTTAGGCACCTTTTCTCTTTTCTGTCATTTTTTTCTCAAGGCAAGTTATGCATTTGCACCAGAGATGTATATTAAGCAGCTCAGGGTTGAATTTTGTAGTCCACCATCTTCAAGATGGTATTCTGAGCAAAGCAGGAGGACCTATGTTGATTTGAGTGCATTGATTATCAAGAAATATTGATGGATTCATGGGAGGTTGCAGAGCTATAGCAACATTTGTGGGGCATGATGGTTTTGGGCATTGCTCTCAGTCCTAAATCATCAATACCACATAAGTCCCTCCAATGGAGGCACTTTGCGCCTCCACCTTTGGATTTGTTAAGTTTGAGGCAGGGCACCTGACTGGTCCCCATAAACCCTCCTCAAAGCATATGCAGAGCCCGTGCAGGTAGGAGCCTTGAGGGGTGTATGATACACCCCTACATCATTTGTGTAAAAATTTTATACAGGGGTTGCGGTCCATGGGTTACATGTTGTGTAACAATGTTATAGGGGGGTTGTGGTGCCCGGGTTACATGTTGTGTAACAATGTTATACAGGGGTTGCAGTGCCTGCGGAGAAATCCCAAAGAGGCCATCTGCAACGGGCCTTTTGGGTGGACAACTCCCATTCCTTGGCAAAAGAAATAATAATAATAATAATAATATAAGATATGAGTATTGATGAGTCCCAAATCAAAAACTTATTTGGGAGAACAAATCTCAAATCACCAGGGGGGGATGTGTGGCACTCTCTAGAGAGTGCCAAGCCGTAATTTTATGAGTCAAATGGTCTGATGTGAGGTTAATATCAGCTGCAACTCTTTGTTTAACTTTCTTCCCAACATAAGGGTAACTGTAGGTGAAGTTCTTGTGAAATGATCTTTCACTCAATGCCAACAGATGCACATGTCTCTGTTTGAATTGTAATTTTGGTTCATATTGATCACAACACTGGATGTGAACTTCAATTCACAATATTTTTTTTGAAAAATTTAACTATAATTATGCTCAAAAATATCCTGAGCAAGTGACAAGGAATAATTTGCAGAGCTGATTTTTTTATTCAAAACACACACAAATTAACATATTGAAACAAAATTATAAAATATACCAACTGCAATGGCTCAGCCAGGTATATAAGATCGACCATTGCGGTAAATTTCTGCAATGTCTATTTCCATGATAAATTGGGAGCAAAGCGGTGTGAAATCAAATGCCTATTCTTCATGTACCAAGCAGCACTAAAGCTGGGAAAATCTGTGTAACTTGTAATTTTCCTCCCTGCAATTTGGGAGGTGAACAATACTAGATACTGTTTTCCCTACCATATTTACAAAAGGACAGACCATTTATGAAGGGTGAATTTTGAAGTGACATCAGATTTTCAGTTGGTATCATGCACCATATATGTGAATACATACTGCACAATTTCCATAACTTTACACCCACCTGAATGAAAAGATGTGGGGGCTGGAGGCAAAAATAAATAAATTTCTCCAAGATGATGGTGTATGTTGGTGGATATCAACAGGTTCGTCCATATTTCAGTGATCCTGGAACCAGAAGAGAGGATATTTCAGAAGCTGGTCTGAGAACTGTGAGTTGAGCAGTCAATTTTAGAATGCCTGTGCAAATTCCAGCATGTGTTGCAACTTTTGTCATGTAAATTGATCATCTTCACTCATTTTCCCTGAATTTTTCCATCAATTTTATCCTACAGGTAGCATGTCTTCATCACAGGTACCATTGTTTCCATGTGCATTGTGCAACAACATGGTTTGATTGCTTTTATTACATGGTAATTAGTACCACTGGGTGTCAGATAAGACTGATCCACTTGGGACCTGCTGTACCCAGACCAATCAAAACAATGAGCACTGGAGTAGCACAAGTGGAATTTATATGTGGTGGAAAGCACAAAAAAAGACTTGTGTCCAGCGAGTTTCAAGCTGGGCACAATTTAACCACTGTGAAAAAAACTCAAGAAATTGGTGTCAGTTGACATGCGATAACTTTGATATTACTTTGATTTGAACCTGGGTTCTTCCCTGTTCATTCCATGAGTCTTCCAGACTAGATATTTTCCATGTTCATTCCATCATTAACAGATGTAGTGCATACACCTATGAATGGGTTATGCTTGCATGAAAGGGGTATTTCCACATGAAAGGAATAACATCAAAATTGTATTCACACATGAAAGGGATATGTACGCATGAAAGGGGAATGTGAAAAGGTGTATTTACACATAAAACGGATATTTTCACATGATGAAAGGGGTATGTGCACATGTAAGGGGTATTCATGAAAGGGATATGTATACATCAACGGGGTATGTGAAAATGAAAGGGTTATGTACACATCATGAAAGGGGTTTGTACACATCAAAGGGGCATGTAAAAATGAAAGAGGTATTCATGCATGATGAAAGGGGTGCATGCACAGGAAAGGTGTGAATATGAAAGGGGTGTGCAAATGAAAGGGATATATACACATGAAATGGGTATTTGCACACAAAAGGGATATGTGCACATGAAAGCAATATGTGATGAAAGGGGTACGTGCACATGTAAGGGGTATTCATGAAAGGGATATGTATACATCAAAGGGTTATGTGAAACAAAGGGTTACGTACACATGATAAAAGGAGTTTGTACACATCAAAGGGGCATGTGAAAATGAAAGAGTTATGCATGCATGATGAAAGGGGTGCATGCACAGCAAAGGTGTGAATATGAAAGGGGTGTGCACATGAAAGGGATATATACACATGAAATGGGTATTTGCACACAAAAGGGATATGTGCACATGAAATCAGTATGTGCACTTGAAAGGGATAGGGGAACATGAAAGGGGGATTGCACAGGTCTCAACTGAGTATCTTGAAACCTGTGCTAAGTTTTTTGTAGTTCATAACTAGTTTGCATAAATTAGGCAATGTGCAAAGATTGCAGGGTAGAAGAAAATTGGCACTCATGGGTATGATCCTTGTTCTAATTGAGGATTAACTTGAGTATGCTGGATGTCAACTGACAGCAGTTTCTTGAGTTTTTTTCATAGTGCAACTACAATGGCAGGGGGGAAACAGGGATCAGACTTGTATCCCCGGGTGTCCCCGGGAAGCGGGATTTATTTTTGCAATGTCCCCCGTGATGTTTGGCCAAACATCAGGGTGGACATTGGAATGCGGCTGATCTACCCAGCCTCAATGAGCACTGTGTGCTATCATTGAGCTGGGAAATCCTTCACACCATGAACATCATAATACACACTGGTCATTGAGCTTAGATTTTCCAGGCTCAATTACCAGTATGTACTGCCTGTTGAGCTCGGAACGGCTAAGATCAACGCTGCAACTGATATGATCCATGTATTGTATATGCATATACATTGGATTGTATTGGTTTCTCAATACACCAGATCTGGAAATTGTGGATCACATTGAACAGGCAACCCAATACCAATCCAATGTATTGGTTTCCCCAATAGAAGCTGGGCAAAAAATATGTATAGGATTGAGAATCCAATTCTATAGGATCAAGAATCCAATCCTATAGGATCAAGAATCCAATCCTGTATAAAGATGGCAATTGGTACCCGTGTACCGCTAGCGGTACCCGGGTACCGCCTGTTTTTAGCTGTTTTTTGGACTCAGATGAACACCAGGTACCGCATCCGGCACCGCCTGGCGGGTGCCAGCGGGTGCGGGCGGTATTTGAGGGGGGTAACAGCGGTACCCGGGAGTTTGCAGTGAAGCCAATGCGTCTCATCCCAGCCATCCTCATCCTCTTCTCTCCCCCTCTACCATGCCACACCTCCCTCGCTACCGGCGGCTCCTCCGCCAGCTCGCAACCACCCGGCTTGCCGGAGGACGACCAGCGCTGCAGGGTGTGCCCGGCAGCAGTTCAGCCGGCGCTTGGCTTGGCTTGTAAGACTTGTGTCGCTTGCGGGTGGATCCCATGGTCAAGGAGTGGGCTGGTGAGGTGGTGATTGGAAGGGCCCGGAGGGCAGTGATCGGATATGGGTGAGCAAAGAAGGGGAAAACCCCCGGCTCGAGGCCCCCTAGCTCCCTGGGTATAAGGCGGGTACCGCTAGCGGTACCCGGGTACCCGCTGGTTTTGGAGACAAAACAGACACCAGACACCGCACCCGGCACCGCCCGGCGGGTGTCTGGCTGGTGCAAGCGGTACCCGCCCGCGGGTGCCGGGTACTCCCAAACGGGTACCGAATGCCATCTGTAATCCTGTATCGGGGTATTGGGTGATTTCATCAATTATAATGATTTTATTTCTACTAAATAGTCAAATCGTGTATATAGGGGGAGGGGGATCAATCAAGCAACTGCAGATCACTACTTAGTCATATGTTGTATATATTTTGAATTTCTACTTTGTCAGATCATGTATATTTATTATTCAAGCAACTGGAGGCGGTAGGGGGATAATCAAGCAATTGCTGATCACACTGGAATGTTAATATAGAAAGAAAGGGAAAGGGATTTACTTCTGTTATGGCCTGGTGTATACCTCTCTGGGGGAGAGTTGACGCCCGCTACAATCGTGTAGTCGGGTGGTACCTTTTCTTCCTTCCCCGGGGTTTTTACAGGTTATGAGCCCAGCGTTACCTCTGTCGCGTGTTCAATTCCCATTGCCTGCATCTCGCACATGTCACATCTCCCCAGCTTGTAACCCTCACATAACATGACATAACTGTGTTAGCTACTCCTAGTCTTACATACAAGCATATTATTGATTATTGGTTTAGGAGTGTGGTTGCCTTAAAATAGTTCCACGGTTCATGGGTGCCAAAAGTCCCATTTTAAGATAAATCATAGTATAGTCTTTAAAAAATAGCATTAGTATAGTAGCCAGTATGCGTGAAAGTTGACAGTTAACAAGTCTGTCGGGGAGTAACACTTAGATTTGTATGTAGTTTCACACCAGTCCATTTGGTGTCCAATCCAATATCACCTCTGTTATCAGTGATATTGGCTTGCGGGGGAGTGTTATGGCCTGGTGTATACCTCTCTGGGGGAGAGTTGACGCCCGCTACAATCGTGTAGTCGGGTGGTACCTTTTCTTCCTTCCCCGGGGTTTTTACAACTTCTCCGAGGGCGCCTTGGACGCCACAGAAGTTGAGGTGGTAGCTTTGGTTGCAGCCAAAGTCGAGGCGGTAGCTTGCTTGGGTTTTGCTTGTGCCGCTTCTTCCAAGGCATGGTTGATAATTCCCTGAGCCGCCGCAAAGTCGCCATTGGCCTGGAAAACCTGTCTCAACCATTGATGAGAGCTTACACATCTCTCTATGGTTCTGATGGCCAAGCTTCCTCGATTGTGTGCAGATATTGGCTGCTGCTGAGAAACATCATTCAACGCTTGCCGAGGTGGCCGAGCATGCCATTTAGCTCTTTGTTATCATTGATAATATTGGAAATTCTTGATGATGATCCTAATCAAGCACAAACCCATTTATTTACGGTCAGTAGATGACTAATTGATTGAACAACCAATTGACTTACGTTCCACCAAGCAAGGCACTGGTCTGCGCTGTCAGTTGGAAGTTTATACTTCCCAGAAAGGTACATTGCTAACTCATCCTCATCTTTGGCCTCGGTTGCATCCGGGAAGAAATCAATCTCTCGTACTCTTCAGCAATGTTTAGAAGGTTGCTGACTTGAAATTGTTGCAACGCTGGGCCGCTACGCTACACTACGCTACAGGGCCACTTAGTGTTAGCGTAGCGGCGCTAGCAGGAGGCCAGTTTTCCTGTAGTTTTAGCGGGATTTTACGCCGCTAACACCAAGCATTAGCGTAGCTTTTTTTAGTGATAGCGCAAAAACAAATCTGCTACGCCAACGGTTAGCGTAACGGAATAGGCGCTAACGGATTTTCGCTCCCCCGGTAGCGTAGCGCAATGAATTCCCGCTACGCTAGGGCGGCAGAAACTGGGCAGAAATGACATGCTAGTTTTTTTCCTGTATTTGTGTGACTGCAGGAAAAAAATGGAGTGTTATTTCTGCCCAGTTTCATCTCTGTAGTTGCGCGGGGACAAAATCGGGCTGTTTCTGCCCAGTTTTTTCCTCAGGCGGCGCTAGCGTACACAAAATCTACGTTAAAAGTTAGTGTAGCTTTCTTCTAAGCTAACACCGCTACGCTAACGCTATCCAGACGAAATTGTAGCGTTAGCGGCTGTAAAAAAACAACTGCTAACGCTACGATAGCGCTACACAAGCGCTTTCTTCTATCTTGTTAGTGTTAGCGGGAAAATCCGGCCGCTAACACTAGCGCCACCGTAGCGTAGCTTATAAAAGCTAACACTAGCGCCACCGTAGCGTAGCTTATAAAAGCTAACACTACGCTACGCTAGCGCTAATGTTAGCGTAGCTGGCCCACTGTTGATTGTTGGCACGTTTTCCTTTGAACCCAAGTTTTCTATGAAATTTTGCTCCTGCTCTTCTTCAACCTCTTGCTTTTGGTCATTTTAATGCTTCTGAAGCAGGTCCTTGGCGTAGTCAAAATTAGCCGGGAAACACACCTGGAAGATTGAGAGTAGATACAAGGGGTGAAGCATGGTTGCAAGGAGAATAGTGTCGCAAAGGAGAGCCTCGCCAAGATAGTCATCCGCCTTTTGAATCATCTTGCGGATCATGGTTTTGAATTCAGGTACAATTCCGGATTTGAGCCGTTCTTTGAGAAAGTCTTTGATGTACTTGTATTTGGCCAACATCAGGCCGGCTGACGAGTGGTTGCCCTCCATCCTTTTAGTAATGAAGTAGAATTCCTATGTATCAATCATTGGTCAGTAATTTGTTCATTTCTCACAGATAATGGGGTCGGAAAAGTGAGACTCACACTTAGTATGTCATTCAGTCTCTTCACAAGATCCCAGTCTTCTCTAGTTATAATAAATCCCTGATAAAAGTTCTTTCCTCCTTCCCACTCTTATCAATCTCTCTCATTTTCAATAAGTTGGGTTATAACGCTACGGGCCTGGTATGCACGGCCGCGGCTTTGCCACTCAACATTCCAACAAATGCCGTACCCAGCGATCAGAGTTGGTCCATCATAATCCATCTTACTTGCCCAGACTGCAAATTCCAACCATTTGGCTGCCAAAGAAGTGATGCGTTGGATCACAAAGTCTACCTTCTTGAGGGCCTCAGACACACCATTCTTCTTCATTTCCTTGGGAGTCTCAACAATTGATTCAGCATTTGATTTGTCAGCATTCGGATCAATATCTGAACCATCTTCGTCTAAGTCTGGGTCAAACTGATTGGCCTCCTCAGTTGGGAGGTTTTTTCCTTCAATCTCCTTGCCAATAGTCTCCAGCCCAGGAACAAATCCAAGGGTCCCATGTTTGGCCTTGACCAACCCCTTGGATTCCTGATCAATTGCCTTCAGGCCACCCAACAAGATTAGAGCAATCTTGTGGCAGAAGCAACAAATATGGTTGCTGGCAAGGTTGAGATGGATGCTGTTCTTTTTGGAAAGAATTCGGTCGACCTTGGCAGTCATGGTACTGTTGTTTGGGCTATGGTTTAGTTATTCAAAAGATTGATACAAGATTAGATTGGATCATCATGACATACGACAGAGAAATAGTCACTTATCTTATTATGAAGTCCCGACTTGGTAATCATGTTTGCAAACGGGACTGCCAGATATTCACCTTTGTGGGTCCAAGAGATGTACTTGATACCCAAGTGACAAATCCAAAAGCTCCAATTGACTGAAATGTAAGCGGCAGCAATTCACATGAATGCATGGTGGTTCCCTTTTGTAGTCCAGATGTCATGGATTATCATAATTTTTGATTTTAGTTTCTGTTAAGTAGACTCAGAAGTCAAATCAGTTAGGACTTGATGGTATAAGAAAGAGACTGGTTTACCTTTAAATTGGAGATTAATTTCTTCTGCAAATTTATTTACAGCTTGTGGGCCTCAAGGGCAGCCCAAGTGCAAGAAAAGAGCTTGATACCCTGGCAAGCATAGTTGAAAGCTATCTCAAGGAGAAAATCTTTGATTCAGATCCATGGAAGTGAAGTCGGGATGAGCCACATGACCAGGATGTGGTTGAGGGTTTGGTTGTCGTAAGATGATTTTCCAAGATACTTGCCCATGAAGCCGGACTGCTTCTTAATCTTCTCTGCTTTGATATCCTTCAACGTCATAGGTAGTTTTGCCCCTGCCTGAATGGCTTCAGCTCTGGCCACACAAGCGGCGCGACCAACAGCGCCATCGCGATGCTTCATCAGGTTGCTTCAGGTATGTTGGCCTTTTTTGTAAGTGTTCAAGCACCATCAGCATTTGTAATAAAGCTTTGGCCCTTCTGTCTGTCAAAAGCAGATCCCAATCAGTATCAAAGATCTGGAATGGATGAATGAGATGAAAGAAGATATACTTACCTCTCCTTTGCCACGGACAGGGGGAAAGAAATACAGACCAACGTTGTCAAACTTGGAAACAGAGGGGCCTTGGGTGTTTTTCTTCTGGGTAACCTTTGCGTTCTCGGAGTCGGAATTCTGGGCAAGGTTCATGGTATCAATGGCTGGGTCTTTCTTGGATTTGGATTCATTGTCAGATGGGTTGTCTGAATCACTTTTGTCGCAGGAATTGGTGTTGGTTATGATGATTTTCTTTTGCTTTTTCTTCTTGTTTTTTGCGGGCTTTGCAGATGCAGATGCAGTCGATATCTTCTGTTTTTTGGGAGCGGATGCCATTTGTTTTGAAGAAGCAACAGAAGATGGGGGTGGTTTTCTTTTATTTTGATTGGACAAGTGGGGGGTTTTGTGGGAGCGTGCCGCCTTGGACTCAGATTCAGAGGCACCGGGCTGAGGGGCTTTCACAAGGGATCGGCGAGTATCATCGTCCGGTTGGACGTAGTTTCCGTGAGTCTTGACCGGAGTTGCTATTTGGTTAGACTGACGGGACGGAGGCTGGGATGTGCTTCTGTGTGGTGAGGGAGAATTCCGTCCTGGAGTCGGACGGGAACGCATTGAATTTGCAGTTGGATCTTGGGAATTTGATTGAAGTTGGAGTTTCCGGCCTGGACTCATTGACATATGATATTGGACATCCGGGATTGGAGGACTTCCCGCCGATCTGGAAACCCAGATTTTCCCAGATTTTGCAGGGAAATCTAGGCAGATCTAGGATTTGAGAAGATCAAGCCCAGATTTCCCCGCAAAATCTGGAAAAATCTGGGCTCACAGATTGACGGTGTAAGACTCAAAAGTGTTCCAGAGAACCTTTTGGCTGAATGGAGAAGGGGATGATGGAGGTGCAAACTCTGCCCTTCTATGCTATCAGTCAACAAGACCCACCAAGCTATGCTTGGCAAGTTTTAATCAAGTGATAGGTCTGGTCTAGTTCCAGATGAAGCTGTTTGACGACAGGTATGTGAGAGTTGAGAATGAGTTCAGTGGTTATTTGCAAATATGAGGGTTGTGGTGAGGTATAGATGTGATGGTAAGTGTGAAGGTGGTATGTAAATAACTGGGGAGTACTGAGCTGAGGAGCTGACAACTGGGGAGGAGAGAGCTCCTTATATAGACAGAAGTGGAGCCCCAGAGGGCTTGTGGGTTAGGGTTTCAGCTGATCTGGACAACAGGGTGAGGGATTTTAGCTGGTGAGAGTAGATACAAATGATGTCATAATGTGTCAGGGGTACATAAATGATGTCATAAGAATGCAGTAGGGCTGCATGAAGGCTGCGTAAAGTGACAGTAGACTGCATTAGTTGACAGGTGGATGCAGGGGGTGCATAAATGAAGTCTGAGGCTGCAGAGTCAGTATGTGATGACATCATAATATGGAAATAGAAGAGTACTTGATAATATGTAATGACTGTAGTCTGATGGGGAGATGTATGTTTGTATCCTGTGATGTGTATAAGCATAATGCTGTGATCCTTGACTTGAGGCTTGTGACAGGTTGGTGATTTGGTATGTTGAACGTGTGATGGGTGTCCAGCATCCAAGGGCGTGTAGGTTCCAATCCAGAGGGGCTCCCGTGACGCTTCCAGTGGTGAATAGGGGTAAAATTGGCCGTAGAATCCATTTCTGGGGTCCATTTGATGGTATCTCAAGGCTTATTGTGAGTAAATATGTATATGAGAAAAACTTTTGATTTTTCACTTTTCCGTCTACCACAACCGGAAGTCCTCCATTAAGCCAGTATAACCCCATAGTAGGGTTATGTTGGGGATATTTGGCCAAAATCCATGGGTATATCCCATATGCCCCCTAACCCAATACAACCCAATAGGATTGGGTATAGGTACTGTATAGGATTGGGAAACCCTATACACAATACCAAAATACAATGTATTGGATTGAAAGACTCAATACAGTATTCCCAAAAAAAAGGGATTGGAGCGCTGCTGCGCTCCAATACAGATCCGCGGATTGCCCGATCTTTTCTGCTGCGCTATTGCCCAATACAACTACATGGATCATATTGGTTGCAGCGTCGCTGTTAGCGTAGCGTTAGCGCAGATGCGAGCAATTGCGCTAACACTACACACAGAGGGCGCCAAGGAGCGCGCGCTACATAGCGTAGCGGCCCACCGTTGCAACTTGCATGCACTTTTGCAAGTTGGTGTTAAAGTTCTTTCTTGAACACCAAGTTGCAAAAGTGCATGCAAGCCACACTGTACTACACCCTCTAAGCCTGCTTGAATTTTTTTTTGAAATTTGGTGTTCAATAAAAGCCTTGAACACCAGCTTGCAAAATTGCATGCAAGTCGTGCATGGCTGACTTTGAATCCCCCTAATATGCACCCCTAGTGATATGCCCCTCAAGGCTGCTTTCTGCCTATGCTTCGAGGAGCATTTATGGGGATCAGTCAGGTGAGGCGGGGGGTGGACCCATCAAGGATTCACAACGACATTGGTGACTGAGGCAGGCCTCAATTGTCTTACCAAAACCACACTAATTGGCTTCCCCATTGGACAAAAATATTAGCTCTTTCCACAGAGATAAGTTTAAATTTGGGCTACACAGGTCAGCACTTCTCTGCTGGAAATTTTTTTAAGATTTTTGACTTAAGCGGAAATGTCAGAAACAACTGAATCTTGAAGTGTGAAGGATTTGATGAAACTTTTTTCATCAGCATCAGTTAGCTGATGTTCATAAAATAACAATAAGCATCACACTATCCATACTGATCTTTGCAGTCGTTTCCTATCTCCAGCGCTATGAAGAGAAAAAATGGCATTTGTCCCTCACCAACCAAATTCATATAACAAGTCTAAGAACAAATTTTCAAAAATTCTGAAAACAAGTTTTTCATCAAGCCTAGTAAAAATTCATATCTGATGGCTCCAGACGTTGTCAGGGGGATAGTCTGATGAAAGGGACTTGGAAACTAAAACGTAATCAAGCACATATGTAACAGAAAAGCATCTACAGTCTACAGTACATCTACCACGTGTATTTTCAAAACAGTTGCGCATTTTCCCGAGGTTCCGAACTGTTGCGGATGGAGTAGTTGGATTTAAAAAAAAGAGTTTGGGATTCAGTCAAGTGCTTGTCCAAGGTGCAGAGATTTGGGATAGTGGGCCGTATCCGAGTTTTGTTTGTAATGGGTGGTGGGAGATGGTACGCAGATACACTTGTTGGGGACGGGTGCGGAGAAGCATCGGTCAGAGAACTATTCGTCGTCACCCCTTCAGATGGGGGAACCGGACTGAGGATGATTGGATGAGAAAGCGCAACATCTCGCTCTCCATCCTCGAAATCGGATACCTCACAGGAATCATTATTAACCTCCGATTCCACTGCAAAACTTTGTGTGCTGCTGCGGTCCACATCACTGAAGCGCTTGGGTTGAGCTTTATTTACTGCATTCCGGGCCTGCTGGGCTTCCTTAAATTGCTGCAAATACCTGCGATGTTGCTCGTACTTGTAACCAGAAGCAGAAGTTAGTAATATTTCGAAATCCAAAAAGATTTCAATAGAAAATGAGCAGATGCCTACCTCTCGGGTTCTCTTGTAAGCGAGCATTGACTTGGTCCAGCGATCTTTTTGCTCTGATGCTTCCCGTTCAAATGCCTGGGAGTTGATGTTAGTAGAAGCCAGTGTGATCCTTAGAACATGGTTCAGATGTACATACCTCCTTAGTACTTGGATCCAAAGTCTTCCAGCGATCACCAACGGTTCTGGCTCTGATGTCAAGAGATACAAGGTAAGTTAAGCTCAGCCAGACGATTATTGTGACGAAGAAACGGGCAAACATACATGTCTGTAAAGGAAATTTGTTGGCCCTTTAACTGTTCACGAACGGTATTGCTGAACATGACGTAAGCGGAGAGTGGTCTTTTCTGCAACGAGTGATGACAATTTATAGATCAGACGAGTCTTGAATTTGCATCAATCTGCCATAACTTACAGGTGCATTTAGGCTATCCATTTGTTGCGAGACAAGGATGGTGAAACATCAGACAGGTTCCTCTTTACTTCGTTGACAAAAAAAGTGATAGACGCACTCGGCCTTCGGATGACGACGGTACCGCCTCTTGGGTTTTGTTGGCAGGAAGAATTTTATCGGGGACTCTAGGAGTGACGCTGAAACATTACACAGGCGTGATGAAGTTAGGAATCAAAGGGTGATTACAAAGACTTACGCGACTGCAGCAAAAATTTTCCACCAGTCTGATTCATATTATGTCTTACGCAATTATGTATGCTGGCTTGGGACATGAAAATGGGACATTGCTTACTAGATCGACTCTGAACGTTTGTGCCGAAGGCAGCTTGTGATGGGCTGAGGTTCGAGTCTACACCCGCGAAAAGGGAAGATCCTGATTGTGAAGACTCATGATCCCAGGAACGGCTCCGCTCTCTGTGTGACCCATGAAGATGCCCCTCCGCCGAGAAAGAAGGAGCTGCAGAAATGATAGGAATTAGCCACGGCCAAGAGACTGGTCCAGGAAGCTATGTGGTGTGGCCTACAGGAAATCGACGCTATGAATGAACTGCCAGGTTCCAGGCGGTGTGGTATTGTTGAATGTGGACCAACCAGTCCATTGGCTGATGATGGTTTGCCTAGGGCCCTCTGAAGAATTCGACGATGTCCGCGCTTGACTTGCATTTGCTCGAGGTCTTCCTCTGTAATCTCTTGGATGGCTCTGAAAATACAGACGTGACATCAAAAATTGGCATTAATACTACTACAAAAAGATGGTATCCAAAAGGAAGGAAGACTTTACCGGATAGTGTCGAACCCCTCAGATAAGAATCTACAATCCAAGTGAGAAGGGAAATCATATTCAGAAACCACTCAGAACGTAGGTTGATGATGGAAAACAAGTGGAGTCCCGTGTTAAATATGGCGCCAACATTTGCAAATAATCCCCCAATCCAAGGCCACCTAAGAAGCCCCCCACAGATAATTCCTCGGATACCATCTTGCCTTGGTCAAAGTGAGGTTGAGAGAAAGAGTGTAAAGGCAAATCGTTTGAGTTGGAGATGAGTAGCAATGCACGGTGAGTCCGTGACGGGGAGAGGCAGCTGGAAGTGCAAGAGTGAGAGGGTGGAACTATCTCTGCATATATGTAGATTTACAAAAGGGAAGTGCTACGCTATCTCGAAAAGGCGATTGATATATGTATACAGGTGTGCCCAATGGTATCAAATCACCCGGCGAAAAGGAGAGAACAAAGTGTAACAGATAAAGAGATCGACAACTGCAAGTTGGTGATGCGGATAGGGGTTGGCTGTGAAGCGGGACCGCACACATCAACTTGCATTAAAAGCCCTCAAAAGGACATCCTCTGAGTTCGGCTCAGAGCAGAATTATCCCCTCGCCACTGGTCGCTCCGAAAGTGGGAATCCTGAGCGCTGTCAAGCACAATTTGTAAAATTGGCAATGTGTTTATTCCATGGCGAACCTTCTTTTTCCTACGAGCATGTTCTTTTTATTCAGACTGTTACCTATCCATCAATCATTGCCTACGTATTTCTTTCTCCCAGCCAAGACATCGGCTTGGGCCGTGAGCACAGGGCATTGGCGACTCAGCCCCTGGGACCGCGGTTGATGTTGGTTGAAGACTTTGCAGAAATGGGCTGGGGACCAGAGGGTCAGCCCCCTCTAAATAAACACAAGCATATTATTTACCAAACGTAATCTGATGCTTACGTATGCACAAAGTGATTCATACAACTGAAGGGGATATGTAAAAAATAAAGGTGCTAACTTTATGCCGACAATGGCACGGCTGCTACGGCACGGCTGCAATGGCACCTTACGCCTACGGCACAGCCTTACTGAAAATAAAGCGTGGAAATCGTTGCCGGAAGGCAGTACCTAATAAATACATGATTCCCATTTGTAGAAGATCCAAAATTACCAACATTCCAATTGCATCGGGAATTCGACATGTCCATATCTTTCCGCGAGAGAGTGGAGGTTCTCAGACTCGGGCAACGTGACACCCAGCCGGCTAAAGTCCAGCCGGGGGTCACCTCACCGGGTGTTACCTCAAGTCTCAAACTTCAAGTCGATTAACAAAGACTACGTATCCGAATTTAGATTAGGTTTTTCTTAGAGATGTGTCCAGATGGATCTTCGCCTGGATCACAGAATCGAGATGTTCCAGACAAATACGAACACAGCTCAAGTTCTCAACTCCTAAACAGAACGCAGAACTAAGTTTGAAATTTGTAGGGGTACTACTCGTCGCACGTGGCGAACATAGACCACCTTTGGGGCTTTGTGGTTCAGCCCAGATTACATCCACCCATTCCCGGAAGAGAAACCCGGGGCTGTTGGACATTGATGAGAATTTCAAGTGACTCAGTCCGGAGTTTCCTTCCCGAAGCTTGCCGGCGAAGCCGCGGAGGCCTTGTCGGTACAATTCATAGCTCCTTCCTTAGGTAAATCTATATTGGTCGTTGCTTTAAATAATTGGTCGCGCAATCTGAATGAAATTCTCCAAGTTTGCCATGGACTCGGGACAGCCACTCCGAACAGGGACATAGTGAATGACTTGCTGTCAAATTCGCAACCCTGGCAGATGCCGATTAGACATGGCAAGTGTTGATTTTCGCAAGGAGGTCAAGTTCGAGGCTCCAAACAGATTTAGGTCGCCCATATGATCACTGTAGGGTTCTGATCCGGAGCCCGAAGATCCGATGCTACCCGACCGGATACCGGGTCGAGTCGGGTCACGGGATGGCTCCCAAGATACTGGGTATCCGGTCGGGTATCTGTAGAGGAGCAGAGACAGGCATTTCATTTATTGAATCCTCTGCTCAAGATAGCTTTTCCCTGCCTGAAACTATTGAAGTCGCCGATCAGGCTGGCGTTTTGAGCGCCTGCAGCCCATTCAAGGTAGAGGATCGATCCGTCTGCTTGGGCAATCAATCCAAATTTCTCGTACCCTTTGGAGAATGGATCTA
Source organism: Puccinia triticina (assembly GCF_026914185.1). Lineage (NCBI taxonomy): Eukaryota > Fungi > Basidiomycota > Pucciniomycetes > Pucciniales > Pucciniaceae > Puccinia > Puccinia triticina. The sequence goes on from NC_070569.1 coordinate 3,811,519, forward strand.
ATCCGCCTTCGGTCTCGTCAATTTTTGTCTGCCATGTTTAAACTTTAGAATGCTGATTCTTATGCAGCAGTGGTAGTCAGTAGTACTAGGGGAAGGAGAGACAGTCAAGACGAGTCACTTACCGAGCCTCGATAGTCTGAGCAAATGGCTCTAGCCTGGGTATTCTCCTCAGCACGGCGACTGTCAGTCAAGTGAGATGGATGCTCTTACCAGGGGTCGTCGACCACCAGCTGAGGTTTCCCCGAATCACTTGTCATCACGGCCGGCAAGAATATGCTAAAGAATTGTGGTTTCAGCACCATCCTCACGCGTCGACCGTTTGTTTTCGGAGTCTGAATCGATGACAATTGGTTCGGGGTCTTCTACAGCGCGTTTAGGGACCATTTCCTGGTGGTGGTGGTGATCAGAAAGCACAGATTCCCACCATCACCCATCAGAGCCTTAGTAGCTCAATTTTTGGCCATACCTGGCGGGTACCCGGCGTTGGAGCCGGATACGCCGGGTACGGATCTCGGGAAGGCGGTACCCGGACCCGGGGCACCGGATTGGAACCCTACTGGGGTCTGACTGTTTACATATGTATCCAAACATTGGCAATAAGCCACTCGGTGTCTAAACTCATCAATTATCACCCGTCTATCTAAACAGTATGTATTTATATACTTGTAGTATACTTGGCACCATTATGTATTTTTTTCCCAGTTAGATTTCACTTTGAGTCACAAGTGAAATTCAGCTTGAGTCCTTTGCATGTCCTGTAAATTTAGGGTGTTCAAAATTGATTTTTGAATATCATTTTACATAAAACCATAAGATTTATCAAATTTTTCAGAGGTGTTTGAAATGAAGAGAACCCTCAACTTCCACCCCATCAAAACTTTGGACATGTAGTTCTTATGATTTTATGTAGAAAGTAATTTGAAAATCAATTTTGAACACCACAATTGCAAAAAGCTTATAAGCTCATGTGTCATGTTGTTCCAATTGTATGCGCGTATTGTGTACCTCTGCCAGACCCAGGCAAGCCGCGCCGGAACATAGTGACAAAAATCCCAGCAAAACCTGAAAATTGGAGGACTTCCCTGTGACAGGTGAGCAGCATTCATCTTATAAATTGAGAAGAATGCCGCAAGCTAAATCAGCTGCGGAAAACGGTAAGCAAAGCAAACCTTTCCGCAGTCCAAGCGCAGCACAGCTAAAAAAAACTCTGATTACAAGTTGACATGCAACATACTCCTGTTTAACTTCCATTCTAGCTCTGCTCAAGCAAAAAACAGCTTTTTTTTGCACAGTGACTGTGCATTGAAGCTTGGCCAAAGGCAACCTACAAAAAAGGTTTAAGTTCCATCAACAGATTCCTTAGAGTTCTCACATGTCAAATGGTGGCCCTTGCTTGACCTTTTCTTGTAGTGAAGACAGGATCTAAACTTTACATGCTGCTAGTAAAATTTGAATCAAATAAGACAGACACCACTGATTCCTCTCAAAGAGGATGAGAAACAATTTGTAAGTGACTGAGTTACAAATCTGGGTGGAGGGAAGTAAAAAGACCAATGACTGAGAAATGTCCAACCCCTCCTAGCCATCAACTGGGAGGCCTTCTAGCCCTCAACTGGGATGCCTCCTCTTGAACGGGATCACTCCCAGCCCCTTGAATGGGATGGCCCCTTTGGTGAAGCTTGAGGTATACTCCAGCTCTCCGGAGGGATTTCCTGCTTGGCAAGCCCATGCAGCAAAGGGCCAGATAAAGCTTGAGGTACCCCAGCTGGCCACAGAGTTTTACTGCTTGGAAAGCAGGTGGGGCAGTTGCCACTAAAAAAATATCATTCACAAATGGCTTTCAAAAACTTGGTGCCAAGTCGGCACCAACAACCCACACAAGCAGGTACAAGTGCCACACTTTTAACTCCGGCAACAGGACTGGTAAAGCTTGAGGGATACTCCATCTTTCCAGGGGGATTTCCTACTCTATTAGACTGTATAATTGTGCTAGAGTTAGTTATGCACATATGCAAAAACTAGATCTAGAGTTATGTACTTAGAACAACATTGTACATACTTTCTAACCCTGTCAGTGACAGGCACCATGTGACATGTCCATACCTGTCACCAACATACAAAAAGCACCTATGTTGATGTTCCAGCACTCTCACTCCTGGGCTCCTCTCTTTCCTCACCAAGATTGGAGATCCGGGGACAACACATAGAGCTGACCTGCTTCCAGACTGTTTCATGCAAATTCCATGGCCTTTATACAATTTTCATGCTTCACTGCAGCAACACAGCCTGTGAAGTTTGAGGGACATGTACCAAATTTCCAGCTTCAAGCCAGCACCAGCTTGTGCCAACTTGGGGGTTTGTTCAGTCATTGCTGCTTTTTCCATTAAATACATATCAGCATTGCTTAAAGATGGCATTCGGTACCCGTTTGGAAGTACCCGGCACCCGCGGGCGGGTACCGCTCGCACCAGCCAGACACCCGCCGGGCGGTGCCAGGTGCGGTGTCCGGTGTCTGTTTTGTCTCCAAAACCAGCGGGTACCCAGGTACCGCTAGCAGTACCCGCCTTATACCCAGGGAGCTAGGGGGCCTCGAGCCGGGGGTTTTCCCCTTCTTTGCTCACCCATATCCGATCACTGCCCTCCGGGCCCTTCCAATCACCACCTCACCAGCCCACTCCTCGACCATGGGATCCACCCGCAAGCAACACAAGTCTTACAAGCCAAGCCAAGCGCCGGCTGGACTGCTGCCAGGCACACCCTGCAGCGCTGGTCGTCCTCCTGCAAGCCGGGTGGTTGCGAGCTGGCGGAGGAGCCGCCGGTAGCGAGGGAGGTGTGGCATGGTAGAGGGGGAGAGAAGAGGATGAGGATGGCTAGGATGAGACGCATTGGCTTCACTGCACACTCCCGGGTACCGCTGGTACCCCCCTCAAATACCGCCCGCACCCGCTGGCACCCGCCAGGCGGTGCCGGATGCGGTACCTGGTGTTCATCTGAGTCCAAAAAACAGGCGGTACCCGGGTACTGCTAGCGGTAACCGGGTACCGATTGCCATCTTTAATCAGCATCAGAAAGTTATTTTTATTTTTGCTGATGGGTGTATGTACACATTACACAAATTTTCTGGATTGTTTGTCTGACACATCCAATCCAGTGATTTGTTTGGTAGTTTGGTTTTGAAATTATTGATCCAGCTGCAGCTTTGGTTTTTTGTTTTTGACCATGGTGGCTCAACTTTGGCGGACCAGGTCCACCGTACAATTGTGATTATTCACAAACTTTACCAAGTCCCTCCCCCACCTGAGGCTTTGCCGGAGGGACTTATGCCCTATCAGGAATTCTGGTGTGAGACTATTCTGAGTTTTGGTGGTACTCAACTTTGATTGGCCAAAACTCAAACTAGACAATTAGCCACCAGGAGAAATGAACTGTCACTAGACTACAGGTGACATCAGCCTAAGTCCACTGAGCTACCCACCAGTTGCACAGTTGACCACATGGAAAGCCCCCAATAGGAAATAAAGGGCCATTTTAGCCTATTTGTGGTAGCACCAGAGCTGGAAAAAGTGACAGCCATTTTTGCTTGATTTCACCTGATGTCTGGTGACAATTGATTTTTCCTGGTGTAGCAATTCAAAAATTTAATGCATGATCCTTTCTTCTGATACAATTTGGGACCATCTGCTCTTTGTCTTTGTGCTGATTTTATTTTTAAAAAAACTTCACAAAAAGTGATTTCCCCAGGTTTGGAGCGTATCACAAAACAAAAAATCCCATGCAAAATTGTCAGATCTGATACAATGTGATATGAGTACATGCACCCTTCTTTTTCATTCATGCTGCAATGGTCTGGCACAGAGAATGTGGGCTAGCCTCAATCAATACTTGAAATGGCTGGGTTTTTGGTCCTATGGAATAGCTTTGTCTGTGCTCATAAATCCTGGTGGTGTGCTGGGATATGACAGTTATTTTCCTTTCATGCAAAATTTTACAAATATTTGTATAAAAACATTTGAGCAGAGATACCAAAAATGGGAAAAATATGAAAAATAAGGGGATGAGGAGGTGCTTCAGTAAAAATGGGTTCCAAGATCAGAGGAAGATCAGAGGAAACATGGCCTGGATGACCTAGCAGTAACCATAACCCACGGAAGCTCAGTGTCTCCCCTGCACTTCAATTTCAATACCCATTACCCAATTATAAACCAAACTGAGAAGGTTTTAAACATCACCCCACCACAACTGAGTATATCCAACTGTAGTACTTGTCTGTATTTACAGAGCTCACTGTATAATCACTTTAAAGAGAGTGACAAAACTACATCCCCATTTTCAATTTCAAATCCTTTATTAGTTTTCCAATTCAAGTTTGTTAGACACCATGGGGCAAACACAAATCTGACAACAAGAGATGTGTTGCAGGTCAGGTCAGTCACACTTGGTATTGGGTCTCTTGGTGAGTTGATTACACATACCTGAAGGCCAGAGATGTGTTGCAGGTCAGGTGATCAGTCACACTTGGTATTTGGTCCTATCTTGGTGAGTAAAGAGGTGAACTGGTACCGGCGAGCTGAGCTAGACTAGGTACAGTGGGTCATCTAAAGTTTTTGGCTCCACATTTTTCACTGCAGAAGCTAAAATTGGAGAGCACAGTATGACATGCAACTGATAAAAAATGGAAATTTATGAAACCATTGCCAATGTTTTTTTGGTGGATGGTTTATCCACCAATTTCAAACAGAACTCAGGGACTGCAGTCCAAATCACCACCAATTTGACCCAATTTATTTGATCCAATAAAAATCATTGACAATGGTTTTGAACAAAAAAACCATTTTTTATCATTCTTGTTGCATGCCATACTGTGCTCTCCAATTTTCCCTGCTTGCTTTGAACAGTAATGAACATTCTCAGAAATTTGCAATAAATCAGAAAATTCCCACATTTTTTATTTTTACCTTTTTTTTATTTCATAACTAGAGTCCAAGGCGGCTACACCGCTGCACTTCCAAGGGGTTTTTTGCAGGAGCCCCTCTCACCCTATTAGTCCTAACATCCATAGTGCCCAAAGCATTCAAGTTATCAATTGTATTAGATGGTGTATCTGCACCTATATAGTATTGGCCTTGACAAGTGGGTGCTTCCAATTACCAACAATGGAAATACATCAAAAATCTAAACAAACACATGGATGCACACACACATTTGAGATAAGAACCCACCAGCGAAAAATTGCTGCTTGTGTGTGTTCAAACAAAAAAAAAACTGAGACAAAAGCAACCAAGCTGCTGAAAGCAGGGCAACAAAGCTAGAGCTATACATGTACATGCTACAGACAGATGAGCAAGAAAGAGAGAGAAACAAAGAGGATGGGGGCAGGTTAGAAGAAGAGACAATGGGAGAGGTAGAGGAGCAGGCCAAGCCCAGGGCCAGACAACAGGAGCGTCCTGGCAAGGTCAGCGGAAGACTTGAGCCGCACGGGGCACTCAAACAAGTCTCTGTGTTTCTACCCTGCCAGATTCTCTGGCAAAAATTTCTTACCAGTGAATTTTTTGGATGATGGATGAAGGCAGTGAGTCGGAGGCTGAGGGCGGGTTGTGGGCTGAGCAGAAGGAGGGGTCATCAAAGCGGCCAAGTGCGTCAAACCGGGCCAGCAGCCGGTCAACCAGGCGCGCAGCCTTTGGTCGCACCGGGCAATCTCTTTGTGGGGCGGGTCAACCATCCCTGTCTCCTTCTTCGGCTCTTGTGCAGGTGTTGCTGGATCTTGGGAGGAGGAGGGGAAGAGGCTGATGGGGATGGCGACGACGAGAATCTTCATGATGTGGATGTGGACCTTCCGCGGCGGGTGGCTGTGGCCGAAGATTGACTGGAGCATAAAATAGTCCTGCCCGTATCTATAATCTAGTGCGGCTCTACTCCTGTGCTCTCCTTTTACTCGGGGGAAAGTGGGGGAGGGGGGGGAGCGTATCCGCCTGGAAGGACGCCCGGGTAGCCAATGGTCAGGTTGACGAGCTGAAGATTCGGCACCTTTTGGCTCAGCGCGAGCGGACAGAGCAGTGAGCCAGTTGACTGGGGCAGCAAGTAGTGCTTCAAATCGTCCTTCACTCCACATACGCAATTATCAGCGGTCGGTTTCAAGGAGACGGTGTGGTCAGAGGCAGACTCACAATGGCGGGTTTGGCTGCAAATCTGGTACTCGCCGGGCGCATCAACGCGCTGATAAGCGTTCCCTCCGCGAAGATTAGCATGCCCCTTTTGTCCAGCGCCCGGTCCCACATAGCGGGTGCCGGGACTGGGGATGTGTTGGCGAGCGTGCGCTGGTCGAGGCCGAACAGCCGGCCTGGCGAGCCCATCTTCAAGAGCATGAACCACCTCGCACTCCCCATCGTTGACGAGGTGCTTCTTGCCCAGGCCCTCCCTGGTCCGACAGCAGCGAGGCATGCGCAAACGGGACCGGCGGCAGGCTTGACAACTGAACATTGTTCTGGGTCGCCATCTTGTCTGGGTGAGCATCATGGAGTAGTGAGCATTGTGGAGTAGCTTGTATAAGAAACAACCATGTGGCAGCAATAACAGCCAGGGAAACCATTGATCCAACAAATCTTCCTGCCAGCTGGGAAGATTGTTGCTTAGATTTTGGGGGGTGCATTTTGAGTGTATCAAAAATTTGGAAGGCTAGAGGAGGAGGTAGCAGCAAAACCAAGAAGGGAGTGCAGAGGTGGCGACAAAGGCTGGTCATCTTGAGGACAAAGTTTGTGATATCATTGGGACTTGGAGTGGTGCCGGCCGGAGTTGCGGGTAGTGGTCAAGATGAGGCTGGATGTGGAACTCGGGAAGCTTGTGCAATCACGTATGCAGAGAAGGGTTGGAAGGATCCAGCTCGACATGGTGCTCGGACCAGCCCCATTTGGGTGTATGGGTAGATGGTCTGTATGATCACCAAGCCAGCAGAAGGGCTTAGGGGGTGGAGCGTAGCAGAGGCAACAAGCACAATAGATATTGCACTTGAAAGTACATGACTGGTTGTCCGTGGCTTGAGATTTTTTGCGAGTTGGGATGGTTTGCTAGCTGAGTTGATGGATGTGGCTGGTGGGTAGGGCAATGCGCCGGGTCCTTGGCAACAGTGAGCATGTTCGAGTTGCAGAGGCCACCTGGCAAGGCTATAAAGGTAGCCTCAAAGCAATCATTATTTTCTTAGAGCATCCACATTGGTGCGGGTGTAACTCAAGGAGTAACAGATCTGCTTACTCCCGGATTAGCGCTAATCCCGGCTGGCAGCCGCATTGGTGCGGGATAAAAAGCTGTGTAAGTATGTGGTATGCACCTACAGCTTATGTAAGCTGTGTTTGGTGCATACTTTTGGGTGGGGAGGAGTGTCTGCATGCAGCGCTTACTCCCAGGATTAGCAAGGAGTAACTTTACTCCCGCTTACTCCAAATCGTACTCCCGGGAGGAGTTTAGTCTGATTAAATCGGACCCAATGCGGTTGCCAAGGAGGATTAGTTACGCTAATCCTCCCTTAATCCGCAACCAATGCACATGCTCTTAGGGCATCCCCTGTTGCACTTGTGCAGGTTGATGTCCTCACAGCCCCAACTCTTGCTTCTCACACTTGTGCCAGGCTGAGCAGGTTAAATCCAGTCTCTTTTCACCTGTGGCATGTCACAGGCTGGGAGTTTGTTAAATCTTTTGCTTTTTTTGTATATTAGTCTATATTCATAATTCATTTGTTTTGTTTGTTTATTGTTTAGCTTGTTTTTTTTTGTTTTTTTTTAGGCTTGTAAATAGGGGATAAGTGTTGTAATGAGGTTGTAATTTGTATATAAGGGTGTAAAACCACAATAGAGTGGGGCTAATACTGTAGAGTGAGCAAGTATTGTACTGTTATGGGGTAAGCTGAGTGCAAGTAGTTTGCTGAGAGAAATTACAACTGGGGGGAGGAGAGCCTCCTTAAATAGAAAAGAGTGAGACATTTTAGCTCCAGGGGAACAAGAGAATGAGGGGTTTTAGCTGCCCTGAAGGCTACAATGAGTTATTTTGGCTGGTGGTTGACAGGTCACATGAAGTCATGATTTCATATGAGGGAATTTAGCTAGTGGAGGACTTCCCGTCGGGTTTAGAAGACCGGCAAAATGTGATTTTCCATTTCTATTTTCTATTCTCAAGCAGTTTCTCTGCTGAAAAATAGAAAAAACTGAAAAGCCAGCTTTCTAAATCGGCGGGAAGTCCTCCAGTGAGAGCAATGGTGAAACTGATACTTTACAAGTATCAGTATCGTGTGTGTATCGTATCAAAATAGATGTATTTTGGATGTATTGGTTATCAGATACAATACATGGTTTTCCAAAACTGTGTATTTTGGTGCCCAATACAATACAATACAGCATGTATCAGGGGAAATACATGCTGTATCGTATTGAAATACATGTATTTGTGATGTATCTGATATCAGATACAATACACACTTTTCCAAAACTATGTATCGCCAATACAGATACAGATACACGTATCGTATCAGTTTCACCGTTGGTGAGAAATAGGAGGTGAGATGTTTTAGCTGGCCTGGCCTGTCAAATGATGTCATCTGCAAGCTGCATGAGGGGTTTTTTGCTATCTTGACACCTGCATGATGTCATCTGTCAACTGTCAGACTGCAGCCCCTATTACACTACACCATGGACGCACTTCCTTGCATCTTTTCCAAACGCCGTTCAAAGTGAAGGAAAATTATCGAAAAAACTTCGAAGTGGCCCCACTCGTTGGGATTTTGAATACTCCTCAATTATTTTCCCAATATTTGGGAAATAATTTGAGGAATAATCAAGTGAGAACTCAATCCGGCAAATATCCGGGATATTTGAGCGAGTTGCCGGATAAACTCCGGTGAAAACCTTGTTTTAGTGCCATTCAAAAAACACTTGAACGCCCTCCAAACCGCTTTTGAAGTCAATTCGATTTCACTTTGACTTTCATCCCCAGCCACCAATAATCAAACAGAAATCAAACATCACCAGCAATTTCAAACAAAAATCGATCATCACCAGCAATATTCAATCAGAAGTCAAATGTCACCAACATGGATATCAACCCCCTCATTGTGATTTGCCTCCCCACGCGTTGCCCTTGTCTTTCTAGAGCTTGCCTCCTTCTTCAACCAGTCATTTTCATCCAATTCCCCTACTGTGCATTACAGTTGACTTCCTGATTTATACTGGACCTTGGGACCATGCTAGCAAAATCGGGCAAAACAGCTTGGTTCTGGCCTCTCGTTGCCATGGTAGCAAATCTTACAATCATCAACAGCTGGAGCTGTGTCCGTAGACGTAAGCCATTGATTGGGTATGTGGCAGTTCATTTCCTCTCATATCTCGGCACCACATGACGTTTCCATTTAAGGAAATTGGTGACTGCCCTCCATTTGTGGCACAATTGTTAATCAAATTGTTTTCTCCTCTCGCTGTACGACATTGAATCCTGTAGCACATTAAGACTGTGCAGGACTTGAAAGGAAACCCCGTTTGGTGTATCGCGCTCATGCCAAGCAAGGGGCTGGACAGCATCTTGTATCATGTCGTAAGTTAAATCTTTCATCCACCTTTTGTTCATTGTGCTGATAGGTCACCCATTCTCAAACTGAATTGTGAAAATTTTAGATATGCTTTGGTCTCCCAATGCAATGTTTGGACATGGAGTTTGCAAACGGCAGGGAGGATCCTCCCCCTACTGCCCCGATACATTGACTGTAGACATTTGTGGTATTTTTCCCATCTCTCTTTTTTGGGGGGGAAATCAACCCAGAAAAAAACTGTGTAAAAAGCTTACAGATACCTGTGACTCCCCACCCCTCACTCAACAGGTCTCTTGTTTTATCACTGGGGAATTGGGGATAAAAGAAAAAACGTGAAACCCACGCAACAAGAAGCAATTTGCAAATTGTATGAGTTTGCACAGGTATTCCTCCTCTCCCAACATCTATATCACCCCTCCCCTCCCCCTGTTTATTTTATTGTTAGTTTGCTACACCTACCTCCCAGATACATGAGTCCTGAAGTACTTTACATGTAGGGTTTTATACATGATAACCTTTATACACAATAAGCAATGATATTACCATCCTATGTATAAAAAATGAGTGCCCCTTGTGGGGCTCTGAGCCATTTGAACGCTAGCAAGAAGAACAATGAAAGTGCTGAGGGCGGGGGTGGGTTGGGTGCAAGGGATCAATTGCTCCGGTCTGCTTCCCTGCCCTATTGATTTCATTTCAAACATTGAGTACTCTCCAAGGTACGTTTGAATTTCAATCGAGTTTGCTTCGATTAAAATCCCATGGTATTCCAAAGTCAACCTTTGATTATAATTTGAGCTCAGCAGAGTTCAAATTATATTCAAAGGTTATTCCATTATTATTTGAAAAAACTTCGTGTTGTATTCAAAGTCTCCACCCAAACAATATTTGATGTCACGGGCACTTCAAATTATATCCAAAGGGCCTTTGAAAGGACTTTGAAACATCAGTTTGAACTCACTTGGTCAACTAGTTTGACAAAGTTGGCGACGTCCCCTCTTGCTGGCGGGGAGTTCGAACATTTTTTGATTGAACTTTGGAAGGCTTTCAATCTTTTGCCCTGTGGTGTAGTCTGCATGCCCCTGCATAAGACTGCATTAGACTGCATAAGCCTGCATCAAGTGTGCATAACACTGCATCAAATGTGCATAACACTGCATGACATGTGCATAACACAATGTAATGAGTGCAGCTGATGAGGCAAAGTATATGTTAAGGGTAGACAGGCTGTCAGGGTGGTCCATGTAACGGATTACATGTCCTGGGTAAGTGTGGTTCATGTAACGGATTATATGACCTGAGTATGGTGTTTTGAGTGTATGTAACTGAATGATGGTGTCCTGAAGTGGTTGTAACTTGTGATCCAGAGGGGTTTAAGGTGTGTTGTCCATGGTGTCCTGTGTAGTTTTGGCCATAGAATCCAGTGGTGCCGCCATATTGGGTGATTTGTGAGTGTACATATGAGAAAAAAAGGAAATTTTGAAATGGGCTAGATGGGTAACCATAAAGCATACCACAACGGACATTGTTCAATGCTCCTCTTCTGATTGCATTGCCGCTTTCACCAAAGCTGTTTGTTCTTCAGCGGTTTTGACTAGAGATTCTTGCATCTTGATGACTTTCTCAAACATCGCTTCCTTGTTCCTTTTTCTTTTAGCTGTTTTGTTCCCATCTGGATGGCCCTCATCTCCAAGAACACATTGATCACTCTCTTCCTTGGCAAGGTTGTCCGGAGCAGAAAAAGAAGGAGTTGTGTTGGATTTTTCCGCAGCCAAGACTGAGTTTGCATTGGTTGTGCTGGTCTTGAGGTAGATTCCTTTGGCACCTTTGTTTTTTTTCAGTTTTGCATCGTACTCTTGTTGTGCCACTTGCCATTTTGGGGTGTCTTTCAAGATAACCCAACAATGATCAAGGTTGAAGGTTGAGTTGTATGTCATCTTGTATAGTTCTTTTGCCTCGGCAAGCTGAAAGAGATAAAGAGACAGATTAACATCCCCAGCACAGCTTGTAAGCTAAAAAAACACAAACCACATCATCTCAAGTCTTTCCGCTGTAAGGACTCCAAAGGGAATGGATGAGTGGTAATCGAAGTTCCGTTGAGGGGGAGATAAGTTGTGAATAAGATGAAAGCCTATTACAACTTACGGGTGGTTTGAAAGACCTGCCCCTCTGATGGTACTATGCAAATAACCAAGAGTCTTGTAATCAATATTTAAATGGTGTGGCTGATTCCAAAGATAGCTCTTACTTTTGTATAGTAATCTCTATCTGACCTAGATCACTTGCATCAATAGTTGTGGTGAATCTTTTGTAACTTGGTTTAACGTGGTGGGTGAGATAAAGTTTGATTTATGTTGTAAAATTTGTGATGTTAAATTGCTGACACTATGTTGTTGTAATAATCTGCTACAAAGTAAATATATATATATATGGGTTGGATGTTGGTTGTTGGTTGGTTGGTTGTTGGTTCTACTACTGTTCTTAACACACACTAAAGTTCTCTACACTAATCCACTACTAATAACCACAATAAACAGACCTTCCTAGGCTGCTACAAACTAGAAACTAACCACAGTGACCAACCTCTCTAGGCTGATCCTAACTAAACTAACTAACCACTTGTGACCAAACCTCTGTAGGCTGATGGGGAAAAAAGAAAATTATAGTGGGGAGAGGCCCTCCTTTTATGCTGGAGGATGAGGGATTTCTGCTGCAGAAAGCTCCTTGTGAGGGATTTCTGCTGCAGGGGTTCTCACCTACACAGCCTTTCTACACAGCCACAAATACAAACAACACAGCTTTGCTGTGCTAGATACACTTTAAATCTACAGCCAAACATCTATGATATACAAACTAACAAACAAATACACAGCCTTCAGCAGTAGATTCCTGTGAAGGCTGGACCAGATACACCCTATCTCCACCTCCAAACAACGCAGCCTCCTGATAGATACCTTCTAAATCCACCTCCAAACAACACAGCCTCCTAATAGATACCTTCTAACTCCACCTCCAAACAACACAGCCTCCTGATAGAATCTTCCCTGAACAAACAAATACAAAGACTCCAGCCAAAGATGCTGTTCAGCCTGTGTTAGATACCTTCTAACTCCACCTCCAAACAACACAGCCTCCTGATAGAATCTTCCCTGAGCAAACAAATACAAAGACTCCAGCCAAAGATGCTGTGCAGCCTGTGTTAGATACCTTCTAACTCCACCTCCAAAACAAACACAGCCTCCTGATAGAATCTTCCTTGAGCAAGCAGATGTATAGATTGCCACTATCCGTGACCATTCTGGATTCTGGGGGTCTTGGCCTCTCCTCCTCTTCCTCCTGTTCCTTCCTCCCTTCCTTCTTCCTTTGCGCTCCTTCCTTCCGTTCCTGGTTGAGACTATTCCTTACTACAAATCCTTCTTTGGTTCGTATGTGCCTTGACTGTTGATGTGATAATATCTCCTCCTCTTGTATGATGACTGTACTGTCTCCACCCTCTGTTGTATCCTTTTTGGCATTGACACAGGCACAGAACACCACACCGCTGGCCAATTGGCATTTGAATTGACTGTAACATCCACAAAAGCAACTACAGGTCTTCATGATATGGCCCCAGCAAAATTTGATGGCGTTTGTTAATTGGAAGGGAAGTTCTTTGAAGCCCTTGGTCTTTTTTTTCTCTGTGTTGAAATCTTTGATGAGTCTCTTCTGATAAGTTGTGACTCTTTCCCAAAAGGTCACCAATTTTTTCCCCGTTCCGACTATAGCATCCTGGGTGACTTTGAGCCATGCGGTGCAAAGAAGTTTATCTTCTTCAATGGTCCAGCAAGGATTTTGGGTTTGGTACCCTCGGTTGTTTGGTCTTCAACAGCAGCTGAAAGTTGAGGAGTTGGAGGAGGTGATTCATTGGTGGCACCGGTGGTGTTGTCCATGGTTTGATGTGCCAAGGTTTTCTGTGGTGAATTTGTGGATATGTTGAGGAAGTGGTGTCAAAGGCGGCTTGCCCAGAGCTGCCAAAAGAGGCAGCCTCAAGCGGGTTTCATCCACCCCCCCCCCCAAACTTTGGAAGCCCTTTTGGTGGGTCCGCTGGAGGGCAAAAATGCCTTCTGGCCCACCAAAGTTGGACTCGATGCTCTTACATTGCTGGGACAGTTTTGCAAGTCTTTCTCTCAAGTGTATTTCTTTTGGGAGTTTTTCATAAATACTAGAGGCCAAGGCGGCTGCGCCGCTGCAGGGTTTAAAACCCTGAAGACCAAGAACCATCACATTCTATTGTTCCTTTTGAGTAAAAGTTGGGTTAGGGGCCAGATGGAGGTGATGGGAAGGGTAATCTTCAGTTAACGTCAGGCAAGAATTGGTGATTCAGTGTTGTGCAGTTTGATTATGACTTGGGAAGTTTTGTCTTGTGATTTGTAACAAGTGAAACATGCATTGTGGATTTTGATCTGAAGAAATTCAATCTAGATAGCAAGCAGATAAAACATTAACACATCCATTGGTGGATCAGTCAGACTTACATTTGGCGTGGGAAGGGGCAAAGTATAGACACCAATTAATGACCATTGCCTCTCATTTAAGGTCCTATGTGGAAAGGTTAATGAATGGGTTTTCACAGTATGCAAAAGTGATTTATGGAGGTTTTCCATACAAGAATCATCAGTTAAATGGAATTGCTGTCAATATTAAACCCCAGGCTCTAGAGGCAAAGAATCATTTGTCTCTGGTTCAAGCATCTGTGTGTTAAGTCCCCCAATCAGTGCCATCATGTGAGCCATATACAATCTTCATGAGCAATGTCTTCTTCATGGAATTTCCAGTTGTCCTGTTCCTGAGTTGGATCAGCCTCCCAAGGGGGTACCCTTGACCTCCTCAATTCATTGCGCTGTTGGACGTTGTTCTTGTGTGCGGCATTTTTGACATGCTGGTGCCAGTCCTTTTCTTGCTTGGGGAAATACATAGTATGTAACAATCTCTTCGTGGGTTTAGTCTTTTGACAAGGAGGAATATGTGAGCCTTTGTGTCACAAACAACTGAAGTAGTGGAGAAAGGGCATACCTGGCTCATCAGTGGGGCCCATTTCAGCCGCAGATTGATGATTGTGTGGTCCTGGTGTTGGATGAAATGTTCACTACATGTCACATGCTCAATCTCAATCTCAAATAAGCTTCTAGAATTTTCACCTCAAGCTCTCGGAGCGAACAAACCCGGTACCTTCAAGATCACACTCCACACCATTGACTGAACCCGCCAATATTTAATCAAGGTGAAGTCAAAATTATCAAGCACTCATCCAAACGTCATATCAATCAGTGCATCTCAGTCAAGCGCAGGCGTAGCTCTCAAGACACAGAGGATACTTGATCAGGGGGAGGAGAGGTACTTCGCTTGCTTGCTGTTTCTCAATCTTAGGTTTCATCAACTCAATGCTCTTTTATATTTTCTCAGTTTACATATTCTCTCATAGTCTATTGCCAACATCAACAGCCTGTCTATTCAATAAAACTAAACCTCAATAGGTAAGATTATTCAATGTTTTCACATATTTTCCTATCTTTTATTAACCATTGTTTTTGTTAGATTTACTACTACTGGAATTTAAGTGTTTGCAATAAATCAAGACTTCTCTGAACTACACCTAGGTGTGTGAATTTGTGAAGTGGGGTCTGAGTGGGTTGTTTTGGATGAGAAGCGGATCTTGGCTGGGGCAGGAAGTGTTTATGGTTTCACCTCACCAAGTTCTGGGGAAGGAAGCATTACAGTTTCACCTTGCCTCACCTCTGAGGTGAAACCAAGGGTCTCTTCAAGGTGTTTCTGGGGGTTGTTGAATGCAAGCGCCCTCCGCCCACATCCCACACCTCTTGGGGCTGCCCTCATGGCTCGCCCGACCCGGCTCAAAGGCTCCGATGGGGCCTCTCTGGGCCTACGCCTCAACAGGGCGGCGGTATGGCTGTGGAGGCATGTGGCCGACTCCCGGGCGACCCCAGGGCCATAATCACCCCAAGGCGCCCCCCGTCCTGCCGGCGGCCAGCCTTGGAAACGCCATGATGAACCCCAAGGGTCTCTTCAAGGTGTTTCTGGGGGTTGTTGAATGCGCTGCCCGCATCCCACACCCCTCGGGGCTGCCCTCATGGCTCGCCCAACCCAGCTCAAAGGCTCCGATGGGGCCTCTCTGTGCCTATGCCTCAACAGGCCGGCAGTACGGCCGTTGTGGTGAGATTAATCAACTATCAACAGCGTCAAAATAGTATAGTTTTAAATATTATAGTACATTATAAACTACATATTAAATATCTTTAGTACAAATACTTTACATTAAAACTTTTCTCTCAGATTTCACATCTTTTTATCACCCAGAAAACCAGTGATATTCCACTCAGCAGGAATCAATCATGCCACAAATTAGCACAGTAAATCATCAGTTTCACACTAAGATTCATACTCATACTAGGCGCACAGCCACTTCAGCCTGTTTTGATTTCACACATACTTCCCCTCAAAGATTTGCATTCACATGTTGGTAAATCTCATCTTAGACATGATCATCTTTCCCAAAATAGTCATTTCTTTTCACACTACATTAATTCCTTTTCACACTATATTAATTTCTTTTTCACACTCTGATATTTAATTTCACACTACATACATTATTGTACATCACAAAAACCACTCTCAGACGAGTTTTCATCTATAAAAGGAGGCCTTCCTTGCCCCTTCCTGTTTCCTTTTTCCCCATGCAGCTTGCACTAAATAGTAAGGCCCTGTTTGGCAGCGTGATTATTACGCAATAAATAATCTTGCCATGTCCCCCTACATTGTGTAAGACGCTACTTTTCCGCCTAATCTTTTGGAAGTAAACTGCCAAGCCTTGTGAGGGTTTACTTTCAAAAGATTATCCTAAAGAGACATTTTTTACCATATGTAATGTAGCATGTTTCCTATTATTACGCTGCGTAATATGACGCTGCCAAACAGGGCCTAATATTAAGAGATTACTTCTGCATTCATCACACCACTATAGTATAGTAATGCCTGCATAAATAGTAATATTAAGAAATTACTTCAGCATCCATTACATCATTATAGTATTATAATATTAGATCTTAAATTTAGAACTTGATAATTATAAACATAACTTACTTTTTATAACAAACTTGATCACATCAAATTTATAACATCTCTCATCCCAAGCACAAGATTCCTGGTTCTTAGGGTCTGAAGCAGTCTAAATTAAGAATAATTCATCTGATTTAGCCACACTATAAAATTCTAGTGTACTTTCTCCCAGAGTTTAATACAGGAAGGCAGCCCTTCAAGCACCTGTAGCCTAAACTTACCTAGTTTTTGCTATTTCCCTTCCAAGCTCAGATCACGCATTGCGCAGAAGTTCCACACCGTGGAGGCATGTGGCCAACTCTCGGGCGACCCCGGGGCCATACTCACCCCAAGGCGCCCCCTGTCCTGCCAGCGGCCAGCCTCGGTGACGCCATGATGGAACCGCGGGGCGCCCTCCCTGCCAAGGCGGCGTACTACGCCGCATAGGGGTGCCAGATGGGGGCGTCCCTGGGGCGCCCAGGTCAATAGCAATCCCATGTTGCAAATGAGGGCGTCACCTCAACCGGTGGCGCCCTGGTTCATGACAGGGGGCGTCACTGAGCCCCAGTGGCGCCAATGTGGCGCCTGCACTGCTGGTGCGCCGGCTGAGCGCCCCAACTCTGCCCCACTGTGTTGCAAATGAAATGCACGAGGCGAGCGGAGTGGGTGGCGCGGCATGTAGCAACCATCGTGGCAACCCGCTGCCTTGGAGCATAGTGACTGGTACAGCCAGTACTCAACCCTCCATGGTACACACAACATACAGCATGGAGGGCGACGCCACCGCCACGCTGCTGCCTTGCGACTGCCTGCACAGTTCTTGTAGACATACATACCCAAAAACTCAAAGTTGGTTGGGGTATATAAACCTGGGGTTTGGATTTTTCTAACCCCAGGATGTTCTCTGCCACTGCACTTCCAGCTGGCAGCTTGTCCTCAACCCCTCCGCTGTTGCACTTGCGCAGTTTGAGGGTTAATTCTCGATGACCCCCCTTTGCAATTGCCTTAAATGCGGCGCGCTGGGGGTTATCTGCCCAATACTTGCAACCTCTCTAGAAGAGGATGGGTATTTGTTCTGGTGTTGTTGTTTGACTTTCTTTTTTTTCTTGTTATTATTTTGTAGGGGAAACCCTTGATCTTTGTTTTTGTGATTGTCTGTCTTTAATAAACTTAGATTTTTACTGACATTGAGTGGAGGACTTCCTGCCAATTTAGAAAGCTGGCTTTTCAGTTTTTTCTATTTCTATTTTCTATTTTTCAGCAGAGAAACTGCTTGAGAATAGAAAATAGAAATGGAAAATCACATTTTGCCGGTCTTCTAAAACCGACGGGAAGTCCTCCAGTGTCAGGATCAATGCGTTTTCCACTTGTCTAGGCATATCTGGGTGCCGAGCTCCGTGATCTAGAACGATTCCGCGAACCAATTGACTGTCATTCTTGGTACAATTATGGTGTTCAAAGTTGGTTTGCATAATTTTATGCATGCATAAATCATAAAATCATAAAATCTTTTTTGCAGGGGATATGACTGTCTGATTATGTAATACAAAATTTCCTCACCAAAATATTTTTATGATTTTATGATTTATGCGTGCATAAAATTATGCAAACCAACTTTGAACACCATAAATGTTGCATTTTCATAATCTTGATCATGTGCAGATCGATCGGTTCTGATTCTGGACGAATCGCCAAAACGGCGTCGACTACATCAGCAGATAAATTGTTGGCCAACTTGACATTCAGTTTCGTGGACAGCGCAGTGCGAGCGATTGAATGCAGGATAAAATTGTCAGTGCCCGAAGGAATGGTCCGCCAAGCAGCCCGTTCCTGCCCAGCACTGCCATATTCGGCACACAATGAGACTCGAAAAGGCCGTCGCCTCCTCCATACTTGTCCCCAGAGCGACCCGCGCCTTCCTCACCAGCAAAATTTGACAGAAAGACTTGCCCGAGCCCCAGGACTTACTAGCTGGTACGCCAAAAAACTCTCCGTCTCTCTCTCTCTCTCTTGCTGTGCCACACCCTCTTCCAAACAACTGCTCACCTATCTCCTCCTCACAGGCCTTTTCCAGCCAGAAAAACCAAAATCAAGGAAAAAAGGTCAACATGTTCATCGAGGATTGGATACGCAAGGATTTGAATGTAAGGCACAATCTGCGAAGGGATGACTCAGCACCCCCCACCTGAAGTGAAGGAAACTGACCCGAGTGTGATTCATGGAGCTGGTGCTGCATCCCTAAACTCTGGCACCGCTGGCGCAACAGGTGAAGCTGCAAACGGTGAGCTGACGGGTGCCAATCAAAGCGTCGCAGCATAAGCCCCGGCAGCTGGTACCGGCGTCGGCGACGGCGGACGCGGAGCTGACAGAGCTGCTGTACTACGGATGCGGCGATACATCGTCGGCTTTCTGGCTTGCGGGCTCACCCACACCTGCGTCCGCCAGCTCCTCCTCCGCGTCGCCCAGCTCAACAGCCAGGCCCAGCTCAGAAATAATTGCTTGATTATTGATTTGTAATGCAGTGTTGCTCTAGGATCACCAACAAGATCATCACACTCAAAGAAACTCGCCACAATACTGAGGAAGGTACTCTGCAAACTATGTACATAGCAGATTAAGGAACTCAAGCATCCTATATTTTCAGATTGTCATCCAAAACAAGACTAATGCTGATACTCATCTTTGAGATCATGGATCTTGATCAAAAAACATAGATACTCTTGGTGAACATGGCCCTCTGGAACTAAATCAGTCCAAACCAACAAGACGGATGTAGATGGGGTGAGTGATATGATCAAATAGTCTGCCAGAGATGAGGAAGGGAATGTAGCATACCTTGGGGGGAGGGATGGGTGGATGGGGGAGCTGGAGCTGATCAAGTAGCTTCTTGGCCGAAGACTGAGCGGTAGGATAATGGTGTCGGAGTTGGTAGGTGAGGATGAGGAAGATGAGAGGGCGAATGAAGCTGGACCAATAGCATGACCTGGAGAGATTGCCGAGGAAGGATCGCAGGAGGGCCTGATCTCGATTTGGCTGAGGGATCATGATGAAAGGCTGCAAGGAGAGGAAGAGAGAGGGGTCCGAGGTGGAAGACAGGCTGGGGCTGAGGATGGACCGGGGTTTTTGGGGTTGGCTGCTGGTCAGAAGGGTGTGAGTTTTGAATGAGTGGGATGGCCGCGCCGCACTCACATCAAGGAAAAGGTGAAGCTGTTGAGTTGTGGTCAGTGCCGCGTCAGATATAATTATACATACATCAGGGGTGTGGCGGTGGCGTTGTTGTCAAGAAGCATGCAGGGCGGAGTTGAGGCAAGCTTGCTGGTGGAACGCATATAAAAGGGGGTGCCCTTGTGTGTTTGGATAATCCCCTTTTTGAAAAAGTAAAAGGGATTCATCCACCTAATTGGCCCTCCACATAGAGCCTCTTTGGGAGTTGTCCGCGGGCACTGCAACCAACTCCAGTATAAAATTGTTATGTGATGTGTAACCCCTGTACAATATAAATCCACAGATAAACACCATGTAAATATTTCAGCAACAAGTAAGGCCCCGTTTGGCACCAATATAATCAGTGATATATTTCACAAATATTTCACGATTATATTGGTAAAATGCCGATGGTGTTTGGCAAACCAACATACACGGCAGTTGCGCGGATTAAGGTTTCGGCCGTCAAAACTGCCGTCAGAGACAACTGGCCAGTGAGATTGACCGCTCACTAGCGGGTCTCCCGTCAACCGTCAAAATGACGGGTGAATTAACCGCGTACCCGCCGGCACTTGACTTCAGGCAAGTTTAACATAACTTGCCTGGGGTCGGTTTGCCGATGCACCCGCTTGACCGGACAACAGCCGGTGAGAACAGTGGCAAGATGCCGGCCTCCAGGCTAACCCAAAAAAAGGGCAGAGGGGGCCAAGACAAAGTCTGCCCAGAGGGACACGTCACCCTCGGCCCTCACCCATCCACCCGCCTCATTTTTTCTAAGTCCGCTCATTGGATCACCACCACCCTCCATCACCCCTGGCCCTCACCCATCCACCCACCTCATTTTTTTATAAGTCCGCTCATTGGATCACCCCCACCCTCACTAACCCACATCCTCAGACATGTCCCTCTGACCTCTTGCATGTTCAGATTACCGTGCTGGCTGCCGCTCCCACTCGCACTTGACCAATCTTCCTGATAGTCGACAACAATGGGCTCCATTTCAATGTCATGCAGGTGAGTTCCTGCGTTCAACGCATTGTGGTTCGGAGAATCTGAAGCGAACATTTGAGATGTGTTTGATAAGGCACGTGCTGCTGCGTCATGTGTGATGTTTTTTGATGAGCTGGATTCAATAGCCAAAGCTTGTGGAGGCAGTTCGGGCGATGCAGGCGGTGCTGGAGACCAAGTGTTGAATCAGATTCTGACGGAGATGGGCGGGATGAATGCAAAGAAGAACGTGTTTGTGATTGGTGCTACGAACCGACCTGACCAGATCGATCCGGCGCTCCTCCGACCGGGACATACGGGGAGATATCAACTCTGGAGTCATGGTGCTCATCGCCATGCTCCGGTTATTGACAGTCCATCATCTTCTACACCGTGCCCCTGGGGACACGAGGTCTCAATGGGACCTGATAGATGATCAGTTAGAAGCCATTCGGGAGAAGAGCTTTGTAGAACTTCAGGCGTAAGTGTCCCTATTCTCGCTGAGCCCCAGTTCTATGTACGATGACTACCTTCCTTTCCTCCTCTGCTAGATTTACATTGCCTATCATGAGGCGTGATCGGGATCTCTTCCCTGGGAACGTGATGTTTCCCGACGTCCCGGCAGAGTGGATTCGAGTCCCGACCGCCCTTGAATGTGACATTGAAACACGGTCACTCATTGCACAGTACGGGGCTGAACCATCTCAAGAAGATATGGCGGCGCTTCTACAAGCAGAAGTTGCCCTTGCCCTTGCCCTGTAGTGTGGTGACTGTACATTCCCTTTCCCCTTTTTCTAATCTTCCCTATTCATTCCGTTTCTCTTGTATCAGTAGACTTTTGTACAAAAAAAATGATCAAAGAACAAAAAAAAAAAAAAAAAAACCATAAAAAACAAAAAAAACTGTAAAATGCAATAAAAAACAAAAAATGTGCCCTGGTGGCTGATAAAACCTGCTGTGAGTGTCTCAAAGTGCCAAACCGAGCTCAGAGAGCCTGCGATCGAGGCTGGAACGACCCGTTTTTGTTTCGGGGCTGGGGGGGGGGTTTTCGGGTTCGACGGCAGATTGCCGGATGGGTCAACCCGCCCTTTCTTTTGCCAGCGGGTTGTCCATTTGCGCATCGCCGGGCGTGCTGGCAAAGTCGTCGGTCCGCTTGACGGTTGACGGGAGACCAGCTTGCAAACGGTCGGCAATGGCTGGGGGAGGTCCGTCAAATTGACGACCAAACTT
This sequence comes from Puccinia triticina, assembly GCF_026914185.1. Classification (NCBI taxonomy): domain Eukaryota; kingdom Fungi; phylum Basidiomycota; class Pucciniomycetes; order Pucciniales; family Pucciniaceae; genus Puccinia; species Puccinia triticina. Next base: position 3,833,591 of record NC_070569.1, read on the forward strand.
TGGGCGCTTTGCCGGCGCCACGCAACTGCCGTGTATTCAAAACATGAAATAATTTGTAATTAAAGTTCCTACATGCCAATATATTGGCAGCGAAATCAGACCCACCCTTGCAACTCCCAACCTCAATTATTGACCTCATTGAGTGGATACATAATACAACACTTCACTAGCTTGATGTATCCACTTGATGAGTGGACTTGTATATCCACTTGATGGCCTGGTTGGTCATCGAGTGGATATAACACTCCACTTGCTCAATGACCCTTGATGACCAACCGGGTCATTGAATGGACTTATCCACTCAATAGCCTGGTTGGTCATTGAGTGGATAAATACTCCACTCGATGGCCCGTTTGGTCATCAAGTGGAGTAGGTATCCACTCAGTGACCCGGTTGGTTGTCAAGTGGAACATGCTCCACTTGATGACCAACCAGGCCATCAAGTGGATATAAGTCCACTCAAACCGTCCTGTTCATCAGTTGGACTACAATACATCCACTCGATGACCAACTGTGTCATTGAGTGGGTGAAGTGGGTCATAGGCTATAGCCACTCAATGACCAGGTGGGTGGTCATCGAGTGGAGGGCAAGTTTGTCCATTCGCTTTCTTGGTTGATCAAGAGGTGGGCGGTTGGCTGGCTGGGTTTATACCAATGTACTGACAAACGCCAGCAATATATTCAATTACATTTTATTTTGGGTGAAATAATCAAAATGTCACGGATTATTTCACCTGTGATTATTTCACCAATTATATTGGCGCCAAACAGGGCCTAAACACATATACAATTTAGAACAAGTAGCCCATGTATCAAGCTTGTGCAACATGTAAAATGTTTCTGCAACACACAACCCCCATGTAAGATTTTCCTGTAACATGCAACCCCCAAGTACCCCACATGAATGTCCTGCACCATGTAACCCCCATGCAAGAAGTTTACAAACAGTGTAAACCATGTATAACATGTAACATGTACACCCCACCTGCAACGTGCACAAACACCATGTAATCCGTGAGCAACATGCACACGCACCACATAACACATGTAGACATGCACTGTTCAACATGTAACCCAACATTTAACATGAACACACCATTTAAAATGTCACCTCAGAAGTAACACACCCCACGTACCAATTTGTTAGGGTTAGGCTTAACTGGGGGTGCGCACACCACCATTGGACCAGAAGGCTGGACGGAAAGCACTGTAAATTGTTTGAAAGTCAGTGGAAAAATCTAAAAAGTAATTCATTTGAAAGGTGAGATTCAGGTGGCTCTTTTAAGCTACTAACATTTATATGTAGTTCAGCAGAACTGGGACGCTGTGAGGCTTGAAGTTGGTATTTCATGATGACTGACATGCAGCCCTCATATGCTCAAAACAATGTGGTGAGCTGAATGGCATTAGCACACCCCAGGAATGGGTTTGGCTAAGGCTTTGGTGGTGTTCCTGAGTAGGAAACCAGCCAAAATGGGCACACAGTAGTACACCCCATTCCTGAGGTGTGCTAATGCCATGCAGCTCACCAGATTATCTTTGGGGCTTTTACCATGCACTTAATTATGGGCCCCTTTGGGGCACCATGGCTAATAATTTTGTGGTGTTCAATAGTAGGATATCTGCCACAATGGGCGCACAGTAGCACACCCCATTCATGGGGTTTGCTAATGCCATGCAGCTCATCATTAGAGATGGCCCCGAATAACCCGTCGCAGGTACCTGCTATCCGCTGGCGGGTACCCGCTTATGGTCGGCGGGTACCCGCCAGCGTGTGCGTGTTTGGGGGCGGATGCTGGATTTCTGGGAGAGATTGAGCGGGTACCCGGGTATCCTAGCGGGTACCTGCTCTTGTTTGGGCTTGTGGCGGCTGACACAACAACCAGAAGGACTGGGAAGGCCTTCCTTCCGGTCAAAGAGGTTTTGTAACCTCTTCGACTGGAAGGAAGGCGACCGGAAGGATTCCTTCCAGTCAAAGAGGCCACAGAACCCTTTTGACCAGAAGGAATCCCTCTGGTCAAAAAGGTTTTGTAACCTCTTTGACTGGAAGGAATCCTTCTGGTCAATTTTGAGGGGCAGGTACCCGCTCTGACCCACTCCGCGGGTGCGGGTGCGGGTGTCCGATTTTGCCAAAAAAAAGGCGCGGGTACCCGGGTGCGGCAGGGCCATCTCTACTCATCATATTGTTTCCAGAGCTTAATCTGTGCACTGTAAAATTTTGAGACCCTTTGGGGCACCATGGCTAAGGTTTTGGTGATGTTAACCGGAATGGAATCAGTCATCAAAGGGAGTGTCTACTCCTCTCAATGACCGGAACGGACCCGGTCATCAAGGGGTACGCATACTACGCTCAATGACAGGCCTGTGCCGGCCATTGGGGGAGTTGGCATAATGTGCTTGATGAGCGGCCCGTGCCGCACGACGGCCGGGTGTTTAGCCGCAGCTTCTTCTATTTTTTTGGTATTTTTTACCCTTAGTTTTGTGTCAAACTGAGGGTTGCTAAAATTTCAAGAAATTCAAGGGGGGGGGGGAGAAAAATCCCCTCTACTGGCTGACAGCAAGAAAAATAGGAACATCATAATTTTCTTCTGCAGTGCGCGAAGTGTTTCACGCTACCGCGCGCTGTGGCCGGGACGTCGAGTGTACGACGTCTGCAGTGCGTTAAAGAGGCTCAAATATGTAAATAGAGAGACAGAAATCGTAGATTGCATGAGAAAAAAGGAGAAACCATAATGTGCTGGAAATACAAGGTATTTATAGGACACATTATGTAAGAGACAACATGACAGATGACAAAGAAGAATGTGAGAAACCTAGATGAATCGTTGAGATATGTTGTGAGTGTTACTCATGACGTGACTGTAGTGAGACGTAATCCTTGGTTACGTAATGAGCTACAACACCCCCCACTAGAAGAGACGTCTCCCTGAACTACAAGTTGTTGATTTTCGTGAACCAAAGGACTGAGGTTCTTTGTAAAAATGTCAGCAAATTGTTCTTTGGTCGGAACCCAAGTGACGGAGATCTTGTTTTTGGAGAAGGCCTGGTTCGTGATGTAAAATTTGCGGTCAGTGTGTCAGACCCGTTTGTTGGATGTGTCATTTGAGCTGATTTTTACGGTGGCCTGGTTGTCGCATTTGATGTTGCCCACATACCATACGCCATACATGTCAAAAAGCAAATTACAAATCCAAAGTATTTGTTTAGTACAATGTCCTAAAGCCATGTATTCCGCATGGGCTGCTGAGGAAGCTACCGTTGCAATTCTCTTCGAGACCCAAGCTATCGGACAGCTGAAGTGTAGAATAAGGAGACCGTATGTAGACCTAGAGAACTCACCCTCCCAGTTCGCATCAACATAACCCAGAAGAGCAGGGCTGTCCTTCCGCGGCCGTAGCGTCAGAGTCCTCGTCCTTGTTGTTGCAACATAATTGATGAGATTCTTCAGCCAAGTCCAGTGCGTAGTAGAAGGTGACTTAGAGAACCACGCCAAGAAATTAACAGCGAAACAAATATCAGGCCTGGTTCCTACCGCAATGTAACTGAGAATCCCGACAACAGAGAGAGATTCGGAAGGAAGAGTACCAAAGCCCTCAGTGTTTGTTAGTGGGAGATTCCCGGAAGGTAGTGGTGTCCTACTGTGTGAGACGCCGTCCCAGTGATCCGCAAGTAATTTGTTAATGAGTTTGGGTTGGCAGAGGCTGAATCCAGAGTTGGTTCTGGTGATGGAAAGTCCTACAATGTCAGTTAACGAGCATTCCCATTTAATCCTAATGGTAGCAGACAGGTCCTTTTCCAATTTTTGTAAAATGGTCTCATTGGGTGCCGTAACGATTCCATTGTCTACATGGACCCAGATTGCTCCGCCATTGGATTTGTTCTTGATAATGTACATACTGGAGTTGTATTTAGAAGCTTTGTATCCGAGTCCGTCAAGTGTCTTTGCAAGGTGGCGCCACCAGCATCTCGCGGCCTGTTTAGTCCCGTATAGTGCCTTCTTGAGATGGCAGGCATGGCCAGGAGGAGTAGATAAGCCCTCCGGAGCTGCAACCCAGAGATCTTCATCTATAGGAGAGTTTAAGTAAGCGGCCACGAAGTCAAAAGAATGAACAGGCCAGTTGTTTGCCACAGCCATCAAGAGTAGTAGCCTCATGGAAACAAAAGTCGCAGTAGGTGCAAAAGTCTCACCGTACTGAAGACCAGCTATTTGGGAGTAGCCTTGTGCTACGTAACGGGCCTTATATCGATCTACCGCCCCATCTCCTTTCAGCTTCTTTGTGAACACCCACTTCGCCGTTGTGGTAGACACTTTTGTTCCGGATGGAAAAATTCAAAAATTTCTAGTTTACATATGTAGTGTTACATTCCACCCTCTTTTGATACACACACTCCCTTCAGTTTACATACACAGTTTTACAAAACTGCATGTATATAGCTTACATACTACCCTTTTACATATATATGTGTGTATATATGTGGCTGCGTAGCAACCAGCCAGCCTCATATGCAGCTGTGTAGCAACCACAAGCCACTTATTACAGTAACCCAGCAACCACAAGCCACATTAGTAAAGCGGCATAGTAACCATGGGGCTGTGCAAGTCACTCAAGCAGACTACACAGCAATACAGAAAGCTGTGCAGGTCACTTGAGAAGACTCCATAGCAACCAGAGGGCTGTGTAAGCCACACTTGTAACTAGATCACCAGCTAAATTTGCTCATGTCTACACTGCCACACTGTACATAGCTGTATTTGCACAGCATTTGTAAAGGCACACCAGCCAAAACCCCTCATGTACATAGACCACCAGCATAAATGCCTCACATTTTCCTACATAAGGAGGGGCTCTCTCTTCCTTTGTCCCCCATCGATGGCATCCAATCAAGGAGATCATTCCCCCCACAAGATTCAAATAAATTGTCACCCTCACACTCTCCGCCACATAATAAAATACTAGCTTTATATTTTGAAATACACAGTCCATTGTGAGCCACTTGTGAGAAAAGTATTCAACTACACTAGACCACTGTCTTCTTGCTTCCAGCCTAGCTGGGGGTGTTGTCAGTCTTTGTCTTTCAGAGAAGCAGGGGTTTCCCCACACATACTTCTCTAAATTCAGCCATAAGAGGTGCAAACCGCTTTTGGAGTCTCACAACTGGTGTCCCAACAGTGGCCTAGTTAGTTGAATATTTTCTTCAAGCATAAATTGGTATCATCAGTTGTTATATTATTACTTTGAAAACCAGACTTTCATTACAGAAAACCTTGTATTTTTGAAAGATCATTGAATTACAAAAAAGAGCAACTCTAAAAACATATAAAATTAGATATATTTGGATATACTAAAAGCTTTTTGTAGTACTCTCTAGACAAACCATTTGTTTCAGGCTAGCTATTCCTTTGCAGTGAGTACTGGGGAATAAGCTAGATTTTATATTATTTAAGGATAAATCAGATTTGCCCTGGTTAAAGAGAACCACAGGATTCTGTCCGCAACCAAAAAGTCACCACCTTTTTACCCAACACCCTCGAATAACCCAACTCACCCCTACACACCCAGAATCCAACTTAATCCCCCTCCCCCTGGCCCTATGGCCGCTCCTCCTCCACCCGACCCCCCCAACCGACCCAACGTCGCGTGTGACGCGACCATGAACGATATTGCAGAGCTGGACGACGCGCCCTCGACGCGTCTGCCTGACAGGCCGAACGTCGCGCCACCATCCTTGGTGTTCCTCGCGTTCCTGACCAACTACATCGGCAACCCCCAAAACCACTCGTCTGAAGGAGCGTTAATTATTGATCCGTCCTCGCTCGGAGCAATCCGAATGATGATGGACGCGGAAGCGAAGCGTCTCAGAGAAATGGACAAACGTATGGATCAGATGTCGAAGATGGTTGAAACTTTCGAAGGTCGTCTACAGGCGCTTGAAGGCAGTCGCATGTCAACAACGGCCCCCCAGAATCAACCTACAAAGCAATCATACGCGCGTGCCACTGGACCGGCGCCTGCTGTCAGACCTCCGACGATCGCTCCCCCCCAGAAGACAATCCTCAAGTCACTCAAGCCTGGGAAGGCCATTATCCACTCAGCCCCCGACAAATCTGAAGTCCAGAACCTCGCGCGAGGGTTCCTAGTCCAACGTGCAAATGAGGTCTTACAGAAGCTTGATGCACAAGTTGAAGGCGAACGAATCTCGATCCGAGCAGCCCAAGTCTTGAAGTCGGGCGACGTTTGTTTCTTCTCGAAAAATAAGGCTCACCAAAAGTGGCTGATGGAAAACAAACACAACTGGTCGAAAGAAGTCCACCCCGATCTAGAAGCTACGCCGAGCACCTTCTCTATTATTGCGCACGGCATTCCAAAAACCTTCAACCCTCTTGCCGTATCAGCGATCAAACAACTTTCGAGCGAAAACAACTTCCCAGAAGGTGATCTTGTCCGGGTCAAGTGGCTAGCGGATAACTCAGCAACCCCCAAGCAAGCAGGGTCGATCATTCTTGCCTTCAAGAACAAGCAACTAGCTGCCCGAGTTGAGAAAACTGGTCTATTCCTCAACTACGATTATCATTGAACAGCAAGGTTCAAACCCCGACCCCCCCAATGTTTCAAGTGCCTGAAAATGGGGCACTTTGGACAGTGGTGCAGGGAGAAGGCCAAGTGCGGCAAATGTGGTGACGAGCATGTGACAAAGGATTGCCCTGAAGGGTTAGGAGGTATTAAATCATGCGTCCTCTGCAAAGAAGGCCTTAAGATGAAAATTGAAGGAATTGAAACAGTCGATCATACACCTTTTAATGTCACTTGCTTCTTCAAGAAAGCGTGGCTCGAGAAGAAACACACCAACTTCCAATGATAATACAACCTCAAGTAACCCCTGTATCACATTCCTCTTCTTCCTCTTCTTCCCATTTTCCCCCTTCCTTCCTCCCCCCTCCTCCCGATATTAACTCACATTTTGTTGATAGACCTATTACCAGTGCAATGAAGACCTTTTCTGATGTCATTCAGAACCAAGCCAACCAAATGAAGATACTACAATTGAATTGTCATGTCTCCCGAGAAATCACGCTAAGTGTCTTACATCAATCTTCTGATTTTACTTTCCTGATCTTGCAAGAACCGTGGATTAACTCTTTGACCCTTTCCCCACCTGAGCATCAGGACTGGAAAGTATTCACAGCTTTTGAGCATTGACCAAACACCTGGAATGATCAACACCGAACATGTATCTATGTAAAACAATGGATCCCATCCGGTAACATTAAACAGCTAAGTGATGGTGGCCAATTTATATTAGGCCTGGACATTTCCCTCCCCCAAAGCAAAACCCTTCGACTGATCAATGTTTATAACACCCCTAGAACTTTTCCAGCGCTGGAGATTCTTCAACGCTGGCTTTCAATCCACAATTCTCGAGCAATCCCAACTGTCATCTGTATGGACGCCAATCTACACCACCCACATTGGAACCCACAGGGAATCCAAAACAATAACCGACAGGCACGCGAACTCCTTGAGATTTGTGGCAGCCATGGCTTCCGCGTGTCATCTCCTAAGCATATCCCTACTTTTTACTCAACTAAAGGAATGGGATACACCATTGACCTGGCCTGGGCCAACTTTCTGGCCTCCAAGCTGATTTTTAGAACCAAGATCTCAGTTGAAAATCATGGCTCCAATCATCAGGCCATCATCCTGCATCTCGATCTGCAGTGCCCAAGGAAGGAATTGAGACCCGCAAAACTTAACTGGGCAGTCATTAACCCCAACACTGTTTGTAACAGACTTCAGAAGCTAGCTGATAAACGTCCTTTTGCCAACTTTAGCTCAACTGAAGAGCAAGTCAAGGCCATCACAAAGGATGTGATTGAAGTTCAAAAAAGCTTTGAGCGACTCACTTCTCGTACAACGGATAGAGCTAAGTCTTGGTGGTGCAAAACTACCCTTGACCCCATTATTGAGAAAAGAAATAGAGCCTGGCAATGGATGATCCTGACCAAAAGTGATGAAGCTTCTGAATGCTACAGGCAGTGGAACACCTACTTTCGGGATACTATCCGGATCCTCAAAAGGAACACATGGTGGCGATTCCTGGATGATCCTTCAGACAAAGCACTGTTCAAGGCCTTCAAATTTACAAAAAAGTCCTCAGCTCATACAATTCTCCCCCTGAAACGCCCAGATGGCACAATCACCACCAACAAACTTGAGCAAGCTGAGTTACTGTTCAATGGCACATCGTGCATTGAGGCCCCTATTGATCTTTCTGATGTCCCCAGCAGGCCTGCTTGCTGAATCGTTTGCTACCCAACAATAAATGAAGCCGAAGTTCTAGAAGGAATCAAGAAGATCGCACCAAAAAAGGCCCCTGGGGTTGATGGAATTGTGAATGAGATGATTAAACTGGGAGCTAAGTTCTTGGCCCCAACTCTTTCAGATGCTTTCAACAATGCGCTTGCAAATAGTTCTTACCCCGACACCTGGAAATGCGCTGTTACGGCCATCATCCCCAAGGCAGGAAAAGACGATTACACTGACCCCAAAGCTTATAGACCCATTGCCCTGCTCAGTGGCATGGGGAAACTCTTTGAACTCATCATAGCTCGACGATTATCGACATGGGCAGAGAAGACCGGTGTCCTGGCGGATGGGCATTTAGGAGGCCGAAAAGGATCGGGGACGGAAGACGCTTTGGTCCTGCTTGACACATGGGTCCGGCGAAAATGGCAAGAGAAGAAATATGTTGCGGGATTATTTCTGGACGTGAAATCTGCCTATCCCTCGGTTCATCCTTGGAGACTGATTCACTACTTGTTAAATTTGAAATGCCCAGCTTATCTAGTTGGGATCATCGAATCCTTCTTGTCAAACCGTTGCACGACCATCAGGATGGATGATTATGTATCCTCCCCCTTCGCCATTGACATTGGCCTTCCCCAAGGGTCACCTCTCTCAGTTATTCTCTATATTCTATACAATAATTCACTGCTGATCAAGTCCTTTAAACTGGAAGATGATGAAGTCTCAATAGGATATGTGGACGATGTGGTTCACCTAACAGCTGCGAAAACACCGGTGGAGACCGTGAGGAAACTGAGCAAACAGGGCACCCGATCCCTGCAGTGGGGGACAAAGTTTGGAGCGGTTTTTGACAAGAAGAAGGCCCAGTTCCTCTGGTTAACCAGGAGAGTCCATCCTCCTGAATCCTTTACTTTTGGAAATCAAGTCCTCCCGCCGTGCAAGGAAGTTAAGTGGTTAGGGGTCCTTCTTGATAACAAGCTGACGTACACGGCTATGTTTAAACTTCTAGAACGTAAGGCTTCAGCAACAATAGCACAACTCAAGCCGCTGGGTAACTCGCGGTGGGGCCTCAGAGAGAAGGATAGGGTCCAATTGATGAATGCGGTTCTTATTCCCAGGGTATTGTATGGTGCCCCTGTTTGGGCAACCAAGTATAACACTACGAAGTTGCAAAATTTAGCTGATAAAGTCAATAATCTGGCTGCCATTTATATGTTAGGCACCTTCCGGTCTACCCCCACACAGTGGCATCGGACTAGAACTGCTGTCGGGGATGTTGCCGCAGTATGCAAAGGTGTAAGCGTAGGATTTTTCACCCGAAAACTGATACGCCGACGGTTTGATTGCAGTATCCAAGACATTCTGGTGGAGCGAGGTCTCTGCCGGGAGGCTTGGATCGGGAATCACATCCCTGTTGCCCATGACCAACTAGATCAACTTGTAAAGCTGAATCCGGAAAAGATTTTCATTGAATACAAGGGGGAAATAGTCGTTTCAAAGCCACCCATTGAGAACGCTGGTTTGACGAAGGAGGAAGCCATAAGTGCCACAATTAGCTTAGTAGATTCTCTTTCTAATGTTCCAGATTCTATTATCATTTATACTGACGGATCTTATGACACAGTCAAGGGGGGTGCTGGTGCAGCCATATGCCCCGCGCTTGACACGGCTCTATCAATGGCTTTGGGCAGAAATACCCTAATTTCAAACCACGAATGTGAAACCGTTGGTGTGCTCCTTGCATTCAGATTGATCGAACAAGCAATAGGGAAGCGTAGGATATCAAAAGTGTTCATCCTAACGGATAATATCGGTGTCTTACAAAGGTTGGGGAACTGTGGATCGGCTAAATCGGGGCAGTATCTCTTCTATGAAATCTTCGGAATTTGGCGCATACTCCCTGCTGATTTGAACATTCATTTTGTCTGGTGCCCCGGTCATGGGGGTATTCGTGGCAACGAGGCAGCCGATCTGCTAGCTAAAGAGGCAACGAACAGAAATGAAAACCCGGACAGACAATTACACGCTAGCGCTTCCAAGCTCACCAGACATCTCAAAAATCAGCTCTTTTCCCCTTCTCGATTGGAACTGGGAAAGAAAATCTCCGACCTCCCTATCCTCCAATCAGCTTTGATTAATCAACTGCGATCGGGTCACTCGCCTCTCAACAGTTATCTCTTCAAGGTCAAAAGAAGACTCGACCCTACCTGCCAATTTTGCAACAGCCGAGAAACAACAATTCATTTCTTTGATTTTTGCCCAAAATACCGACACCTTTGACGAATCCTCATACAGAAGGCTAGATCAAAAAAACTGAAGGTTGACTCAAACAGACCACATCTGCTCTTAAACATCCCAAAGGCCCATAGCCTGGTCTTTGAATTTATCATGAAATCTGGACGCTTTAATTTCCTGGATTAAATTATTGAATTGCCCGGTCCTTTCCTTTCTTTTCTTTTTCTCTATTTTCTATCTGATCTGTTAGACAATGTTGATTGCCGCGTATCCCTAAGATTATAACTACCTTTTATGTTAACATCTGGCCTTCTTTTACTCATATGTAGTTAGCTACTTAAGATTCATAGTGTGCAATGCTAAGGGCGAAATTACACTAAAAAAAAAAAAAAAAAAAAAAAAAAGAGAACCAGAGACTATCAGTTTATTATATTTTTTGATCATTAGGATCTTTGATATTGTCTAGCAGTCTACATTAACTTCTATTATAAACCAAAAATACTTTTTTTATATTTTTTACAGGAACCTCTTATTTTTAAGAACAATGTCTTATACTGTACCAGGAGATTTGGATAGAAATATGGCTTTCAAGGAAATAATCATACAGCCTGGCATAATCCACATTGTTTTTTTTCATTCAAACCTAAATCCGTCATTATAACATTCATTTTTTGCCTGGAGCTGAAAGGACAGTTTCCTGGATTTTTTCAACTAACATGGAGAACAACCACAGCAATACATGGAGAACAACCACAGAAATACATGGAAGAAAATCACAACTGAATCTAGAACCAACCCAGTGAATAATTCCATCTACCCACTGTACATATCATCAAGACAATGAAGACAGGGATTTCAATGCTCCTCAGCAGGAGGGTAAACTGCTTACGGTTGTCTCGAAACGAATCACCTGATCAAGCATTGATTGCCATGGACTCTTTGTACTCGGACATATCCTTGTCAAGATATTAGAGGCCCGATTTGTCACCTGATAAATAGACTGAATAGGATAGAGGCATTACCTAGTCGCTTCTTACAGAATCTTTTTCCTCGGCTTCATGTGATCGTAGTACAGCGAATCCCTTGAGCTCGATCCGTCGCGTTTAATGTCGAATTTGGAACCAGACGACGACTTTTCAATCATGAAAATTGCATCTTCTTCGCTATCGAGACGGACTGTTATCGGACGGCGAGGGGTTGGATGGCAGAAGAAAGGAAAGGGGGAACGACGGGTCATCAACACTATCAGTCGGACTAGCGCTATTGGATGAAATAGAGATTACGGACTGATGGGCCATGTTTATTCCAGCCCGTAGTGATGTGAACGAGGTGGTTGGCTGAGGGAAAGAGCTGAGAGGCGGGGCAGACCTGGTCGTTAAATACTCTCACTGGGCTGCCGCGATCGAGACCGAGCCGCGCAGATCGAGCTCCGATCAATCGGAGGTGGCGATACCCTGGCCATCGGTACAAATACAGGAAATACAGTCTTTCCTGGCGATCGAACTTCGAAGTGTCCTGGCAATCGCAGAAAAGACTTGGAGATCCGTGGCGAACTTCCCCATCCAATCTGCCGAGGATCCTTGATCGGCACGCAAGGAAGACCGTGATCGATATCGAAATGTTTTCAAGGATGGTGTAGCTGTTTGGCAGAAGGGAGGCCAAGCACTGTTCACACTGCCGGCTGAGACCCACCAGGGCCAAACAACTCAAGCCCGAACTCGTGTTTAGGCCCGCGCCCGGACCTTTAATTGTGTAAACCTCATGAAGGCACTAGACCCCCCGCGCGACTTGACCTAGCAAAAGGACGCGCAAGTCCAATTCAGACCTATGAACACCCTATCCACCCAGTAAAAGACTGCGCACGCAGATGCACGCGAGGCCTGTCGGTCACTGAGTTTCCGCGGCATTTTCTTCAAATCCCGCTCAAATCAATCCCGCTCAAATCCCCTCGAACTCCCAGCCAACTTTCGACTTTCACAGACTACAACACAACTCCACACCGGGTGCACTCCAAACCAAGCAGCCATACAACTATGTACATAGCACAAACTCACAGTCGGACAAGTCCCCACAACATCACACACCCTTAAAAAATTCTTGCCCTCACATTCCTTCTCTTTGGTGTTACACCGAAAAAGTCACAACTCTTGGCATTGTCATATTGAGCGCCTTTGGACACAATCGATCAAGTAGGTTGGGCAATAACTTATCTTTTTTGTTTTTTGCTTTGTGGCTCGGTTTTGTATTAAGAAATATTGCACTGAAGAATACGAAATTGATATGGATACTTAGTGATGTAAATAAATGAAATGAACAAAAGACACAAGAGACAACAACAAAAACAAACGGCAAAGGAAGCATAAGGCAAAACTAGCTGGGGTTGCCATGATCGTCATCTGGTAAGGCATTGTAAGGGTCCAATGGACCCTCACTGATGAGATGGATGAAAAGGCACAGAGATCGGCTGGTAGGCCGTCTAAGGATGTCTAGGTCCAAACTGTCGGGGGATTGATTGCAGAGGCTAGCCGGGAGAGAGGAGAGACTCTCTCTATTAGTCTAAATACACCAACAGGCGACGAGAAGGAAAAGAGAAGAGAAGAATGAAAACAATGCTTACCTAGCCAGGAGAGAGGAGAGACTCTCTGCCGGACTAGGGAAGCAGCAGCTCAGGCTAAGTATACGATGCGCGGGGGGTTACGTTATCCCATGACTCTTCGTGTGGAGCCCCGATGTCAAGGGGGGCTTCACAGTCTCCCCCCCTATATAGAGAGCAAAAGAGGGGGAGGAATCGCTATTGTAAAATGGTGGATGGTGACGGGAAGACAGAAGGAAAGAAGGAGACCGAGGACGATGAATTTGGGTGAAAGCAGTCGGATGATAAGGAAACCGGGGGCATAAGGGGTGACGACGGAAGGGGCGGTCAGACAGGGTACGAGAAACGTGGCGGGGAATTTTCGTTGGCTGGGCTGGTGGCCTGCGTGAATGAGGTCGACTAGAATGAGTAATGTGTGTCTCCGTTGGAAGTTCTAGCTCTGAGTTGGACGAAAACGGTTGGACTGGGGTTGGGAGAATCGGGCACAACAGGTAAGTCGGAACTGATGAGTGTAATGCGAGGCAGCGTAGGTCAGGCGTCTGGACTGGCGGTGGAAACGCTGATGACGTTGGTTGGTGGATCTTCAATTGTGGGCGAGCTGTGGGGGTAAGGACGCGTAAGCGTCGCCCAGCATGGAATTCATGAAGCACTTGGTTGGGGGAACGGACAGGATGTGGAATGGGGGGAGCATTGGAAATGGGCACATACTCCGTGGTCCCGTCATTGTCCACGGGGAACCACCTATCGAGGACTGACTCCACTCGCTCATCAACCGCGTGTACGTCAATGAGGTCGGAGGTGTCAGTGGGTTCTTCTGGGAGTGAGTACGAAGCGTCGTCCGATTTTGGGGCAAGTTCAGCCTCTCTTTCAATTTCATCGAGCGGTTGATCGCCATACGCTAAAGTCGTTGCTTCAAGTTGGCCTTCGATAGCCGAGATCAACGACACCTGAGAGTGTTCAAACGGTGGGGCTTCGTCCATGCCTGCTACTCCTGCCGGTTTGCCTGTGGGTCTGCCTGCAGGTCCGGTTTGTTTCTGAGTCGGACTTGACCAAGCCCGTGGGGCCACGTAATTCGGTGGTTTCGGCGGGATCTGGAAAGTTGGTGGGATGTAGAGCCTTGATCTGTCTGGTGGACCGGGACAAGCTCCAGCAGGGTTTCCGCAATGCTTTTTACAGAAATGGCATTTCCCTACCGAATCGAGGTAAGAATGCATCTTCCAGAGGTACAACTCGGGCTCGAGACGATTGGAGCCGAGTGGGGTCGCGTTGGCGCCGGTGGCGACAGAACGGTAGGAGGATTGGCGATTCTTAGCGAAGTCGGCGTAGAATCCATTAACGCGGTTCTCAAAGGTGCCATACTTGAACGGCTTCTGAGCGAGTAATTGGAAGTCGCGCACTTTGCTCTGAAGCGCTTGAGGTAGTCCTAAGACGACGAATTCAGCAAGGTCGAGGTCATCAAATACATCTTTCTCGAAGTTGACGAGGGACTGGAGAGTGCGGGCTTGGCTGCTGTACTGGATGAACAATTCGGCATTGGACATCTCGAGGCGAACTATTGATCGTCAGAGGTCTGCTCGCCAGTCTTCTGGGAGACAGAATTCAAAAAGTCAATCACGGAACTCCTCCCATGACTTCCCGGCGAACTTTGGACTTTCGACCCGGTAGAATGCGGTCAAGTTAGTGTCAGCAATCAGGGAGCCGATGATGAGACGCTTGTCGTCCGCATGAGTAACCGCCTTCGTCAAAAAGAAGATGGTGACGGCTTGGATCCACGTCAGAAAGACTTCGGCGTCTTGGAGAGGTCCGTTAAATTTGGGCCCGTCGGATGTTTGGAACTTTGTCAAGTCCACTCAATCAGACTGTGGAGCCGGGGACACTTCTTGTTTGATTCCGCCAGCTAACGCAGCTTTCTCAAGGGCTTTGATGCGTTCTCGATCAATCTTGCGCTGTTCAGCAAAACGATCCGCATCGGCTTTCCGTTGTTCTGCATCAATTCGGTGTTGTTCCTCGGCTTGTTGCTGTGCCGCCTGGAATTGGACCGCCGTGTTCTTTTGGATGGTGAGGACTGCCTTGAGGCAGTCGCTTAAGGAAAGCTCCTGCTCTGCGTCTTCCGGCTGGTAACCGGTCGAACTGGAAGTCGGGTTCATGCTTTGCTTGGTTGAGGGAGCAGGGAAGTTGGGGTCGTAGTTCGGGTGGTCAGACGATAGCGTTTGGGCGATCGCGGCGTTGTTCGATGCTGCAAGGGCGTCCAGGCGAGCCCGTCGACGGGCGGTACGGAGAATTTCTTCGGGGTCAGAGATCGGAAGCAGAGGGCCCGTGTTGGTGTTTCTTGTGGTCATGAACCGTGCTTGGCTCGGGGAGTGACGTGGTGTGAAGATGAGGGAAAAAGGAAGGAGGTCGATTGGATGAAAAAAAAAGTGGAGTTTGGTGTGAACGATCACACCGATACGAGGTCAATACGGGCAGCGGATCAAGAGCAGAAGGCGAGGGCAGAGGTCAATGTTTCTGAGGGCTTAGACGAGCGAGGACGAGGTCAGAAGGCGAGCAAGAACAAGGTCAGAAGGCGATGACAAGGTCGATAGTTTCGACCAAGACGGGGAGTGATTGGTTCGTTTGGATCAAGAAAAAAAAAGTGTAAGGGTCCAATGGACCCTCACTGATGAGATGGATGAAAAGGCACAGAGATCGGCTGGTAGGCCGTCTAAGGATGTCTAGGTCCAAACTGTCGGGGGATTGATTGCAGAGGCTAGCCGGGAGAGAGGAGAGACTCTCTCTATTAGTCTAAATACACCAACAGGCGACGAGAAGGAAAAGAGAAGAGAAGAATGAAAACAATGCTTACCTAGCCGGGAGAGAGGAGAGACTCTCTGCCGGACTAGGGAAGCAGCAGCTCAGGCTAAGTATACGATGCGCGGGGGGTTACGTTATCCCATGACTCTTCGTGTGGAGCCCCGATGTCAAGGGGGGCTTCACAGGCATGCTCGACCGCATTGAGCAATGTGTTATTTTCAACAGATTCACCATCTGAGTCCTGTTCATTGAGCACCGTCTCCTCCAAGAGCAGATCAATGTCAGCTTCTGGGCATCGGTTGTAGGAATTCTGTCTCAAGAATACAACTAATGCAAACCACTCAGCTGGCAATGTGTCCCGCTGCACAAAGCCCAAAGCAAGGAATTCTTTGACTGCCAGTACCCACGCAAGCATTAACATTTCGTGCTTCTGTTGGACCAATTCCAACTTTTCGCTCACAATTCTCCTGGTGGGATATGTAACCTGACCAAACGAAGCTTCCAAGACACTACAAACATGGATGAATTTGGGAAGGCACATATTGATCAATATGGCATATATTGATCAAATTATATTGATCATTTTTTTTTTTTTGAAATTTCTCTTTAATTTGTTTCCTTCCTGCAACATTATAACCCTTCTATCAACTCTATTTCTCTTCATTTCCTCCTTTCTTAGTTTTCAACCATAGTAGAAGCTTCATTTTGTTGCCAGATCAAATAGGTCATTTTTACATACTCATATGAATTATTCCTGAGAAAAAATAGTCTGTTAAGTCGGGCAAGGAGGGGAAGGGGGGAGGAGGAATGGGGAGGCATGAATTATTGTGACTTGAACCTTGCAGAAGGGTTGAAATCTACTTTCCAAAAAGTCTCAATATATCATGCTACACAATTTTGTTCAAATTTAATGGCTTGTATATATGACTCATCATATCCAATATCCTAAATTTCTACTAGGCCTGAGATTGATTTAACGTTTGTACCAGATTTGAGTAGCGTGTCTTATATCATGGAAGAACTCCCACGCTGTGCTGAGATATAGTAGGAGAAACACCAGGAGACTACCAAATCAGTGATATTTGGTAACTGATCACATTGTGGTTGTTACATTTGGAGGTTTTGAGGTCATTCAAGGTACACCATGATCCGTTGAGGCCATTTGATCATTTTTGTACCAATATCATGGAAGAACTCCCACGCTGCGCTGAGATGTAGTGGCAGAAACACCAAGAAGCTGCCAAATTAGTGATATTTGGCAACCAATCACATTGTAGCTGCTACATTTGGGGGTTTTGTGGTCATTAAAGGTACAAAGTGAATCTTTAAGGGCATGTGGAAAATTTTGGTACCAATGTCATGGAAGAACTCCCATGCTGCGCTGAGATATAGTGGGAGAAACACCAGGAAACTACCAAATTAGTGATATTTGGCAACAGATTGCATTGTAGCTGCTACATTTGGGGGTTTTGTGGTCATTCAAGGTACAAATTGAGACTTTGAGGGCATGTGAACATTTTGGTACCAATGTCATGGAAGAAATCTCATTCTGCGCTGGGATATAGTGGCAGAAACACCAAGGAACTACCAAATTAGTCACATCTGGCAACTAATCACATTGTGGCTGCTACATTTGGGGGTTTTGTGGTCGTTCAAGGTACACAGTGAATCTTTGACCGCATTTGATCATTTTGGTACCAATATCATGGAAGAACTCCCATTCTGCGCTGAGATATAGTGGCAGAAACATCAGGAAAACTACCAAATTAGTCATATTTGGCAACTGATCACATTGTGGCTGCTACATTTGGAGGTTTTGAGGTCATTCAAGGCAAACCATGATCCCTTGAGGCCATTTGATCATTTTTGTACCAATATCATGGAAGAACTCCCATGCTGCACTGGGATATAGTGGCAGAAACACCAAGAAACTACCAAATTAGTGATATTTGGCAACTGATCACGTTGTGGCTGCTACATTTGGGGGTTTTGTGGTCATTCAAGGTACAGAATGCATCTTTGAGGGCATGTGATCATTTTGGTACCAATATGATGGAAGAACTCCCACACTGGGCTGAGATATAGGGGGAGAAACACCAAGAAACTACCAAATTAGTGATATTTGGCAACTGATCAAATTGTGGCTGCTACATTTGGGGGTTTTGTGGTCATTCAAGGTACAAAATGAATCTCTGAGGGCATGTTAACATTTTGGTACCAATATCATGGAAGTACTCCCACGCTGGGCTGAGATATAGTGGCGGAAACACCAAGAAACTACCAAATTAGTCATATTTGGCAACTGATCACATTGTGGCTGCTACATTTGGAGGTTTTGAGGTAATCCAAGGTACACCATGATCCCTTGAGGCCATTTGATCATTTTTATGCCAATATCATGGAAGAACTCCCATGCTGGACTGAGATATAGTGGCAGAAACACCAAGAAACTACCAAATCAGTGATATTTGGCAACTAATCACATTGTGGCTGCTACATTTGAGAGTTTTGTGGTCATTCAAGGTACACAATGAATCTTTAAGGGCATGCAAACATTTTGTTAGCAATATCATGGAATAACTCTCTCGCTGCACTGAGATATAGTGGCAGAAACACCAAGAAACTGCCAAATTAGTCATATTTGGCAACTGATCACATTGTGGCTGCTACATTTGGAGGTTTTGAGGTCATTCAAGGTACACCATGATCCCTTGAGGCCATTTGATCATTTTAATACCAATAACATGGAAGAACTCCCATTCTGGACTGAGATATAGTGGCAGAAACACCAAGAAACTACCAAATTGGTGATATTTGGCAACTAATCACATTGTGGCTGCTACATTTGAGAGTTTTGTGGTCATTCAAGGTACACAATGAATTTTTGAGGGCATGCAAACATTTTGGTAGCATTATTGTGGAAGAACTCTCTTGCTGCACTGAGATATAGTGGCAGAAACACCAAGAAACTACCAAATTAGTCATATTTGGCAACTGATCACATTGTGGCTGCTTCATTTGGGGGTTTTGTGATTTTTCAAGGTACACAATGAATCTTTGTGGGCATGTGATCATTTGGGTACCAATATCATGGAAGAACTCCCACGCTGGGTTGAGATATAGGGGCAGAAACACCAAGAAACTGTTGTGACATGGTCATAGTACTCGACTGCGGCACATGTCACATACTTGTATTTAGTCTACTTTTCCATACTAGATTGAAAAGTATCCATTATTTACGAGCTCTACTCACAACAGGTTATGAGCCTCTCGCTAGAGTAGCTCGTTTTTTTTTTTCCTCTATACAAGTAACCGGCGCATAGATGAGTATATAATTAGTAGTCCATTCTGGACGAGCAAGTAGTCCTCTCAGGACGAGCCACAAGTAGTCTGCCAGCAAGCTTTTTTTTCTTTCTTCTTTTGTTATCACTCAAATTTGACAAACCTCATCATTTTTGCCTTCCAAGTCAACCTTCATCATCAACGCCAAACTTTTCCGTAATAACCGCTTAAGAGTCTGAGCGAGGCTAGAGCTAGAATCTCCTGGTTCTGTACTGTGTGGCGAACGCTCTGCAGGCGTTTAGGTTGGAGTAATTACCCATAACCACACAGACGGGACTAGGTTTGCCGAAACTCAAAGCTTAGCGATATCGACTGAAAAGTCGGTAGGAGTTAGTTTGCCCCTCAAGATATCGAATTGACCAATCAATCAACAAAACTCTGAATCTTCCACTCCGTTTTTTTTTCTATCTTCTCTCTCTTTCTTTCCCCCCCACGTTTTTCACTTTTTTCCCTTTGCCCACTCCCACCATGTCCGACAACAAACCCCCTTCCAGACGTAACATACCAGGAGCCGTAAACCGACTGGGGGCGCTTCCAGGTCTGTGAACTGTTAAGATAGTGTATTAGCATTTCCCTATGTAGTATGCTTCTAACCTATACACCCACAACTTAGCCTATATTATACATGTATATAGTCTAGTTGTTCTTCTTACTGTTATCCTTTCTCACTGAATGATGATTTTACTTTGACTTACTGTGCTCAGACTTAGTCCTCAACACCTCGTCAAATCTCTCTTAGTCTTGTGTCACCTCAGTTACCCTCAACACGAACCATCGACTGGGTCACACCAAAGAATCCAACATTGAAAAACATCCTTGGGCCTCAGGTTACGTCAAACAATTTCTTCCATCGCCGGGTTGGTCGTGCAGCAACAGACGTCAATCGTGGTACTGACTCCTCTTCATTCATGCGTGCCGATAAAGGGAAGGCTTGCACGTTTTCAGAAGATCTACCCGAGGAAACCACGTTCCAACCAAGGCTCACGGACAGAATGATTGGCTCATCTGCCACGAATTGGCGACGGACGGAAGGCCCTCCACATGTCCAGAATCTCTCTCCACAACCTCTCAATCAAACCGAACCAACAACCCCTCCTCAGATGCCATCGCAGGCTGACATTGCCAGCCTGATAGCAGAAATGAGACTTCAGCGTGAAGAGGAGCGCGCCAGACACCACGAAGTGATGAATCGCAGGGCAGATCAGGATGCAAGGATCAGACAACGGTCGTTACTCAATGAGGCTACTAAACTCTCGGCTATAGCTTCAGCGGCGGTTAAGAAAATCCACCCCGATTGCATCCTGAAGATCGATGGATCAAACATCACCGAGTGGGAAGCTGCCCTGGCCGTCGTCGCTTTTGAGCGCTTTCAATACCAACACTTCTACACGCCCACTGAAGGCTATGTTGCCGACCCGCATCACGAGCAGATTGCCCGTGAAATCATACACTCCTCAGTGCACTGCGACTTGGCCTACGACCTTTTGGACCTCAACAACTCAGCTGAAGTCGTCCAGCACTTGACTAGCAAGTTTCGTGTGATCAACAGAGCGAAGCAACTCCAAGCGTGGGAGACCCTCAAGAAAATCAATCTTACCGACTACAGCAGTTTGGCCAAGGCAATCGCAGCATTTGACAGATGCGCGAAAACGTTCATCGAGCAGCGTGTGGAGTTCACGTGGGACACCGTTATGGGATTCATCATGCAATCGAATCTCAACACCAATCTTTGCCCTGTCCTGGATTGCAAAGTAGACCTCTTCATGGAGACCCATGAATCTGAAAATCCAATCTCCAACGACATCCTCCGGTTTTGGGATGCAGCCCGCTCTGAACAACGACTAGCGGAAGAAACAGGACGTGCGGAGTCGTCTGCTTTAAAAGTCTCACTAGCTAGCCAAACAGACTCTAGCTTTTCAGGACCCGTTTCAGGAAGCGTTTCAGGAAACGTCTCAGGTTCAATTGAAGACTCAAAGATCACTGCTATGGCAGTACAGAAGCCTCCGGATTGCTACATATGCAAGCAAGTTGGACACATCGCTCCACATTGCCCAACCAGCCGCAAGAATACACAAGCTCAACGTAACACCGGCACCGTCCCCCCTCCCTGTCTGAGCTTTCCCTCATGCTTGGTTACTTACAATTACAGCCGCATTCCCTACATCAAACCATCCCAACCAGAAGTTTGACAAAATCCTTCTTCCCGACCCACTGGAGTATCGCACCCCAGGACCGGTAACCCTGTCCCACCAACAAAAACTGTGGAAACAAGACAAATCAACCCCGACTTGTTTGCAGAGGAAGAGGAAGAAGTCAAATACACTTTTGAGAATGAAGACCTGTCAGCCGAACCCACTGGCCATCGTTTCAATCTCCGGGAAATGACCGTAGACCGCAACGGTCAAGAAGTCATCTGGGACACCGGTGCCTCAGATAATGTCACTGGGGACAGGTACGCACTGTTTGACTTCACATTGCTAGAACAACCGATTGCTGTCAAGGTTGCCACTGACTTGGCGTGTGATTTCATCACAGGTACGGGTACTTTGAGATTTGCCGGGATGAACAAAATGACTATCGCTGTTAAGAAGGTCTATTACTATGAGCGAGCAAGGTCCACTCTACTTTCCATTGCTGCGTTCAAGAAATCAAATGCTCAGTTCAAAGTAAACACTAATTTTGACTCTATTGATCTGCTATCTAGCGACGGAAAAGTTCTCCTCCGAAGCATATTCAATGCGACAAAAAACTCGTGGCCGGTGATTCGACCTATGCGCGCTTTCTCTTCCCTTCCCTACTGCCCATCTACTTTGTTTCCCAACTGTTTCTCACCTGCAATTGAGGCACATGCCGTTTTCAAGTCACCTACTCTGGTTGAACATAGCCAGTTCACATGGAACGCTGAGGATCTCACTGCAGATGAGAAGACCCTCCTTTTTTGGCATTGGTTGTTCGGACATGCTAGCCTCAGGAAAATAAGGAGAATGGTCAAGCTTCAGCTTGGATATGGTTTGCCTGCAACAATGCCCAGAGGCTCCATCAAATGCCCCGTGTGCGCCATATGCAAAGCAACTAGGACGTCAGCACTCGGTCCTTCAAATTGTGTGTCTGGTAAGTTATCTGTAGTTTGTGTCAACCTAATGGGCCCTTTCGACACACCAACGCTGAGCGGCGGAAAATATGCGCTAACTATTCGAGATGTGTACACGTCTTACAGTGAAGTAAAGATTTTAAAAACAAAAGGGGAAGCGGCGGCGATACTGATGCAAACCGTAACGCGATGGGAAACTCAGACCGACAGCAAATTGAAAATACTACAATCTGACAACGGTGGTGAATTTGACTCAAAAGTCCTTGGGGATTTCCTCAGTAAGAAAGGTGTCGTGGCTGAACGGTCCTTGCCATATCACCATTTCCAAAATGGAGCAGCGGAGTGCTACAACCGTACGGTCTCCGACATGGGACAAAGCATTCTCTACGACAGTGAATTGGGACGTGAGTTTTGGGGTTACACCTTTATGTGGTCAGCATGGACACTAAACCGCATACCTAATCGGATAACAAAAGAGAAGACTCCGTATGAATGTTTCTTCGGAGACAAACCTCAGCTTGATAGAACACGGGTTTTTGGGTCCAGAGCCTACGTCCTTGTGGCACCGGAGAAACGAAAGAAATTGGACGGCCGAGCAGTTGAAGGGCTAGCTGTAGGACACCTGGCGGAGTCGAAAGGCTGGACGTTCTGGCTCCCTGCAACCAAGAAGCTGGTATCCTCCGCTTGGGCGGAATTTGGACGCAACGCTCTACCGTCGACCGCGGTCGTGGAGACTTCTGGAGACTTGAAGAAGGCTGAAATGCTACCATTGATCACCAAACCCGCGGCAGAATCAAGACATCTGGAGCTGGGTGACTTCACCGAAGAGCGTCGAGTTGAACTCCAAGAAGAGGCAGTTGATGCGGTATTAAAGGATTGTCACGATGAGTCCAACGAGATCCCGTCGTCTTTCAAAGAAGCTATGTGATCCAAAGATGCAGCGCGATGGAAGGAGGCTATCAATACCAAATTGGCCAACCTGAAGAGAAAATCAGTTTGGGTTGTACGCCACCTACCGAGCAAACATTGAAAACTCGGTGCTAGATGGGTCTTTGCAAAGAAGACCAATTCCAATGGTTCCATCAAGTTCAAGGTGCGTTACGTAGCCAAAGGATTTAATCAAAAGGAGGGGACTGATTTTGCGCACACGTTTGCACCAACGGCGACCTTCACATTGATGCGCATCCTGCTTACTCTGGCAGCAAAGAATAACTGGCCCGTCTACAACTTTGATTTCGTGGCGGCTTACCTGAATGCGCCCATCGATGAAGAAGTATGGGTACAGGCTCCTGAAGGGCTAGACGTCGAAGCAGGGGAAGCGTGCCTTCTGAAGAAGGCACTTTACGGGATGAAAAAAGCTGCTCGATGCTGGTGGAAACACCTGCGCGGTACTCTAGCTGATCTGGGTTACATATCCAGTTATTATGACTCAAGTGTTTAAACTCTCAGCAACAAGGTCAACCGTTCAATAATTTGGGTTCACGTTGACAATGGTATTGTCACCGGCTCCTCTGATGAGGCACTCAAACTACTTGAAACACAATTAAAAGGAAGTTTGGAAATCAAGTGGGAAGAAGGTCTTTCAAGCATGGTGGGAGTCAAGATTACGCGTACGGAAGATGGTTTTGAACTACGACAACCTTGTCTGATCTCGAAAATCCTGAATGAACAATGGGATGGTGTCTCTCTTGCATCATCTCCGCTCCCGGAAGGGTATTCTGCTAACTCTGACGACAAAGAGCCGGGAGTGAACAGTACGGATTACTTATCTGCTATTGGCAGTCTCAGCTATGTTGCTGTTGGAACTAGACCCAATATCACGTACAGTGTGAACTATCTTGCACGTTTCTCAGCCCGACCCTCAACGATCCACTGGAAAGGCCTACGCCATCTGATCAACTACCTAGCAAAATCAAGGGACATGCCACTGAAGATCCAACCGTCTAAGATTTGCCATTCACCGGTGGATTGCTACGTCAATGCAAACTGGGGAGGTCCCAACTCCAGATCATCATACGGTGTACTCATTCGACTGTACGGTGCGCCCATCATGTGGGTGTCACGCAGACTGGTTACAGTGGCAAGCTCGACGTGCCAGGCGGAGTACATGGCACTTGGACACGCCACTAGACACACACTGTGGATCAGGAACTTACTGGCGGACATTATTGGAGCGGATTGTGTTGTGAAAATCCTCTGTGACAATCAGTCAGCTGTGAAGATTGGTTGTGAGGACGCTTCCAACAAGAGGGCACAACACGTAGAACAAGACTTTTATGTTACAAACCAAGCTCTCTTTCAACAAAAAACCTCTCTGAAGTGGATCCCTGGGAAAGAACAACTGGCCGACATCCTGACAAAAGCTTTGGGAAAATCAGCACACAAACATCTTGCAGCGGTAGTTCAAGGTCATGCGGGTTAATTTCTTCTTTAATTTCTTCTCCTCTGTTTTACTCTCAGCTATCCCATACACATTCTGCCTCTTATGTTATTCGTTGTTATTTTTATTTTCCTTATTATTCCTTTTATTTTGTTCCTCTTCTGTTTTTTTTTTCGTTTTTCATTTTCCATATTATTGTCCGTTTCTTGTCAAGGGGGGGGATGTTGCGACATGGTCATAGTACTCGTCTGCGGCACATGTCACATACTTGCATTTAGTCTACTTTTCCATACTAGGTTGAAAAGTATCCATTATTTACGAGCTCTACTCACAACAGAAACTACCAAATTAGTGGTATTTGGCAACTGATCAAATTGTGGCTGCTACATTTGGGGGTTTTGTGGTCATTCAAGGAACCCAATGAATTTCTGAGGGCATGTTAACATTTTGGTACCAATATCATGGCGGAAATCCCACGCTGCGCTGAGATATAGTGGGAGAAACACCAGGGAACTACCAAATTAGTGATATTTGGCAATGGATCACATTGTAGCTGCTACATTTGGGGGTTTTGTGGTCATTCAAGGTACAAATTGAGACTTTGAGGGCATGTGAACATTTTGGTACCAATATCATGGAAGAACTTCCACGCTGCACTGAGATATAGTGGCAGGAACACCAAGAAACTGCCAAATTAGTCATATTTGGCAACTGATCACATTGTGGCTGCTACATTTGGGGGTTTTGTGGTCATTCAAGGGACACAGTAAATCTTTGACCGCATTTGATCATTTTTGTACCAACATCATGGAAGAACTCCCATGCTGCGCTGGGATATAGTGGCAGAAACACCAGGAAACTAGCAAATTAGTCATATTTGGCAGCTGATCACATTGTGGCTGCTACATTTGGAGGTTTTGAGGTCATTCAAGGTAAAAGATGATCCCTTGAGGCCATTTGATCATTTTTGTACCAATATCATGGAAGAACTCCCATGCTGCGGTGAGATATAGTGGGAGACACACCAAGAAACTACCAAATTAGTCATATTTGGCAACTGATCACATTGTGGCTGCTACATCTGGGGGTTTTGTCGTCATTCAAGGTACATAATGAATCTTTGAGGGCATGTGAACATTTTGGTACCAACATCATGGAAGAACTCCCATGCTGCGCTGAGATATAGTGGCAGAAACACCAAGAAACTACCAAATTAGTCATGTTTGGCAACTGATCACTTTGTGGCTGCTACATTTGGGGTTTTTGTGGTCATTCAAGGTACACAATGAATCTTTGAGGGAATGTGAACATTTTGGTACCAATATCATGGAAGAACTCCCATGCTGCGCTGAGATATAGTGGGAGAAACACCAGGAGACTACCAAATTAGTGATATTTGGCAAAGGATCACATTGTGGCTGCTACATTTGGGGGTTTTGTGGTCATTTAAGGTACCCAATGAATCTCTGAGGGCATGTGATCATTTGGGTACCAATATCATGGAAGAATTCCCACGCTGGGTTGAGATATAGGGGCAGAAACACCAAGAAACTACCAAATTAGTGATATTTGGCAACTGATCAAATTGTGGCTGCTACATTTGGGGGTTTTGTGGTCATTCAAGGTACCCAATGAATCTCTGAGGGCATTTGATCATTTTTGTACCAATATCATGGAATAACTCCCATGCTGCGCTGGGATATAGTGGCAGAAACACCATGAAACTACCAAATTAGTCATATTTGGCAACTGATCACATTTTGGCTGCTACATTTGGAGGTTTTGAGGTCATTCAAGGTAAACCATGATCCCTTGAAGCCAGTTGATCATTTTTGTGCCAATATCATGGAGGAACTCCCATGCTGCGCTGAGATATAGTGGCAGAAACACCAAGAAACTACCAAATTAGTCGTGTTTGGCAACTGATCACATTATGGCTGGTTCATTTGGGGGTTTTGTGGTCATTCAAGGTACACAATGAATCTTTGAGGGAATGTGAACATTTTGGTACCAATATCATTGAAGAACTCCCATGCTGGCCCGAGATATAGTGGCAGAAATACCAAGAACTCCACCAAATTAGTGATATTTGGCAACTGATCCCATTGCGGCTGCTACGTTTGGGGGTTTTGTGGTCATTCAAGGGACACAGTGAATCTTTGACGCATTTGATCATTTTTTTACCAATATCATGGAAGAATTCCCATGCTGGGTTGAGATATAGGGGCAGAAACACCAAGAAACTACCAAATTAGTCATATTTGGCAACTGATCAAATTGTGGCTGCTACATTTGGGGGTTTTGTGGTCATTCAAGGTACACAATGAATCTTTGAGGGAATGTCAACATTTTGGTACCAATATCATGGAAAAACTTCCATGCTGTGCTGAGATATAGTGGCAGAAACACCAGGAAACTACCAAATTAGTGATATTTGGCAACACATCACATTGTAGCTGCTACTTTTGGGGGGTTTGTCGTCATTTGAGGTACAAATTGAGACTTTGAGGGCATGTGAACATTTTGGTACCAACATCATGGAAGAACTCCCATGCTGCGCTGAGATATAGTGGCAGAAACACCAAGAAACTACCAAAATAGTGATATTTGCCAACCAATCACATTGTAGCTGATATATTTGGGGGTTTTGTGGTCACTAAAGGTACAAAGTGAATCTTTGAGGGCATTTGAACATTTTGGTACAAATATCATGGAAGAACTCCCACGCTGGGCTGAGATATAGTGGGAGAAACACCAGGAAACTACCAAATTAGTGATATTTGGCAAAGGATCACATTGTGGCTGCTACATTTGGGGGTTTTGTGGTCATTCAAGGTACACAGTCAATCTTTGAGGGCATGTGAAAATTTTGGTAGAAATACCATGGAAGAACTCCCACGCTGCCCTGAGATATAGTGGGAGAAACACCAGGAGACTACCAAATTAGTGATATTTGGCAAAGGATCACATTGTGGCTGCTACATTTGGGGGTTTTGTGGTCATTTAAGGTGCCCAATGAATCTCTGAGGGCATGTGATCATTTGCGTACCAATATCATGGAAGAATTCCCACGCTGGGTTGAGATATAGGGGCAGAAACACCAAGAAACTACCAAATTAGTGATATTTGGCAACTGATCACATTTTGGCTGCTACATTTGGAGGTTTTGAGGTCATTCAAGGTAAACCATGATCCCTTGAGGCCAGTTGATCATTTTTGTACCAATATCATGGAAGAACTCCCATGCTGCGCTGAGATATAGTGGCAGAAACACCAAGAAACTACCAAATTAGTCGTGTTTGGCAACTGATCACATTATGGCTGGTTCATTTGGGGGTTTTGTGGTCATTCAAGGTACACAATGAATCTTTGAGGGAATGTGAACATTTTGGTACCAATATCATTGAAGAACTCCCATGCTGGCCCGAGATATAGTGGCAGAAATACCAAGAACTCCACCAAATTAGTGATATTTGGCAACTGATCCCATTGCGGCTGCTACGTTTGGGGGTTTTGTGGTCATTCAAGGGACACAGTGAATCTTTGACGCATTTGATCATTTTTTTACCAATATCATGGAAGAATTCCCATGCTGGGTTGAGATATAGGGGCAGAAACACCAAGAAACTACCAAATTAGTCATATTTGGCAACTGATCAAATTGTGGCTGCTACATTTGGGGGTTTTGTGGTCATTCAAGGTACCCAATGAATCTCTGAGGGCATTTGATCATTTTTGTACCAATATCATGGAAGAACTCCCATCCTGCGCTGGGATATAGTGGCAGAAACACCAAGAAACTACCAAACTAGTTGTATTTGGCAACTGATCACATTATGGCTGCTTCATTTGGGGGTTTTGTGGTCATTCAAGGTACACAATGAGGGAATGTGAACATTTTGGTAACAATGTAATGGAAGAACTCCCATTCTGGGCTGAGATATAGTGGCAGAAACACCAAGAAACTTCCAAATTAGTCATGTTTGGCAACT
Source organism: Puccinia triticina (assembly GCF_026914185.1). Classification (NCBI taxonomy): domain Eukaryota; kingdom Fungi; phylum Basidiomycota; class Pucciniomycetes; order Pucciniales; family Pucciniaceae; genus Puccinia; species Puccinia triticina. Next base: position 3,862,320 of record NC_070569.1, read on the forward strand.
GATCACATTGTGGCTGCTACATTTGGGGTTTTTGTGGTCATTCAAGGTACACAATGAATCTTTGAGGGAATGTCAACATTTTGGTACCAATATCATGGAAAAACTTCCATGCTGTGCTGAGATATAGTGGCAGAAACACCAGGAAACTACCAAATTAGTGATATTTGGCAACACATCACATTGTAGCTGCTACTTTTGGGGGGTTTGTCGTCATTTGAGGTACAAATTGAGACTTTGAGGGCATGTGAACATTTTGGTACCAACATCATGGAAGAACTCCCATGCTGCGCTGAGATATAGTGGCAGAAACACCAAGAAACTACCAAAATAGTGATATTTGCCAACCAATCACATTGTAGCTGATATATTTGGGGGTTTTGTGGTCACTAAAGGTACAAAGTGAATCTTTGAGGGCATTTGAACATTTTGGTACAAATATCATGGAAGAACTCCCACGCTGGGCTGAGATATAGTGGGAGAAACACCAGGAAACTACCAAATTAGTGATATTTGGCAAAGGATCACATTGTGGCTGCTACATTTGGGGGTTTTGTGGTCATTCAAGGTACACAGTCAATCTTTGAGGGCATGTGAAAATTTTGGTAGAAATACCATGGAAGAACTCCCACGCTGCCCTGAGATATAGTGGGAGAAACACCAGGAGACTACCAAATTAGTGATATTTGGCAAAGGATCACATTGTGGCTGCTACATTTGGGGGTTTTGTGGTCATTTAAGGTGCCCAATGAATCTCTGAGGGCATGTGATCATTTGCGTACCAATATCATGGAAGAATTCCCACGCTGGGTTGAGATATAGGGGCAGAAACACCAAGAAACTACCAAATTAGTGATATTTGGCAACTGATCACATTTTGGCTGCTACATTTGGAGGTTTTGAGGTCATTCAAGGTAAACCATGATCCCTTGAGGCCAGTTGATCATTTTTGTACCAATATCATGGAAGAACTCCCATGCTGCGCTGAGATATAGTGGCAGAAACACCAAGAAACTACCAAATTAGTCGTGTTTGGCAACTGATCACATTATGGCTGCTTCATTTGGGGGTTTTGTGGTCATTCAAGGTACACAATGAATCTTTGAGGGAATATGAACAGTTTGGTACAAATATCATGGAAGAACTCCCATGCTGGGCTGAGATATAGTGGCAGAAATACCAAGAACTCTACCAAATTAGTGATATTTGGCAACTGATCCCATTGCAGCTGCTACGTTTGGGGGTTTTGTGGTCATTCAAGGGACACAGTGAATCTTTGACGCATTTGATCATTTTTGTACCAATATCATGGAAGAACTCCCATGCTGCGCTGGGATATAGTGGCAGAAACACCATGAAACTACCAAATTAGTCATATTTGGCAACGGATCACATTGTAGCTGCTACTTTTGGGAGTTTTGTGGTCATTTGAGGTACAAATTGAGGCTTTGAGGGCATGTGAACATTTTGGTACCAACATCATGGAAGAACTCCCATCCTGCGCTGAGATATAGTGGCAGAAACACCAAGAAACTACCAAATTAGTCATATTTGGCAACTGATCACATTTTGGCTGCTACGTTTGGGGTTTTTGTCGTCATTCAAGGTACATAATGAATCTTTGAGGGCATGTGAAAATTTTGATACCAACATCATGGAAGAACTCCCATGCTGCGCTGAGATATAGTGGCAGAAACACCAAGAAACTACCAAAATAGTGATATTTGCCAACCAATCACATTGTAGCTGCTATATTTGGGGGTTTTGTGGTCACTAAAGGTAAAAAGTGAATCTTTGGGGCATTTGAACGTTTTGGTTCCAATATCATGGAAGAACTCCCACGCTGCGCTGAGATATAGTGGGAGAAACACCAGGAAACTACCAAATTAGTGACATTTGGCAAAGGATCACATTGTGGCTGCTACATTTGGGGGTTTTGTGGTCATTCAAGGTACACAGTGAATCTTTGAGGGCATGTGAACATTTTGGTAGCAATACCATGGAAGAACTCCCACGCTGCCCTGAGATATAGTGGGAGAAACACCAGGAAACTATCAAATTAGTGATAGTTGGCCACCAATCACATTGTAGCTGCCACATTTGGAGGTTTTGTGGTAATGCAAGGCACACAACAAATCTGTAAGGGCATTGGATAATTCCGGTACCAATATCATGGAAGAACTCCTGGATTAATCCTCAAACTTGCAACGTCTTTTTTTCAGCAAGAAAAGAATGGTGTGTGTCGCAGCGATGTTATCAGAAGTCTCCCAGAAATCTCCCAATGTACTTTATTTCAAAAATGGAAAATCATTGACCCCTCACCTCTCTCATAATAACATCCTTCACGTATTGTTAAGTTGGTGTGACCTTACATTTCCCCAAGATATTCAATATCATCTTTGATATGCTACATGCATACAAGGCCTTTTGAAACTAATTTGCCATGGAAATGATCAAATGCCCTCAAAGATTCATTTTTTACCTTGAATGACCACAAAACCCCCAAATGTAGCAGCCACAATGTGATCAGTTGCCAAATATGACTAGTTTGGTAGTTTCCTGGTGTTTCTGCCCCTATATCTCAGCCCAGCGTGGGAGTTCTTCCATGATGTTGGTACCAAAATGTTCACATGACCTCAAAGATTCACTGTGTACCTTGAATGACCACAAAACCCCCAAATGTAGCAGCCACAATTTGATCAGTTGCCAAATATCACTAAGTTGGTAGTTTCTTGGTGTTTCTGCCCCTATATCTCAACTCAGCGTGGGAGTTCTTCCATGATATTGGTACCCAAATGATCACATGCCCTCAAAAATCCATTGTGTACCTTGAACAATCACAAAACTCCCAAATGAAGCAGCCACAATGTGATCAGTTGCCAAATATGACTAATTTGGTAGTTTCTTCCTGTTTCTGCCACTATATCTCAGTGCAGCAAGAGAGTTCTTCCATTATATTGATACTGAAATGATTAAATGGCCTCGAGGGATCATGTTGTACCTTGAATGACCTCAAAACCTCCAAATGTAGCAACCACAATGTGATCAGTTGCCAAATATCACTAATTTGGTAGTTTCTTGGTGTTCCTCCCACTATATCTCATCGCAGCAAGGGAGTTCTTCCATGATATTGGTGCCAAAATGGTCCCTCAAAGATTCACTGTGTACCTTTAATGACCACAAAACCCCCAAATTTATTAGCTACAATGTGATCTGTGGTGAAATATTACTAATTTGGTAGTTTCCTGGTGTTTCTCCCACTATATCTCAGGGCAGCGTGGGAGTTCTTCCATCGTATTGCTACCAAAATGTTCACATGCCCTCAAAGATTCACTGTGTACCTTGAATGACCACAAAACCCCCAAATGTAGCAGCCACAATTTGATCAGTTGCCAAATATCACTAAGTTGGTAGTTTCTTGGTGTTTCTGCCCCTATATCTCAACTCAGCGTGGGAGTTCTTCCATGATATTGGTACCCAAATGATCACATGCCCTCAAAAATCCATTGTGTACCTTGAACAATCACAAAACTCCCAAATGAAGCAGCCACAATGTGATCAGTTGCCAAATATGACTAATTTGGTAGTTTCTTCCTGTTTCTGCCACTATATCTCAGTGCAGCAAGAGAGTTCTTCCATCATATTGCTACCAAAATTTTCGCACGCCCTCAAAGACTCACTGTTTACCTTGAATGACCTCAAAACCCCCAAATATAGCAGCTACAATGTGATCCGTTGCCAAATATCACTAATTTGGTAGTTTCCAGGTGTTTCTCCCACTATATCTCAGCGCAGCGTGGGAGTTCTTCCATGATATTGGTACCAAAATGTTCACATTCCCTGAAATATTTATTGTGTACCTTGAATGACCACAAAACCCCCAAATGTAGCAGCCACAATGTGATCAGTTGCCAAATATCACTAATTTGGTAGTTTCCTGGTGTTTCTGCCACTATATCTCAGCACAGCGTGATATTTCTTCCATGATATTGGTACCAAAACGTTTACATGCCCTCAAAGTTTTACTGTGTACCTTGAATGACCACAAAACCCCCAAATGTAGCAGCTACAATGTGATCTGTTGCCAAATATCACTAATTTGGTAGTTTCTCGGTGTTTCTCCCACTATATCTCAGGGCAGCGTGGAAGTTCTTGCATGATATCGGTACCAAAACGTTCACATGCCCTCAAAGTTTCACTGTTTACCTTGAATGACCACAAAACCCCCAAATGTAGCAGCTACAATGTGATCCTTTGCCAAATATCACTCATTTGGTAGTTTCCTGGTGTTTCTCCCACTACATCTCGCGCAGCGTGGGAGTTCTTCCATGATATTGGTACCAAAATGTTCACATGCCCTCAAAGATTCATTTTGTACTGACCACAAAACCCCCAAATGTAGCAGCCATGATGTGATCAGTTGCCAAATATCACTAATTTGGTAGTTTCTTGGTGTTTCTGCCACTATATCTCAGGGCAGCATGGGAGTTCTTCCATGATATTGGTATTAAAATGATCAAATGGCCTCAAGGGATCATGGTGTACCTTGAATGACCTCAAAACCTCCAAATGTAGCAGTCACAATGTGATCAGTTGCCAAATATCACTAATTTGGTAGTTTCTTGGTGTTTCTCCCACTAAATCTCAGTGAAGCGTGGGAGTTCTTCCATGATATTGGTACCAAAATGTTCGGAGGCCCTCAAAGATTCATGTTGTACCTTGAATGATCACAAAACCCCCAAATGTATCAGCCACAATGTGATCAGTTGCCAAATATCACTAATTTGGTAGTTTCTTGGTGTTTCCGCCACTATATCTCAGCGCAGCATGGGACTTCTTCCATGATGTTGGTGCCAAAATGTTCACATGCCCTCAAAGATTTATTGTGTACCTTGAATGACCACAAAACCTCCAAGTGTAGCATCCACTATATCTCAGTGCAGTGTGGAAGTTCTGCCATGATATTGGTACCAAAATGATCAAATGCGGTCAAAGATTCATTGTGTCTCTTGAATGACTACAAAGCCCCCAATTGTAGCAGCCACAATTTGATCAGTTGCCAAATATCACCAATTTGGTAGTTTATTGGTGTTTTTGCCACTATATCTCAGCACAGCATGGGAGTTCTTTCATGATATTGGTACCAAAATGTTCACATGCCCTCGAAGATTCATTGTGTACCTCGAATGACCACAAGTCCCCCAAATGTAGCAGCCACAATGTGATCAGTTGCCAAGTATCACTAATTTGGTAGTTTCTTGGTGTTTCTGCCCCTTTATTTCAGTGCAGCATGGGAGTTCTTTCATGATATTGGTATAAAAATGATCAAATGGCCTCAAGGAATCATGGTGTACCTTGAATGGCCTCAAAACCGTTAAATGTAGCAGCCACAATGTGATCAGTTGCCAAATATGACTAATTTGGTAGTTTCTTGGTGTTTCTGCCACTATATCTCAGCGCAGTGTGGGAGTTCTTCCATGATATTGGTATAAAAATGATCAAGTGGCCTCAAGGGATCATGGTGTACCTTGAATGACCACAAAACCCCCAAATGTAGCAGCCACAATGTCATCAGTTGCCAAATATCACTAATTTGGTAGTTTCTTGGTGTTTCTGCCACTATATCTCAGGGCAGCATGGGATTTCTTCCATGATATTGGTATAAAAATGATCAAATGGCCTCAAGGGATCATTGTGTACCTTGAATGACCACAAAACCCCCAAATGTAGCAGCCACAATGTCATCAGTTGCCAAATATCACTAATTTGGTAGTTTCTTGGTGTTTCTGCCACTATATCTCAGGGCAGCATGGGAGTTCTTCCACGATATTGGTACCAAAATGATCAAATGCGGTCAAAGATTCATTGTGTCCGTTGAATGACCACAAAACCCCCAAATGTAGCAGCCACAATGTTATCAGTTGCCAAATATCACTAATTTGCTAGCTTCTTGGTGTTTCTGCCACTATATCTCAGCGCAGCATGGGAGTTCTCCCATGATATTGGTAAAACAATGTTCACATACCTCAAAGATTCATTGTGTCCGTTGAATGACCACAAAACCTCCAAATGTAGCAGCCACAATGTGATCAGTTGCCAAATATCACTAATTTGGTAGTTTCTTGGTGATTCTGCCACTATATCTCAGGAAAGCATGGGAGTGGTATAACAATGATCAAATGGCCTCAAGGGATCATGGTGTACCTTGAATGACCTCAAAACCTCCAAATGTAGCAGCCACAATGTGATCAGTTGCCAAATATGACTAATTTGGTAGTTTCTTGGTGTTCTGCCACTATATCCCAGCGCAGCATGGGAGTTCTTCCATTGTAGTGGTACCAAAATTTTCACATGCCCTTAAAGACTCATTGTGTACCTTGAATGACCACAAAACCCCCAAATGTAGCAGCCACAATGTGATCAGTTGCCAAATACCACTAATTTGGTAGTTTCTTGGTGTTTCTGCCACTATATCTGAGTGCAGCATGGGAGTTCTTCCATGATGTTGGTACCAAAATGATCAAATGAGGTCAAGGATTCACTGTGTACCTTGAACAACCACAAAACCCCCAAATGTAGCAGCCACCATGTCATCAGTAGCCAAATATGACTAATTTGGTAGTTTCTTGGTGTTTCTGCCACTATATCTCAGGGCAGCTTGGGAGTTCTTCCATGATATTGGTACCAAAATTTTCACATGCCCTCAAAGTCGCAATTTGTACCTTGAATGACCACAAAACCCACAAATGTAGCAGCTACAATGTGATCCGTTGCCAAACATCACTAATTTGGTAGTATCCTGCTGTTTCTCCCACTATATCTCAGCGCAGTCTGGGAGTTCTTCCATGATATTGGTACCAAAATGTTCACATGCCCTTAAAGATTCACCTTGTACCTTTAATTACCACAAAACCCCCAAATGTAGCAGCCACAATGTGATCAGTTGCCAAATATAACTAATTTGGTAGTTTTACGGTGTTCCCGCCACTATATCTCAGGGCAGCGTGGGAGTTCTTCCATGATATTGGTACAAAAATGATCAAATGGCCTCAACGGATCATGATGTACCTTGAATGACCTTAAAACCTCCAAATGTAGCAACCACAATGTGATCAGTTGCAAAATATCACTGATTTGGTAGCTTCCTGGTGTTTCTCCCACTATACCTCAGCGCAGCGTGGGAGTTCTTCCATGATATAAGACACCCTACTCAAATCTAGTACAAATGCTAAATCAATCTCAGGCCTAGTAGAAATTTAGGATATTGGATATGATGAGTCATATATACAAGCCATTAAATTTGAACAAAATTGATGTAGCATGATATATTGAGACTGATTGTTTTTTTTTTTTTTTTTTTTTTTGGAAAGTAGATTTCAACACTTCTGCAAGGTTCAAGTCACAATAATTCATGCCTCCCCATTCCTCCTCCCCTCTCCCCCTCCCTGCCTGACTTAACAGACTATTTTTTCTCAGGAATAATTCATACGAGTATGTAAAAATGACCTATTTGATCTGGTAACAAAATGAAGCTTTTACTATGGTTGAAAACTTAGAAAGGAGGAAATCAAGAGAAAGAGAGATGATAGAAGGGTTATGATGTTGCAGGAAGGAAACAAATTTAAGAGAAATTTCAAAAAAAAAAAAAAGATCAATATAATTTGATCAATATATGCCATATTGATCAATATATGCCTTCCCAAATTCATCCATGTTTGTAGTGAGATAGTTTTGAGTTTGCTATCAACAGTGTCTAAAGAAGAAGTCAGTTTGAGACTCAAAAGCAATGGAGTATTGGCTGGGGAAATACCAACCCAATACACATTGATCAATGTTCCTTTTCAGCTTGTTTTGGAAATGAATCGCCCATGACAAGCATCTTTGCAACTCAATCGCCAGCTGCACCAGTTCCTCGTTTGCTCGGTCCAACCAAAGTGTGGCATGCATGCCAGTTCGCACAGTGGGGTCCACGGCCCAAGGGTCCTTTGATAAGCACAGATGACCATCGTTCCAGAATGGATCGTCCAGTTGAAGCTTGACAAACTCTTCATACCCGATTACTTGGTTTTCTGGTCGACTAAGCTGATCAGGGGCATGATTTTTCAGGTAATCTGTCCTGCGTTCGCAAAACGTCTTGAGGACTCAAGTGACTACCTTCTTCCGACGCGCAAGTGCTTCAAATATTTTCTCTTTCAGAACCGTTCCTAGCCGCTCCCCGCATGCCTTGGAATCGTGCAGAGGTTGGGTCTCCCCTTGTATCTGAACGGCATACTTGTAGAGTGCACTTTTGGCGCTCCAGAGCAAGCCAAGTCGCCTTTATTGTTCACCTGTACCCCAATCAGAAATGATTCAGATGGCGCATCTTTAATAAACAAGCAGAAGTTACTCACGGTTTTGTTCTGCCCCTGTGGTAGCGGAAAAGTACGATCCAAGTTTTTCCGCTTCTTCGTCTTGCTTTTTCCGCAAGTCACGTATTTCCTGCACCATTGCGAGTGTATGTGCTGAATTTGAGTAGGAAGTGGGATTTGCTAGCCCTTCAACGAATGATTCACTTGTCGATTGCGGTAAACAAAGTGGTTAGATTGAATCAAAGGGTCACACTGATGGCATTGACGTACGCTAGTTCTTTCAAGGCTTCTCCCCTTTCAAAAAACTGCGCTTGCTCTTCCTTTCAAACGTGATCAGTCTGATTGCGTTCCATCTCAAATTCACGCTGTTTCTGCTATTGAGACCGGAAAAAATCCTGTGTAAAGAATTGACCCAACTCGTGTGGGTTTGGATCGCACAGAAGGTTTCTGATAGTCGCTTGTGATTGGATCCTTGTTGCAAGTGCATGTATCGCCTTCCTCTTCAATGTCAATACTATAATGAACAATTAAAATGGAGTAAAACAAAGAACATTGAGTTGGGAAATTTAACAAATGAAGAGAGAAAACACGTACTTAGATTTTCTATTCCAAGCATGTTATGGAAAAGACTTCGATGGTTAATAGAACCCAAGCGACGATTTCTAGTTACGTGCCGGAGGGGCCCCACAAGGGGGGAATAATTAGACCAAAGGCGCTCTAATCCTTCTCCATCAGTTAATCCCCAGCCTTCGTTGTATCGTGGATTATACTGAAGTTGACACGGCCAATCGTGGACATAGGAGTGAAAGACAGCGGTTGCAAATTGGGTTCTTGGGAGGTGATCGGGTAAAAGAGAACGGGCTTCAAAGAATTTCTTTAGAGTACAACCAATGTCATGTAAAACCCCTACCTTGACATCAGGATTGATGTCCTCAAACAACCTCTTGAGAATCGACATCGGAAGACCCCGCCCTTCGCCGGTCTTGTGGATATTGCAAAACAATATCACCGAGTCGTGCCGGCAGCAGCACCCAAACAGTCCAGTGTCATCGCAGCCTTTCCAAGAGCTTGCGTTTCGGCGGTCATCAGCAGCTTTATGCTGCTCGGTGCAGCGGTCTTTCTGATTTTCAGAACCAGAAGCGCATCAGCCACTGACAGCCACTGATGACAAAGATGATGTAAGTGTTAAAGATCTTACCGCTGTTTGTGATACCTTCTTGGCTCTCTCAGCTTCAAGGATCTCAGCATTCGAATTGGTGATCTCTTCAGGCCAAATAAAAAAGGAATGATTTTCAACTGGCAAATAGTTTTTGGAAGCTCGCTCGTGGTGCCGGTGCTGGAAATTGCCGTCCATGCATATGAATATTTGGTGGTTATCAATTGGGAGCGAGGGAGTTTTGAATTGATTGGAGGACGGCTGCGGAGGATTATTTACTTCTTGGTTATTTGACTCGTGCAGCGGTATATTGACATGCGGCGGATTGTTGGTGTGCGGCGGATCATCGAACAAGGTGTTATCACAGTTCTGCGGTAGATTATTAACTGGGCTATTGCTTGATTGCGAAGGCGAGATATCGCGTGGCGAGGAGACACCAAAACACGCCGGGCAGGATCGCTGTGCCAATGTATCTTGTTTTGTAATCGACGTGATAGCTTGGACTAGACTTTCTTGCATGCTCTTCAACGTACGATAAGCATCGATAGCGCCTGATATATTGCGACGGAGCTCGCGGGGCTAAACATGGTTAATTGAGACAGTTGCTCAGTAGTTCAACCAAATTAATCGTTCGTACCTTGTTAGAGTTCTTAGCATGAAGCCTTGTGGAGATAGACTCGTTCCAGCGTTGCAATACCTTTGAAAAAGGTGTGGCGTGACAATTGCAAATGTTCCATAGCAGGTCGTAGAAGTTCAGTAATCGGACAGAGAAAGCAGTCTGCGGAAGAACAGGAGTGCTTGAAAGATAACCATTGGCAAGTAGGCGAACCAGATCCGGAGAGCATTCACAGAAAGTGAATTTCACTCGCTTTTGTCCTACAAATGGGATAAATTGTTTCTGAGTGGTTAAGCAGGCAAGCGAGATGAACACAAGCTTTACGACATACCCATTAGATCGATCAAGTCCACCTCCCTGACCTTGTGTTGATCAGGTAGACAGTTGCATACAACTCCTGAGAAATCGTCGAAAGCACACGGAAGCGTCCAGTTGTTCGTTTTTTTTTTCAAGTGGAGATATACTGGGAATAGAACAGACATGACCTCCTTCCAATTGCGATGCTTTTGCTGTTGAATCTGTTGCTCGTGCAGAGACCGTAGGCGAGCCAGTGATGCTGCATTTTCTTCGTTCATTATGTCATCTTGATCTTCCCAAAGAAAGTTTTCCGAGAAGCCTAAGGGATCCGTGTCTTGATTGGGAAAGATTGGAGCCGAGGAGTCCTCCGGTAAATCATTTGGATGATTGCGAGTGGTGCATCTTCTTGTACGGCGTCCAATTTCTGCATTCGTCCTTTTCTGAAAAGCGAGTCGGAATTGTTTCTGAGAGCGTGTTTCGGTGATAGGAAGTCGCGAGCCGTAATGGAATTGATAAAGATTTTTGCGAGGCGGCATTGATTCCTTTACTAGATGATGATTGGTTTGGACAAGGGATGTATGACAAGGAATGAGCTGAGGTTTGTTAAGCTGATAAGGTTTGTTGTGGATAAAGTTGCCTTGAAAATTTGCCAGCCCCCGCCGGAGTTGACAAAACATGGCAGCTTGAACACTTGATTTTCCCCATGTCCAAGTATCCCAATGTCAAAGTATACATCAAGAAATATAAAACAAAATGTGACATTTCTTCACAAGATGACCATTGTCTTTTTTTTCAAAGAATGCTCCTGAATTTTTGAGCAAAAATAATTGCCAAGTCTTCTTGGTTATGAGTCTTCTTGGACTCAAGTTCTCAAGACACATGGACTAGTTGGGGAATATAGAAGCTATCTGGATAGTTCGAAAGCTTGGATTAAATGTTCATGAAGCTTATGAATAAATAATCCAAGTTTTTTAATGAAGAAAAAAGATCAAATATAAGAGAAACTGTGAGTGCACACTGGAAATGTGTGCTTTTGTTAAACATCCATAAATTTTAAGTGGCACATGTTATTTGGGGTATATGGATGCTATCTGGATAGTTCAAAAAACTTGTATTCTTTCTTCATAAGATTCATGAACAATCAATCCAAGCTTTTGAACCATCCAGATAGCTTCCATATATCCCAAACAACATGTGCCACTTGAAATTATGGATGTTTAACAAAACCACACATTTCCAGTGTGCACTCCCAGTTTCTCTTATAGTTAACCTTTCTTCTTCAATAAAAAAACTTGTATTATTTATTCATAAGCTTCATGAAAATTTAATCCAAGCTTTGAACTATCCAGATAGCTTCTGTATACCCTAACCAACATGTGCCACTTGGTATTATGGATGTTTAACAAAACCACACATTTCCAGTGTGCACTCACAGTTTCTCTCATAGTTAACCTTTTTTCTTCAATAAAAAACTTGTATTATTTATTCATAAGCTTCATGAAAATTTAATCCAAGCTTTGAACTATCCAGATAGCTTCTGTATACCCCAAACAACATGTGCCACTTTAAATTAGCAATGTTTAATAAAACCACACATTTCCAGTGTGCACTCACAGTTTATCTTAAGTATATTTAATATTTTTTTCTTCATTACAAAACTTGGATTATTTATTCATACATAAGATTCATTAAAATTTAATCCAAGCTTTTGAACTATCCAGATAGCTTCTTTAATCCCCAACGAGTCCATGTGTCTTGAGAACTTTGGTCCAAGAAGACTTATAACCAACAAGACTACGCAACACTTGTTTCGTCAAAATTAAAACCATAGAACATTCAAAAGATGATAATCAATTTTGAATCATTCAAAGAAATATATGCACAGAAACTGGACGCAGATAGGCTCTGGAAGCTGACCAAACAGATCGGCAAAAACCAACTGGTCATTGACTTGAGGTACCAAGACATCCAAACTGAAAAAAACACTCTGCATTTTACATACATTGCTAATCCGCGTGCTTCTTTATTTGTGGACCAGCTGGAAACGCGTAGGCCTGTCCTGGATGGTGGCCATGAACCAATGGACTCTCACGGACACCCAAGTCAATTAAGGTATTGCCACCATCCTTTCTCTTTTCTTTCCGGTTGATAATAACGATTGGGTTTAAACGCGTAGGCCTGTCCTGGATGGTGGCCATGAACCAATGGACTCTCACGGACACCCAAGTCAATTAAGGTATTGCCACCATCCTTTCTCTTTTCTTTCCGGTTGATAATAACGATTGGGTTTGGGATTGGTTAAAAAAATTAGAGACACTAGACGAGCTGAGCGAGTCGTGTTCGGAGTTCCTGGTCCATGCGACAGATTAGGAAGGCTTGTGTCAAGGCATCAACAATGCTGCGACGGCGGATTGCTCTTGAAGTATCAACATATTTGTACTGTTGGATTACGCGGAATCCGACAGTACAAATGTGTTGATACTGTGCCCAAAACCTGCTTACAGGGCGAGTACCTGTTGAGTACCTGAACCAACATATTCGTACTGTCGGATTCCGCTTAATCCGACAGTACAAATATGTTGATAATGTAAAGACCCGCCAGACATTCCTTTTTGAAGCTGGGTTGGGAGGAGTTCATTAGTAGGTGTGCCTCCAAGTTCTGGCGGGCGTTAGTTCACACAGCTTGCTGGCCAGAAGACCAATGAAGCGATGTATAGAGCTGTCACATAGAGCACTTTTAAAAACAACAGGCACTCGCAAGCAGCACGTGCGCCTTAGACACTTCAGCTTTCAACGTTGTGCCATTCGAGGCGGTGAGGCCATAAGACTGTTTCTCACAGCGTTCTCCGCATCTATGAGGGAGGTTTGGTGATAGAGCCTAACTTGGGCTTCATTGTAACATATTTATGTCTTGCGGACTACGCTTCTATGTATCCCACCATAAAGATGGACATGTTCCCCTTGGAGAGCTCGATACATAACGGAACGGTAGTGGATAGTTTACTATAAGATTGAGCAAAAACTTATATTTGTCGAAATTGGAAGCTGACAAAAAACATCGCACAAGCGGTAACCGATCACGTACTGCCAAGAACATGTACAAAACAATTCAAGAGATTATTGCATGGTTCTCACTGTAATTTTGATGTCAATCCGTGTTATTATCCTAGTCTTTGTGTTCATCCTCATCCTCATCATCATCCTCATCCTCATCCTCATTGTCATCCTCATTGTTGTCTTCATTGAAATCCTCTGATGGTTTGTTTCGTTTATGCGCATCAGTTTCTTTGGAATCTAGCTCCGAGTGTTTCCGCTTACGTTGATGGGATTGCTTGGAGGTAGCATCAAAGTTATGCTTCTTCAACTCAATCCAATTGTTTTTGAGCCCGCGGAGTACCAGCCAGGTCTCTTTGATCTTCATCTTCTTGACCGGACAATTGATCAAGTGCTCCGGTATGAGTCCTGGGGGATTTGGGTGAACAACGAGTTTACGGCCGAAGATTGCGAGTCAAACAGCAGTATCAGTGCCTGGCCAGCTGCGAGTGTCCTTCTTGGGTACATTCGACTCCTCTTGAGCTCGAACTGTTGATTTGAATGCCAGTAACAGTCAGACTGATTTTGACTTGAGCGCTATGATTTGATTACTCACTGTACATTTTTTCCAGTTCTTGGCTAATGTATTTATGGTTAAGCGCTAGCGATCCTATTGGTTGGAGATTGATAAGTATTCGAATTTAAGCACCAAAACAAAAGAATAAGAATACTAACCTTGGCAAAACTCGCGGTTATCAAAAGCTTCGATCAACTTTTGAGTGCTCTTGGTAGGTGGCTTGGAAGCAACTCTTGTTCCGAGTTGATTTCCTTTTCTCTTCACCGTGTTGGTTCCCGCCATCCAGACAGCAAACTTTCGCATCGGATCGCCCTCTTCAATTAGAACACGCAGATACTCGTCGCCGAAAATACTTCCGCCTTGAAAGAAGAAGGGCTTTCGGTGGTCTTGTGAAGTAAGCACAAGAAAACCTTCAGCTCCAAAGGAGTCACTGAGCTCCTTGAGCTAATTAAGATAATTCTGAAGTGTTAGTACGAAGTGAGGCACAAGAGTATGGTGAAAAAAACTGACCTTGAGTTGTACTCCTTCAGCCCAAGTTTTAACCTCCTCGCGAAGAGTTTTTTCCGATTTAAAGATTTTCCCAAATTGGACTCGCTCCTCGGTGTTTGGATCATTCGTTTGAGTTAAAGCAGGATCATTGATGGCTGAGATGTGATCGGAAGTGTTTTGGCCATGCTGCTTGTACAATTTGGAGACATCCTTGTTGCGCTGGCCTATATTTTTATTTGCTGATGATTAAGGTATCAGGCAAGGTTAAATTAGAAAAATAATATGCAACAAAAGCAATTGTATGATAAAGAACAAACTGTTTTTTAGAACTTTCCGTGCATCTGGATTATGCTTTCGGAACCTGTGCCAGTTGCTTGGTTTTTGTCGGGTGCAACGCTGTCCGAGATACTTGGTGAGAAGTCTGAATGGCCGGGAGTATTTTAACGATAAGAGGTGCTGCTTCTTCTGATATTCAAAGTAGAGGTTTTGGGCTTCAATCTTGATTTCTTGGTTGAGCTTCTTATAAGTGATGTGCGTTCGTTGGAGGTCACGGAGCTCTTTCAGGGTTTTTTTCTCGTATTCTGCCATTACATCGTTGGGGGTCAATGAGGGCCTCTTGGTGGGAGCAGGAGTCAAAGTGGATTTAGAGGATATGTTGTCTGGGTTTTCAGGGCAAGAGAGGTCTGGATCGGGAAGAGGATCTGGTAGAGAATCAGAGAAGTCATGATGGGCTGAGGCTGTTTGATCCACACCACGATGAGTTGAGTTTATATCTGCAAGGAAAGGGACACGGCTGCTGGCTTGCTGAGGGTCTGGTTGGCTAGGATTTGGGACGCGTAGGAGGTTATGATTGATGTGGCTGCTGGCAGGCTGGCTAGGATTCGGGGCGCTTCGGAAGATCTCGTCTGGTGTGCCGCGTTGACTGAAGGGTGTTGTGACAGGGATATCGGCTTGCTGGCCAAGGCGATGCCCTAGGGTATGGTTTGGGTTTGGTTGGGCAAATCGAGGGTCTATCAAATCGCCTCCCCGATGTAAATTATTCACTTGGTTGCTCCCTGGTCGGTGGGCCGGTCCGCCATTGGTATACTGCTGAGATTGCATTCTCTTCCTGCCTTGGATTTGGAAAGGGATATGAAAGGTGGATGTAAGTGATGCAAGGTTTTTAGAGGGGAGGGATGAGGAAGGATAAAAGTGAAGACTTACTAGTGGTGGATGCTGCTTGGGAATGAGGAGCGGACTAATTTGAGAGGTGATCTACCTGTGGACGAGAACTTGAGTTGAGTTGTTGTGCGTGTAGAGTGGTCCTGTTTACACGGCCGTGTAAATCGAAAGGAAGTCCTCCACGAGGACTTCCCTTCGATTTACACGGCCGTGTAAAGTCAGATCTGGCACTTGTAAAGCCAGATCTGACTCACCTTGTAATTTTTAGCTTCACAAGCTTTTCCGCAGGCTTGAGATGCCAGAATACCTGCCAGATTTACACCCCAGGTATTCCAGCAACTCGGGCCTCATCCCACATTGTTAACCTGCTCATCGAGAGTACATTCGATGCCCGGTAGAGACCGGCCATCGAGAGTACGCAATCCTCTTGATGCCCAGTCACTACCAGTCATCGAGAGGACACAACCCTCTCGATGGCCGGTACAGACCGGTCATCGAGAGGACACAACCCTCTCGATGGCCGGTACAGACCGGTCATCGAGAGTACACACCCCTCTCGATGACCGGTCCGTCCGGCCATCGAGAGGTGTCCTCTTGATGGCCTACCCTCTCGATGACTGGTACAGAGGACACATCTGTACCGGGCATCAAGAGGACGCAACACCGGTCATCGAGAGGACTCAAGCCTCTCGATGGCAAGTACAGATGTACCCTCTCGATGACCGTACAGACCGGTCATCGAGAGGGGTGTGTACTCTCGATGACCGGTCTGTACCGGCCATCGAGAGGGTTGTGTCCTCTCGATGGCCGGTCTATACCGGCCATCGAGAGGGTTGTGTCCTCTCGATGGCCGGTCTATACCGGCCATCGAGAGGGTTGTGTCCTCTCGATGGCCGGTCTGTACCGGCCATCGAGAGGGTTGTGTCCTCTCGATGGCCGGTCTCTACCGGGTATCGAGAGGGTTGCGTACGCTCAATACCCGGTAGAGATGTACCCTCTCGATGACCGTACAGACCGGTCATCGAGAGGGGTGTGTACTCTCGATGACCGGTCTGTACCGGCCATCGAGAGGGTTGTGTCCTCTCGATGGCCGGTCTATACCGGCCATCGAGAGGGTTGTGTCCTCTCGATGGCCGGTCTGTACCGGCCATCGAGAGGGTTGTGTCCTCTCGATGGCCGGTCTCTACCGGGTATCGAGAGGGTTGCGTACGCTCAATACCCGGTAGAGATGTACCCTCTCGATGACCGTACAGACCGGTCATCGAGAGGGGTGTGTACTCTCGATGACCGGTCTGTACCGGCCATCGAGAGGGTTGTGTCCTCTCGATGGCCGGCCTGTACCGGCCATCGAGAGGGTTGCGTACTCTCGATGGCCGGTCTCTACCGGGTATCGAGAGGGTTGCGTACGCTCAATACCCGGTAGAGACTGGCCATCAAGAGGGTTGCGTACTCTCGATGGCCGGTCTGTACCGGGCATCAAGATGGTTGTGTACTCTGGATGGCCGGTACAGACCAGCTTATATCGAGAGGGTTGTGTACTCTCGATGACCGGTCTGTACCGGCCATTGAGAGGGATGTCCTGGTTTAATCTAGCCACTGAAAAGTGCGTGTAAAACCAGGGTGTAAAAATCTGGCTTTAGAAGTGCCAGATCTGACTTTACACGGCCGTGTAAATCGAAGGGAAGTCCTCCAGTGCGGTATAGATTGGGCCCGGTGTGGTGAAAGTCGAGGGACTTGTAAAATTTGGCTCGGAGTTCGGGGGGATTCGAGCGGGATTGATTTGAGCGGGATTTGAATAAAATACCGCGGAAACTCAGTGATCAACAGGGCTAGCATGCATCTGCGAGCGCAGTCCTTTACTGGGTGGATGGGGTGTTCATAGGTCCCAATTCAAAGCAATCTGGCGCTGCGCGCTGAGCCCTCCGCGATTTTACCGCGGATCTGCGCACCTCTCAGAGACACTGTAAATAACTTCAAGACCACAGTATACATGAAATATCCCGGCAATTTACATGAAAATAAAAACTTTACACTGGAACCTCACTGCCTACATGATGATGAGAAGGCAGGGGTTGGTTTCAGCCAATTCACAGGGATTAAGTGTTTGAATTAAATACAAGCTCAATTCTTTTGAGGATAATTTGGAAAGCTAGCCACTTTTGGATTAAATATATCTTGTTTGGATTTCTTTCTCACATCCTTTTTTATCCCACAGGATATTCTTCACATTGCTATATTTTATTAGGAGTTGTGAGGACTGGAACCCTGAAACAAAGATTCCAGACTGGAATATCAGGCTTAAAAGTCCAAGATAAACACCAACATTATTGATATGAATTTTATCAACCAAGTTTGTTTTAGGTTTACTTACCATAACAAAACCTATTTTTTATGGCGTTTGGGCGCAAAATTTTTATGGCAGGAGTTGCACAATCTTTTTATCATCTAGCCCTGGCTATTGAAAGCCAGAGAGCAATAAAGAATATTCACAAGGTAAAAGAATGTGTGAACTAGTCATTTCAGATAGTATATATTTATGAAGAAACTGGCCAAGTTGGAAAAAGCATCATCAATAAAAAATTTTATTTGGATATACTTCAACATTTTCCACCAAGTAAAGAGGCGGGAAAATCAGCAGCTCTTCAATTCATTACGCACAACTCTGGCACATTGTCTGGGGACAGACAATAAGTTGGGGGAGGATGTGGTAGACACTTTTGTTCCGGATGGAAAAATTCAAAAATTTCTAGTTTACATATGTAGTGTTACATTCCACCCTCTTTTGATACACACACTCCCTTCAGTTTACAT
Source organism: Puccinia triticina (assembly GCF_026914185.1). NCBI lineage: Eukaryota > Fungi > Basidiomycota > Pucciniomycetes > Pucciniales > Pucciniaceae > Puccinia > Puccinia triticina. Next base: position 3,880,805 of record NC_070569.1, read on the forward strand.
ACACAGTTTTACAAAATTGCATGTATATAGCTTACATACTACCCTTTTACATATATATGTGTGTATATATGTGGCTGTGTAGCAACCAGCCAGCCTCATATGCAGCTGTGTAGCAACCACAAGCCACTTATTACAGTAACCCAGCAACCACAAGCCACATTAGTAAAGCGGCATAGTAACCATGAGGCTGTGCAAGTCACTCAAGCAGACTACACAGCAATACAGAAAGCTGTGCAGGTCACTTGAGAAGACTCCATAGCAACCAGAGGGCTGTGTAAGCCACACTTGTAACTAGATCACCAGCTAAATTTGCTCATGTCTACACTGCCACACTGTACATAGCTGTATTTGCACAGCATTTGTAAAGGCACACCAGCCAAAACCCCTCATGTACATAGACCACCAGCATAAATGCCTCACATTTTCCTACATAAGGAGGGGCTCTCTCTTCCTTTGTCCCCCATTGATGGCATCCAATCAAGGAGATCATTCCCCCCACAAGATTCAAATAAATTGTCACCCTCACACTCTCCGCCACATAATAAAATACTAGCTTTATATTTTGAAATACACAGTCCATTGTGAGCCACTTGTGAGAAAAGTATTCAACTACACTAGACCACTGTCTTCTTGCTTCCAGCCTAGCTGGGGGTGTTGTCAGTCTTTTTCTTTCAGAGAAGCAGGGGTTTCCCCACACATACTTCTCTAAATTCAGCCATAAGAGGTGCAAACCGCTTTTGGAGTCTCACACCGTCATGACCTTTGTCCCTTCCGGCACCTTCTCAACAACCCAGACGCCTAAATTGTCGAGGTTCCTTATTTCTTCCTTGATGGCCAAGACCCAATTTCCGCTCTCCAAACTCTTAACCGCCTGTTTGTATGTACGCGGAACATCAGCAGCGAAAACCTCCGGTACGGAAAAGGAAATTAGATCAACCATAGTGTCTTGTTTGGCCGCCACGGCTTCGTCACGGAAATCACCCTGACAAAGTTCTGACATGTCCGCAAGAGAAAATTGAGGAGCAGATGCGTCTTTTGTAGCAGGGTGATGGCGAAAGGTGGCTATGGCTGAATTGATAAAGGTGTTAGATGAGGGTATCCAAAAGCAGCAGCCCTTGGAATCGGGAAGAATGGAAACCACATAACCCGGTATGGCACGCTCGTCCAGTTTCTTTTGTTTTTCCGTGGATACGTGGATGTACGCCTGATCGCCGAATATCCTAGTAGTATCTAGTGATGGCCTGTATCCAAAAAAACATTCAAAAGGAGTAACTTCCCCACTGGCTCTGTTGGGAATTTGATTCAGGATGTAACAGGCCCATACAAAGGAAAAAGCCCAGAAGCGCTTGTCCAAACCACTGCCTAATAGAAGAGTCCGACCCATATCCTGTAAAGTCCTGTTAAAACGTTCAATAGTACCATTTTGATAATGGTGGTACGCAATAGCCCGCTCAACTCACACTCCTTTCTCCCGCAGAAATTTCGCCAGAATTAGACTGTTGAACTCACCGCCATTATCGGAGCGAAGAGCTTTCAGCGGCTTCCCTGTTTGCACTTCCAAGCAGCAAATAGTATCAATAAGATAGGTAGTAGCTTCAGATTTTTGAGCCAAGATCTTTATTTCATTGTATCTGGAGCCTACATCCCAAATAGTCAAGATATACCTGCCACCTCCTATGGCCTCTACCTCAAATGGTCCGATCAGATCAACATTCCACAAGTCCATAGGCACAAAAACCCGCTGCGTCGACGCCAGAGAGTTCTTATGGACACTCTTAGATATCATACATGTAGGACAATGTATCTGTCCTGCTGGTAACACGGATGGAAACCCAAGTCCTACCTGAAGCTTGATCATCCTTTGGATGACACGTAGAGATACACGGCCCAGTCGCAGATGGATGAGCAGGAGGTACCGCTCGTCTGATGTTAACATGGGGCTCACAGGGGGACGTTGGACCATTTCCGGGATGTTGTAAACGAATGGAATCTCATCCTCAGGCTGTGTTGCATGGGCTAGGGCCAGAGGAACGACAGGAGTAACGACAGTGTTGGTAAAGGAGGGGCCAGGGGAACGGGAGGAACCAGATTGCGGATTATGTACAGGGAGGGAGATGGGTATGGAAGCGACAGTAGCAGTTGGAATGGTTGGGAAAAGAAGATGAGATGGAAGTGGGGACGGAAAAAGCCATTTCTGGCTGCGGGGATTGAGCACGCATTTGGTCCAGAAAGTAGACGAAGAGAAAATAGAAAAGGAATCGTCCCAACAGTTGTAAGAAAAGGTGAAGCCGGCAATTCGGAGGGCCGCAGGAGAGATCAGAGTGTTGCTAGCGTTAGGACAGTAAAGGACCTGTCTAAGCTTGATGACCGTTGAATTGGGACCAGGAAAACTCAGGATACCCACTGCAGTGATAAATTGAGGATTCCCGTCAGTGGCAACCTTAAGGGGAATGGGGTCAGTTAGAACTTCAACATAATGAAAGGCTGACTTATCACCCGTCAAGTGGTGAGTCGCTCCTGTCTCAAAGAGCGCCTCCGGCGTTGGCGAAGGGAAGTGAAACTCCGCATTCCTGGCTTCTGGTGACAGGGCCGGTTGGTCCTCGTACTCCATTGGTGCACCGGGTGGAGTAACATCCTGATGATCCGGCTCCGCTTGTCTGGCCGGGGGTCAGGTCGCATCTCAATTGTTGGACGGTCTGTAGCTGTTGGCGGGGCGCAAGTTCAAAGACTGACCACCTGCCTGTGGAGCTCCGGGATTTCTCCCCAGGGGCGGGTTGCCGATAGTTGACAGGCGGGGTAATGATGGGATAGTGGGCCTGGAAGCGATTTGGGTCACTGGATACCGGGGCCTGGTGAGTAGGTCGATTGGTCGGACGGGGTTGTTCAGGACAATCAGCTATAACATGGGAAGTAGAGTTACAGCAATAGCAAGACCGAGTCTGATTGTCAGGTCGAAGATCCGGTTGTCCAGCCATCCCGTAGACATTACCCGGATGGTTTTCAATGGATGGAGTCCTTTGGAGCCCGGCCGCCATTCCGGTTGCGCCTGTACCACGGAGACGGTCCCGTTCCCGCACATTGAGCCGAGTCTGACTGACCGACAAGAGATCCACCACTCGATCAAAACGGGGAGTAGCATTATTATTCCAGTTCAACTTCATGTCCATTTGTTGATCAAACTTGTTTCAAAGGTTGGTACTGTGAGGAATGGATGATTGGAGGATGAGGCCCAAAATTGCATCTTGGGATAAAGGGATGCCAGATGCAATAAGATCATCAAAACGGGTATGGCATAAAGAGGAAACCTCACTGGCATTGGTGTCCGAGTTGACCGTGATGAAGTTCAAATCGTTCCACCGGGAAAGCTGAGTGGCCCTGTTGATAGTGCCGAACCAACCGCGTATTGCCCTCATCATGGTGTCACTCTGTTCGAAGTCGTAAAGGTCTGTCCTGATAGATGCGTCTGCGGAACCATGCAGAATACCACGAGCCACCCGCTCGTAAGGATGGCCATGATTATCATTGAGAAAAAATTGCTCATCCCTGAGAACAGAGAAGGCAGTCTCAGTTAGCTCCCGTAACCACACGCGGAAGTTATTCCCATCCGGTCAAAGGGCCGTAGTGGCAAAACGGGCGATCCCATCCCAAATGAGCGCCTGCTCTGTACGCAGGTCCAAAGGGGCTGGCTGAACCGGGTGAGCAACAGGCGGTGGAGGGAGCTCTGGTCAAGGAGCATTGAAACGATGATCTTCGATAGGAAGACCGTGACCCCGGAAGGTGGTGCTGTCCTCTTCATCGGAGTTGGGGTGAGAAGCCGCCGCCCGACGCGCATTGGAACGGGTTTGGTGAGCTGGAGGGGAGCGTTGGACAGACATGGCAACAGAAAAAATTGTCGGAGGGGTGATTTGTTGTTGTTGAAGTTTTTTCCAGAAAAAAATGCAGCAGGGAAGGATATAGGTGTGGAGAATATGAAAGTTGTTGGAATTCTGTGCGCTCTAGGGGTTTTCATGGTGTGCTCTAGCGGGTGGCGCTACACGCTCCGCCTTTTACGGTTCACGCGCCTTTTACGGTTCACGCTTCGCCTTTTACCGACTGCGTCAGATCCCGAGGATTGACATCATCAATGACATCATTCAGTCATGCAATGATTGTTAACTCCATTTGATCGATTCCCTTCCTTCTCGACTTGCTCCCTCTCCCTTCCTTCCCTCCATCGACAACACTTTACTCTATCTCCGAATACTTTGTCGATCCTGATAGACTTGAATGTCATCCTCAAGTCTATTAACTCTGAGCTATTAACTCATCAATCATTCTATCGCTCTCAACCCTTCAATCACTCAAACGCTCTCCTACCCTTATTCCCTTTCCGTCTTCACCTTCTCACCCGTTTGTATTTCTTTTATTCTCAAACCTCATCTAAAATCAGACGATCTCAATTCCTCACCATCGTCGATATCATTCGCTTCCGACTCTTTGCCAAGATCAATCATCTCTTGTCGACTTCTTCGGTTTGCCTTCGATCTATCCTCATTGATTCTCATCTCCCAGAATCCTGATCATTTGGTGAGAAAAAACACATCCTTCTATCTCGTGACCGTTCTATTACACTAATTCTTTTCATGTTTAGCGATCTTACAGTCTTTTTTAAATCCTTGTCTGGCTCTCTTAAATTATATATATAATTACTATCAACTGTTCTGGTTCTTTCTTTGGCAATCAAAATCTATAGTTCTAATACAATTAACAGTCGAACCGCGCTACAAACAATCACACGTTAAAAACAATGGACGCCAAATCACCAATCATGACCACTACTAACCAGAACAGCCCTCCAAACAAGACAAGCGATTCTACCAGCAAGGACCCCGTTCAAACAGTCGTAAAAGACGTCGGATTCAATCGTGATCACGCTGTCTATCTCAAAACCACCATCAAAGCTATTCCCTTGTTATCCGAGGATAATTATACCGATTGGAGGTTCTGCGTCGACAACTTACTTGAGCTTTTAGGACTAGCTCTTCGCATCAAGGATCCCAATGGTGTTCTTACCGATCTTGAGAACACAAGACTAGTCGCTGTTCTTATGGCAAAGCTAGATACTACCACGCGCATGAATGTAGTCACTCCTCTCAACAAGAGAAAGGCGAAGGAAATTTGGAAGGCAATTGTTAATCACTTTGCTTCTACTCAACAAGCCAATCGAAACCGAGTGAAACAGGAGTTTGACCAGCTTCCCTTCGATTCTAACGACATCTTGGGTTCAATTACTCGCATCAAAGTCTGTATCAATCGAATGTACGAAGTTGGAGTCGAATTGCCTCAAGACATCATTGCCTACAACATCATCAAAAAACTTCCAGTTTCACTCAACTACATCTCTCATCGTATTACTCACAATAATACGCCTATCACACCTGCGCTAGTCTATGAGCACCTCCAAATTTGTGCCCTTGATCCCAAGCCGGTGTCTCATTCTTCAACAGCCTCCGTCGGACCGTCCGTCATTTCGTTGTTCACCGATCCTTCGAAAAAATGCAAGAAGGATTGTCATAACACACTCGCGGATCATACGATCGCAAAATGCTGGATGCTTCACCCGGGTCAAAGACCAAAGGTGGTTCAAAATCCTCCGGTTGAATCTAGTGTCAGCAGTTTCCATTCCTTTGTCACTCCACCATCTACAACCTTCGTGCTAGACTCCGGAGCCTCTGCTCATATGGTTGCAAATAGGAACTTATTCTTTGCTCTGGCCATCGCAGAAGAAGGCATAGTTCATACAAGTTCAGGATCGGACACCCTAAAAATTAGCGGAATCGGGTCAATCAAATTACAAAACGAATATGGTACACTTATTTTACATAAAGTGTTATTCATTCCAAATCTAGTTGTAAATCTTCTATCGGTTCGCTGTCTAGTACTTCTCGGGTATCAAGCTCAGTTTCACCCGAATTCCTTCAAAGTTTGTCTTAACAATCTTACTATTATGAGCGGTAATTACATTGGCAACTTGCCTTGTCTTACCTTTGCGAATAATGAACACGAGTGTCATCTGTCCTCTGCCGAGCTGCTTCACAAATCATTGGGACACATCAGTTATCATTGACTAAGAAATAAGCTGGGAATTCCTCTGAAAGTCGTGCGAGACTGTGAGTCTTGCTCAGTTGCAAAAGTAACACGAGCTTTGTTTCAATCCAAGCATGCTTGGGCATCCAAACCTTTTGAGGAACTTCACATGGATCTAGTCGGACCTCTATATCCTACATCAAGAGAGGGACATCGGTTCATTCTTACAGTAGTTGATAGCTGTACACGCTTTTGCTCAGCATTACCGATCGTATCTAAATCCGATGTTCCAAACACTATTAAGAAATTTGTTGATTATGAAGCGAAACGATTTGATTCCTATCCGTTGGTCATCCATTCTGATCGCGGAACGGAGTTTGTCAACGCTGATCTATTCAACTATTGTGAAAAAAAATTGATCAAGATGAGGACGTCTGATTCTTATACTCCTCAACAAAACGGTTTGGCTGAACGATTCAACAGGACTATTATTGAATCTCTTTGTGCTACTCTTCAAGACTCAAGTTTGTCAAGAAGACTTTGGAATGAAGTAGTTAACGCTTCAACGTTGGCCTTAAACCAAATTCCTTCTCATAAATCAAACAAGTCCCCATTCCAACTTTTCAAGAATTGATCCTTGCCTTTAGATTACTTTCATCCCATAGGAAACAGAGTTTCTGTTCTTATTTTACCTCCTAAGTCTTATTCTAAATTGATGCCGAAAGGAAAACTCGGGACACTAGTTGGATACAACGATGAACTTCAATCCTGGAGAATTTTAGGAGACAATGGAAAGATGGTTCAAACTAAAAATGTTCATTTTTTGGACTATCAATCACCTCCGTCTGCAAACCAGAAGAGTACCGACTTTGGCTTAGAAGACGAACTTGCCGAAGATCCACTTGAACAACAAAATGAAACGGAAATTGAAATTCAACAAGCCCCTACTGATGTTTCTGATGATTCACAAGACGATGAATTCGTTGATGCTCAACTTCAATCCCTTGATCATTCACCGGCTCTAGATTCGTTTCCTGTCCCATCTACTCGTACTTTGCGTGACCAAACGACAAATGTTAAACCAGCAAAATATACTCATCTTACGCTTCTTTCTACTGATCCGAAAAGCTATAAGAAAGCGATGGCGTCGGTTGATAAAAAAGGATGGAGTGGAGCGGCGGACGAGGAGCTTGGTAACATTGAACATCATCAAGTATGGGAAGAAGAATGGAAAGAACCGGAATCCTTTTTACGAACGCTTTGGATTTTTCGAACTAAACCGGAAACATTGTTGGCAGCCAAACGAAAGAAGGCACGATTGTGTATTCAGGGATCTATGCAAATTCCTGGAGTAGATTGTGGCGATACTTTCGCCCCGACAGGAAAATTCACTTCACTCCTTGTGTTATTAGCATTCACAGTTGATAAACATCTTCCGGTACGGCAATTTGATGTAAAAAGTGCTTTTTTGTACGCTCATTTAAAAGAAAACGTCTGGATCGTTACGCCGGAAGGTTCTAAAAGAAAGTCTCCTTTTCTTAAGCTAAAAAAATCACTTTATGGATTGCGACAGGCTCCTGCGAACTGGTACGACACACTCACTCATTGGTTTACAGAGACAGGATTTCATCAGTCGACTTCAGATCCTTGTCTTTTTATTCACAACGACAAAGCCACTTTTATCTTTTTCCATGTTGATGATCTCATCGTTGTGGGGAAAGTCGATCTGTTCGAATCAGCCTTTCTGGAACGATTTCCGAATTCAACAGCACACGATCCGGATACACTTCTGGGTATGGATTTGAATTAAACCAAGAACTCTATTACATTGTCGCAGTTAAAGATAATTAACAAGGGCTTAAATCTAATCGGTTTGCAGGATTGTTGACCAGTAAAAACTCCCTTGTCTGTTGGTGTTCAACTGATGGATGCGGCGGTCGGAGACCGTGATGAGTTTGACAAGCTAAAAATCAACTATTGTTCTTTCACCGGAATGTTAAACTATTTAGCTTGTCGGACTCGTCCAGATCTTGCCGCGGCCGTATCCATCCTCTCTAGATACAACAACGCTCCAGGACTCACTCACTGGAAGGAGGTACTACACGTGTGGAAATATCTGAAAGGAACCGCTCATCTCTCGCTTGCTCTTTGTCCGGATCCGGCTGATGTCACAAATCAGATTCAGTTCTACACTGATGCAACGTGGGCAGACAATCTCGAAACGCGGCTTTCTCGATCAGGTACAATTGCTTTCTGGAAATCTTGTCCAATTGCCTGGGGTAGTAAAAAACAGAAAAATATTACTCTCTCTTCGACCAATGCGGAATTGAATGCTTTGTCTGATGGTGCGCAAGAAAATCGGTGGATTTCTGTCCTCATTGAAGAACTGTTGCAAGACAAACTCGAACCAACAAAATTTCACGTCAACAATAAAGGCCTCGTCAACAAAATTCATCATTTTGGATCAAATTCGAAAACAAAACACCTCGATATCAAAGCTAAATGGCTAAGAGATCTGAACAACTCAAACGAAATTGTTGTCAAGCTAATACCTTTGGAAAATATGGTGGCGGATACTCTAACAAAAGCTTCAAATCCAGAATCACTCGGCATGCTTAGAGGATTATGTTTCTGTGTTCTTTTCCCATTGAATCACGGGGGGTGTTGGAATTCTGTGCGCTCTAGGGGTGTTCATGGTGTGCTCTAGCGGGCGGCGCTACACGCTCCGCCTTTTACGGTTCACGCACCTTTTACGGTTCACACTTTGCCTTTTACCGACTGCGTCAGATCCCAAGGATTGACATCATCGATGACATCATTCAGTCATGCAATGATTGTTAACTCCATTTGATTGATTCCCTTCCTTCTCGACTCGCTCCCTCTCCCTTCCTTCCCTCCATCGACAACACTTTACTCTATCTCCAAATACTTTGTCGATCCTGATAGACTTGAATTTCATCCTCAAGTCTATTAACTCTGAGCTATTAACTCATCAATCATTCTATCGCTCTCAACCCTTCAATCACTCAAACGCTCTCCTACCCTTATTCCCTTTCCGTCGTCACCTTCTCACCCGTTTGTATTTCTTTTATTCTCAAACCTCATCTAAAATCAGACGATCTCAATTCCTCACCATTGTTGATATCATTCGCTTCCGACTCTTCGCCAAGATCAATCATCTCTTGTCAACTTCTTCGGTTTGCCTTCGATCTATCCTCATCGATTCTCATCTCCCAGAATCCTGATCATTCGGTGACAAAAAGAACACATCCCTCTATCTTGTGACCGTTCTATTATACTAATTCTTTTCATGTTTAGCGATCTTACAGTCTTTTTTAAATCCTTGTCTGGCTCTCTTAAATTATATATATAATTACTATTGACTGTTCTGGTTCTTTCTTTGGCAATCAAAATCTATAGTTCTAATAAAAGGTAAATGGGATGGTTGCAAAAGGCGGTGTGTTAAAAAATTTATTGGAAGTGGATGAAGAGAGTGAGAAAACAAAAGCAAAGGCTAATTTATAACGCCTGGACCAGAATGCTGTAATAAGACTAAGAGTTTGTAAGTGGTGGGAGAATCCAATGGGGTAGAAGAGATATTCAAGAGAAGTAGGTAAAATAGCCACACAGGCACGCAAAAGCCACACAGGCACGGGGAGATTCACCCGGAAAGACACGGAACAGCCACACAGGCACGGAAAGATTTACCTGGAAAGATACGGAACAGCCACACAGGCATGGGGAGATACACCCGGAGAACAAACACAAGACAAAAAAACTGTGAATCCAAACCTTATAACTAGCAAAAAAGGCTCATAACCTCAAGAGGCTCGAATATGTAAATGGAGAGACAGAAATCGTAGATTGCATGAGAAAAAAGGAGAAACCATAATGTGCTGGAAATACAAGGTATTTATAGGACACATTATGTAAGAGACAACGTGACAGATGACAAAGAAGAATGTGAGAAACCTAGATGACTCGTCGAGATATGTTGTGAGTGTTACTCATGACGTGACTGTAGTGAGACGTAATCCTTGGTTATGTAATGAGCTACAACATGCGTGACGAGTTTTTTGCAGTGCACAAAGTACATCCAAAAAAATATGTCAAAAATTAGTAGCAGCAACTCCCAAAATAAATGGTTAGGAAGACGACTCCCAAAAGGAGCCATAGCCCAAGAAAGGCGCTAGGTCGCCGTCCGGACTTGGTTGAGATTTGGTCCCGGCGACACAAATCCGGAAATGGCAGTCGTTTTCCCAAAGTTTGGGAGTCGTTTATCCAAGACTCTCCATAAATAGGTGCTGAACAAAGTATTACAACCTAAAAAAATTGTAGTAGAAACCATTATTCATAGCGCAATCCTAAAGGCAAAATTAATACAGTTAAAAAAAAAGATCAGGGGATGTGGAGGTGCCGCGAATAAACCCAAAGTAATTCCCAAATCGGAGCACCCCTATAGCTACCGGAACTAAGAAAAAAACAAGTTTTACATACTAAACCGCAAAGCTTAATTAAAGGGGATCTCCTGTTTGGAGGTGTTACGATGAGCATCACAACCACATCACCCAGCCGCGCATATCCGCCCGCGCTGCCAAGCTTGTAAAGTGTGAAGTCAAGTCTCCCCATGGAGGGCCACAAAAGTGAGAGCCCCATATAAGGGACGGCATCCTCAACGGATCCTTCCCCCACCAGATACTCACATTGCTCTTGGCCCGGTGCCATCCTAATTTTTTCCTAATTCTTGGTATTCATATTTGGCCTCACTTATAAACAACAAATTGCATTTCAAGCTCGAAGCATCACATATTTAGTTTTGTTATCTTTGCATCAGGTCATCAACATTCACCAAATCTTGTTGAATTTGCACCAATCACAGTTTTCCCTTCAACCCTTGCAGGCCAAAACTTACCTCGAGATAAACACCTAGTGATTTGGTCACAGCATCGACTGCACCCACTTCCAACCTTCTACATATCTTCATTGAACCCCCCCTCTGCCGCCTGGCCTCTCTATTCTCAACTTACTCGAGACTGCGACTTAACAAGCCTGCTCATCTTAATCCATTCAACCTCATCCACAAGATCCCGGTCCGCCCACCCAATAAGACCAGTAAGCCCAACCCCCATCCCATCCCCAAATTTTACCAGTCCGCGTGCTTAGTAACACCACTAACTCTTTGCTTCTCTCTCAAATTCATCTGATCCCCAAACTTTTATCAGCCTGTGCATGAGTCAGATCACAAACTCATTGATGAGACAATCCAACATACAAAGCCAGACAATGGTCCCCAGGTCCACAAAACCGTTGGACAATGCCTATCCCATGATCCCCGACATTGAAGATGTTGTCCCCGAGCCAACTACACAAGAAGTTCTTGTCCCCCATGGCATCAAATTGCCACCCTGCACCCTTCGAATGGTCCGATGGCTCGGCGGTGCCCCCCCGGCATTTGATACACATCCGTACTGCTTTACAATACCCGGCCGCACCATGGTGGACGCTTTTGCCTTTGCTGTTGCCATGCAGGCCACTGTCCGATGGACATTGGAGAATTGCATACCCCCAAAAGTCCCAGGAGAAAAGAAGTCAAACGCAGGTCGACCCCCGACGTATAAGTGGAAACTTTTCTATATTTGCCCCCGAAAAGGTCACCACGTAGCTCCACTCAATTCTCGCAAAGCCAAATCCGGACGGAAATGCGGCTGCGAGGCAAAGTTCAACATCTCGCTGCACCTTGCCACTGATACGCTACGGGTTGAGTGGTTCTGGAGGCACTCTCATCAGCTCAACACCGCTGACAATATGAAGCACACTCGGATCTCAAAGGCTGTCTACGACTGGGCTTGCGACCGAGTCGACTCAGGACTTGGGTGGGATAAGATTCAAGACTTACTTTTGTCGCAAGACCTGGATGATGTAAGTGCCTATTGTCATCATTATGCAAGGTATATGCCCATCCTGATCAGTGGTACCTGACCCAAAAAACTAGCTCTGCGAGACCGGTGCGGCTGTCCCAGAGGCCAATGGTGTCACCGCTGACCTTGTCCGCCACCTGATCAAAACACGTAGGCCTAACGATGCTCGGAAGGATCATGATGTTTTCAAATCACTGTCCCTCTGGGAAGTTCACCTGAAAAGTCTCGGGTGGCATACCTTTGCTCCGGTTATTGCCGATTCGGAGGCGTTCTTGTTTTGCATCCAATCACCCTGGCAACGGAAGATGATGCTGGCGCACGGTACGACAATGCTCTTGGTTGACGCAACACACAACACTGTCAACAATTGCTTCCTGTTGCAAGGTCGGAAGGCAAGCTTGTACACAGTAATGATCCGAAACGCGGTGACGGGCATGGGTCTTCCTGTATGCTGGGCCTTTACAGGCTCCCTTGCGATGTAAGCCACTTTCTCAGCCAATCACTTGTACGCTCTGAATATGTATCTGACTTGCCATTTGACCTGTCAGCGAGCCAATTGAACAGATTCTCACCTGGCTGCATCGGTCCTCTGGGCTGATCCCCCATTCTATCATGAGTGACTGCGCTCAGGCAATCAAGACTGCAGTCTCGTTATCGTTTGAGTACCTGATGGATCAAGCACCGCTACATTTCTGGTGCGTCTTCCACGTCATCAAGGCCGTCAAGGCCAAAGCGCTGGTCTACTTGGGAAGGCAATCGCTTGAGGCTGTGGAGGATTTCCAACAAGTACTGTATTCTAGCACATATCAAGATAGCCGAATGATGATCTTCCTCAGTAAGTGGAGGCAAGTACGGCCGGCATTTGCAGATTATGTCGACTCGCAATGGTACACGCACATCCAGCATTGGTCCAAGTTTTACCGAACAGTAAGTACCTCAAGTCTCTCCACCTGAAACAACTTTCCATACTCACATCTTTGTTTTGCCGGAAAGACCGCATACCAAGGTATCGACACCAATAATTATGTCGAAGCATGGCATAACGTCCTCAAGTCCCGATACCTCAAGCCATCTACACGACTTCGAATCGACGAAGTGATACAGATATTCTGTGAGGTTGTGGAGCCCAAATACAGTCGAAAAACATGCCAGGTGAACACCGGATTTGTCAAGTAAACTACTAACCGATTTCAACAGAAGGCGAAGCGCCGCGCAGACGCTATTGCCAAAGGCTACTTGGAGCTAATTGGAGCTAAGGTGTGCAGGTTCGCAAACCATGTGAGTATTTATTTTCTATGGCCTTATCTGCGTATCAACTAGTTAACATGATTTGGCAGTTCACAATTGGTAGTTTCTCGACCCCGTCTTTACATGTATACCGGGTCGGTTTTGAGCAGCCAACTGGTGTTGCCGAGGGGCGGCTGATTCGCTGCGACTGTCCCCACTTCACTCGCCACGGTAGTGCGTGTAAACACATGTACTACCTGGCGCGGGAGTACAAGTTACTGGTTGTGGAGAAGGCCCCGATTACCCAACAGCGCCACCCTCCTATCTCCGTCGACAGTGACTCAGAGGTAGAGGTCCTTAGCAGCTCGACCTTGTCCAAAGCCGCCGCCCCCAAACGATCCAACGACGAGGCGTTCTCGCCCCGCAACACTGGCTTTCCCAAGAGAGTCTGCGTAGACCGGATGCCTTGTGCTGAGTTTGCCACCGCCCACCCGGGACTACTCTCGGATGCTTCCAGAACCCCATACATCGAGCCTAGCAGAATCCCAGACAACCAACCCAGCTCATCTATTGCCACATCAGTATTGCTCATCGAACCGCTGACCCGCGATGGCAGAATCAAGAACTCACTCAAGTCCGCCACCGTTGCCTTCGAGTCCTCAAGAAAAAAATGGACCGCAAGGAGATGGCCAAACGATCCTCGACGTCACGGATGCATGAGTTTCAGCTCGTGTGCTACTCCCTTTTGCGAATGGTTGAAGAACGTGTCCCAGGAATCTGTCACACAATGGCATCCTCGTTCCCAGGCGTTGCGGACACTTCTGGACTCAATGGTGCGGAGATGGCTGTGTTGGTTTGTGAGCTCGCAGAGGTTGGCTGGGCGGCGCTGAAGCGGATCGATGGGCTGCTGAAAGCCAAGGCGCACTCAAAAGCGTTCATCGGTAATTCGGACGAGCTATCTATGATTCTATTTAAAGAACGTCTTTTCGAGCTCGTGGGGATGCTCGAGAATGCCAATATGCTGGCTCCGAGGAAGCAAATCAGGTAATGGATGATACATTACAGCGTGCAGGGAGAGAGTTGGTGGAATGGTTACACGGCAGCGATTGGAGGGCGAGGCGAAAGTAAGATGGAACCGATTGTAGGGCGAGTCGTAGGAAGGCAGGGCTGGTTATATGGTGGCGCGGTTCAAGGAGCGATTCGACAAGGACGATCCGACTGTCCTTCCATCTAGGACAAGATCTGCCCGTCCTTCGGCCTTCATACTTGTAATTGTTTGGGTTACTCCCTGTGTCATTCGTCTCTGTTGTCACTCCGTTTGATCATTGCATTTTACAATTGTGTCTTCACTGCTAATCACGTATCCTAGTTACATGCACTGCTAATCATTTATCTTAATCAAGATGTGTTGGATTATTACATACTTTCTCTGCTTTTTTTTTGTCGTTCTTTTTTTCCATCTGGTTGTCAAAGTTACAATGAATTTAATTCCGAATTTCTTTGGCTACATTCGCGCAAGCGGATGTGGACTGCAGGAGTGTTATATACCGAATTCACGGGTCAAATATCCAAAAGTCTCACGCGAGAATTCCTGATAGGGCATCAGTCCCTCCGGCGAAGCCTCAGGCGGGACTTTGTGCACAGCCTGACCAACTACAGCCAGCGGTTTTTTGCGCTCGATACAAAAAGCTTTTGATCTGCCATGAAGATACCTGCGGACGCTCATCCGGTCCGGGTACGCGATGCCCTTTAACCTTGATCATCAAATACATCGCGTTCTGTCACTTGACAGCATATGTGTGCATCGCTGAGCTCCTGACGTGCGATGGAGATAGAACTGCAAGTGCAGTTCAGACTTCACAACAAATTTGGAACTCCGCATACGAGGTCCTGTGAGGACAGGCTAAGTACTCTGTGTCCATAGCCTTGGTGTGTAACACATTGACTTACTTTGCCTCCCCTTCTTCCTCTGTGAAAAGTTGATACATAGACCCCGTTATGATTTACTCATCTTATCCGATATTTCTCGTTCTACTTTTCTGTCTCACTCTTGCAACTTATTCAGCAAACATCGACACACCCACTGTTGAACATTGCCTTTTCTACTCGGGCGCCAATACTACTTCCGCCAGTAAGTCACTCTCGATTAATCACGATGGAAAGCAGCACGTTTGCGGGAATCTTATCATTTGAATAACGAAATTTTGATTATTATTATTTTGCCTCGTAGCCTGCAGCGGGTTCTCCGAGTTCAAATGCATCGGCGGATGTCACAATGATTTTGTCCGTAAGTGGAAGCCATCATCGCCTCGACCATAGATGTCTTTGGGCTGGTCCAGCTGAATTAATGCACTTCTCATCACTTGGGCCATCACAAAAAGACGCTCAAGGATGTCAACCAAAGGACTACAACGGTGATAATTCAACTCCGCCTACAAATCAAATTTGCGATGTTGAATTCAGTATGATCACGACTCGCGTTAAATGTCAGTTTTGTTCTTTGAATCTACATTGAGTCTCTTTGTGCTGAGTGGGCCAATCAAAATTGAAAACGAAATTCGAACATAACACGTGTATCGAAAATAGCATGCGTAACGAGTGCCGGAGTCAGATTTTCTTGCACGGGGGCCACGTCAGGGTTTGCAAGTATGTGCTTTTCTTTGCGGATTGACAATTGAGAGCTACCTCTTAGTTTCAGCAACAGGCGCGGTAACACTAAATATTAATGAAGGAGTGCTCACCTATTCTGTGTGTTTGGTGGATCGCGTAGCTTGCTCTCAGTGTCTCAAAATCCGCCGACCATATTCTGCAGGATCTTCAACCATGAAAAGCTTTAGGTCCCGACCGTTTTAATTCGGGAGCACCGATCAGCATAGCATTCCTTTCCATGGATGGTTTATTCGTCACAGGTTCAATCCTTCCTGTTCAGTCAAAGGTTCTTTTTTTCGAGGTTTCATATTTGGTCCGACATGATTGAACTGGTTCTGAGGAGTGCCGCACACGGAAGTACGGAATCCTGGCTCAATGGACGCTTTAATCGACTTTTCGTGCGACAAACAGACGCTTTACCTCTTTCTCCTATTCGGACATTAGCTCTTTTCACCGTTGAAGTTAATGATACGTTCACACCTGTTTTACCAATGAAAAAGACTCTTTTCACTCTGCATTTCTCCCGTACGTTATCTGTTTCGCAAAAAACATTTAACTATCCAATAGGCATTTATAATTGCGTTGAGAATTTTCACAGCATGGGCCAAAGTCTGATTGTTCTCGAACTGAGCACAAGTCCCTCGCCTGCCGGCGAAGTGCGACCTCCCGCCAGGGAGGGACTGGCATGTAATCTCTGATTTTTGGTGAGAGCCCCATGTACAGTGTGTGCGCTATAAGTTTTGGCGCCCCATTTTGATGTTTTTGAGGGCCAAGGAGGACACTTGGAACTCCAATTTGTTTCTCAGGTGGACTCAGGGGGCTGATGTAGCAGATTAGGAAGGAAGAATTGGGCACACTTTTTGACATAACAGTGGCTTGGATACACTGTGGAAGGCTTCCTGTCAAGCGTAGCGAACCCATGGCACAGAAAAACTTTATTACTCTTTTCTAATAATCACTTGCCGACGTGTTCTCTCAGTCCAACATACAACCCCAGAGTTACTGAGCAGCAAAAGAATCTCCGGTCCATCAGGATTTAAGTAAGACACTTGTGCAATCTCAAACCAATACTTTGCCTGGACGGCAAGCAATGGGCCTAAAATCTAGAAACAACATGCTCTGGATTGAACTTACTATACTTTGGCTGTGGCTTTTTCAGTACATAAAAGCACCAGAATTACTTACCTCCGGTTGCAATATTGATACAGTAGACATCTAGATAACAGGGAAATCATCTGTAATCAAAACCATTGCAGGTGTGGGTCAGTCTATCAGACTCTATCTTGGGGTTGGAGTTGTGAGGCTGATTATCAGCATACCTGGCCTCAAATTAGAGCAAAGAGTACCAATGCAAAGTTCATGTGGTTTTAAATTTTGACAAAAAGTGAATGCTTGGATAGACTTGAAAGTCTTTGGTTTGAATTTGATACTTGCAAGGATCCCCACTTGACCATCCATTCTTGTTACTCGATAGAAGCACTCAATTTCCATTAATGGTGATAATACTTGTATGCATTACAAAAACATTTTAGCTCCTTTTGGATGAAGCCATAGCAGAGCAGTTCCCTTTAATGTTTATTTTCTTGGTATCCAATTTTAGACTGGTATGAAACCACAGATGTACAAGTCACACCAGGGTTAATGTAATACCTTTTTTTCCAAGCCCCTGGAGATAATTTTATTGACCTGCAACAGATTTAAAAACTAATCTTTGTTGTTATTTTTAGAACTTCTATTGTATAGATCCAGGGAGGAATACACAGGAGTGAAGAGAACTACGATAAGATAAATTCAAAGAAACAAGGATGAGGGTATGCTACAAACTTTAAACTTTGAAGAGGTTGAAGGTTGAGCGGGGGGGTGATTAACCAAGCAGACGATCGACGACACCTTCCACGAGAATCCAAGCGCCGGAAGCGGTGATCAGACCGGCGAATTTCTCGACGGGACCGTGGAAGTACAAGCTAGTCATGAGGAGCATCCACCACCACACGGCCAACAAGCCGAGGTTGGCGTAGATCGCCAGTCGGTAGTTCCGGGGCAGCCGCTCCTCTTCCGACTCCGGTCGCTTCTTCTGGGCGAAAAGATGCTGCAGGGAGGGACGCAGAGTAGTGACGATGAGCAGGATCGAGAATGTGAGCAGAAAGGCGTGCCCTGAGACGTCGATTCCTTCAGACCAATAAGGCTTATAAGTTGACAGAACAAACTGCGGATGGCCAGAGATGACATGCTCAGTTTTTTTTTTTTTTTCTTCTTAAGAAGGAATTGATTAGTTGGGGGTAGGGTATACCTTATCCAGACCTGGGAGTCTCCTTCCCCAGCGATGTTGACAATACAAGTTTTCGAGTTCAAGAGGCTGTTGGACCGGAGATGATCCAGCAGAAGTTGAGTGGAGTGATTTGAGACTGGGGATGCATTTGGCGCCGGAGAGGATGAGGACTCGTTCGATGAGGCTGCTTCCGAAGCACCATTGGGTGAACAGAATCCAGAAAAGGGTGGCGATGAGATGCAAGGACAAGATCCTTGGGACATGGGAGGAGGGATGAGCGCGATCCGACAGCGCTTTCTTTTGGGTGGATGCTGCCGACGAGCTTGCTGTTGATGCTGTTCTTGGTTGCTGTTCTTGGTGGGGATGGGTGCCGAAGTAGCAGGAAGCGATGGCGATGGAGTGGAACCAGACGACGAAGGTGGTCCAAGCCCAGCCGAGTTTGACAAACTTCTGGTTGAGGAAGTTGCTCTTGTTAGCAAAGTAGGGCAGGGTGGTGGTGGTTGCTTTGATGTCGGTGGTGTGGGTTGAGAGGAGGGCGGCGGGCGGGATGCGGGTGAGTTGGTGGATGGGGATGTCTGGGTTGTCTTGAGAGTAGAGTGAGAATGATCGGTAGGTTCCGATGGCGGTTGTTAGGAAGAGCAGGCCGAGGAGGATCCATCTGGTGGTGGAGGGTGGCGGCGTGTTCTGCGTGGTGGTGGCCATGTCGTGCTCTGCTGGTCTAGCCCTGTTTCCGAGGTGGTTCGCAGTCATCCTGCTGTGGCCGGCAGCGACAGGGGCTGCATCGAACTACATAGACCAGAACTTTGTCCGGGCACAGCGCCGGGTGGAAGCGATGGTCAGATTCAAGGCACGTACATACATGGTCAACGCATACAACCATCGCAAGAACTAACCGAGCACTCTCCTGGCAGAACCGATACCTGCTCGTCCAGCTGATCTACGGTCCTCGCGAGAGTTCGACAGGCGGCTGCCCGGCTGGGGGAAGTGGGAAGGTGGTCAACGAGAAGAGCTTGATCGACTTGATCCGACAATCGATCCAAATCAACTTCGGAGACTTGGGCGCAGGCGAAGCTGGGGCCGATCTGAACCGTCTGTCCTTTTCCTCTCAGACAGATTGTCCAGAATGGCCGAGAGCTGACCAGCGATTCTTATGGAAAACAGTCAAGTATTATTCTCCAGTCACTTCCACCCTCATCCTCAGATGCAAGCGAGACCAAGTAAACAGGGTCAGAGCAAGCCTCCTCTTCATCAACCAGATCAACCCCCAAACTCCCGTCATCTTCAACGTCATCCATCTCTCAGGGACGATCCGCAAAACTCAATCATTTCTGATCGAGTTCGATCGTCAATCGATCTTGTCGTTCAATAACGACAACCAGAATCAGACTCAGACTGCCGAGCAATCCAAGGCCCATTTCGATAAAATCCTCGACCTCGAACCCTGACGTACATGCATATTAATCAACTCTCCTCACATGTTTTTTTTTCTTCATTTGAGCTCTTCGCCTCTTTTTCGCTTACTGAATCGTACAAAGTCTACTCTGTTCAATCAGAATAACCAATGCTATCGACGGATGTGTGCCGGACATCTGCAGTATCTCGTTCGAGCCATTCAAACGACAGGAGAGGATGGCCTCGAAGAAGGGACACCGTCTTGAAAATTCTGATTGGCTTCGCCTGGTGGGTGCAGAGGCTTAGCATAGTTCCCAGGTTGGTTCCATTGGCTTTCAACCCTATCCTGCTTGCCGGGCGCGAGCATGCTCCGGTAGATTAATCGTGCCACCGTGAAGAACTTGAGGGAACTGGTGCGCAGTGGGCACGACATAAACAAGGCAAGTCTGCAATCACAAGTCAAGTCCTCAATCCTATGAGTCGACACTATGTATTTTCATGTTTATGTTTTGCAAGTGGTATTAGCTTGAAACAAGTGGGGCCCACTTCCTTTTGGAACTCATGGAAGTTCAAGTCGTACTGTACACAAGTGGAAAAAAACACCACCACTTGGGCGACTTGCTTGCTTCAACATTTAAGGCCCTTCCCCCATTCCCAACATCAGCCATCGGACCCCATCATCACACTTCCCCCCCCCCCCCCTTCAGCAGCACAAGATGCTATTCAGCGTATCTACCGCCCGATGTCTTGCATACTTCCTCTGTCAACTGGTTGATACCACACAAGGAGTAATTCACAATATTGGTAGGGAACGGCCCTTGTCGAAGATGGCTAGCGCATCCGTAAACGCAGCGGCTTCCTCTACAGCCGCGCCAGCGGAGAAACGGGAACATTGGATCACACCCCCAAAATTTGATGGAATGGATGAATATCTCTCGAGATTCCCGCTTCCTGGTCATCCCCGTGCGCAGAATAACTCTAGCATTGCAAAAAACCCATGAACAGCCCCTTATTTTCCTGCCAAAGAAGAACTGACGGATTTTTTTTCTCTTTCACAATCCGGATCTCCAGGAAATACTACTCCACGTAGGCCTCGGGATTGTTCACCATTTTTGACACCACGGATTGCCAAGAAGCTTGCTGAGTTGTATGGTTTCCCGTGATATTTCTCTGTCTAGTATTACAAACTCCAGATGATGCAGATACGAACACGCGTCAGTACTGATCCGCATCTTCAAATGTGCACCCGCCAGCGTAATTACAAAGCGAATGCTGAGATTCTTTTTGCACCCTCTACGCTACCTTGTTCTCCTCAATTTGCTCTTCTCTTCTCGCATTCTCTCCCGCTGACTCGTATGGTTTATAATGTTCTCTGAAAGTCGCTGAGATTTATGCTAAATGTGGGTGGACTCCTTCCAGCACACGTGTCAGAGCTAGTGAATACGATTCTATATAGTGCCTATTATGCTTGAAGCTGATAATTTCCCCTTGGTTCAGTCGAGGTCAACCATAAATTAATACCAGGCAACCCATACAACCAGATCATCAAATATATGCACAAGCAGGATGTTCGAGTTGAATATAAAGGTCGCCTAATAGACCTCACGTTCAAAGACATTATGGAGAGCTCCCAACCGACGAACGCGGAAATCAAGAACTGGCTTGCAGTTCTTTCTAGTGCCCTGAACGTAGCTGGAAAACTAGACGATCCCACAGCACCACGCATGGTTGCATATTTGTTGTACGGCCTCTTCGACCTTAAGTCAAGGTTTGAAGAACTTGAAAAGCTTCATCAGGACCTGCTTCATGAGGACCTTCTCCGTCATATCGATGCAGTGATTTTGAATGCGCAAAAAATCCGCGATGACAGCAAATTTCATCCAGCATCTTATCTCGGATGGGAACATGGTTTGTTTCGCCATTAGATACCCTGTCATGGTATATCATCACACTCATGGCACTTTTTCCACCTACCCACTCTTTCCCAAATTAGCAATCCTTAAACCGGAGAAGGGATTTGGAGATATAGGTTTGTAGAATTAGTGCTCTTTAATACTGACTGGCACCTGAACTCATTGACATTGCCTTCCGTCCATCATCGCATTCTTACTGCCCAGGCAAAAGAGAAATTTTTACGAAAATTTTCGAACACGATTCCCAGATCACCCAAGCAATGTCCACAAACTTAGTGGAAAGTATTAAATCTCTCGAGTACCTCTGCAAAAATTTAGGTTCTTTCTCGGCCTATAGGAGGGTGACAGCCCTGGCTGTCTTGTATCATATGTCACAGGTCTTGAGGGACAATCATTCCCTTTTTGCTATATTTAACGACTCTGTCAGATTGACTGGTAATGAATTCCGGTTTCATGAGCAAACTCTCTTCCGACTCATATCACGCAGACTTCAGTCATTCTCCCACGAAATTTAGATTTTCATCCGGCATTTCCCCCCAATTAAACCAGACCACACATTTTGCCTAGCAACTTATGTCACACTTTCACTTTTGAAACAACTCTTGTTTTATGAAAATGCTTTTTCTCATCCAAAATAAACAATACAAATAAGCTGATTGTTTATGTTCCGTCCGCATGGAAAGGAGACCTGTCAAATTGCAGGTCCTCCATGTCATGTACAGTTATGGTGTTCAAAGTTGGTTTGCATAATTTTATCTAAGTTTATTAAAACCACAGTTTCACCAAAAATAAATGAAGGGTTTCCCCTATATACAAGCAATCACAAAAAAAAAAAAAAACAAGCTAATACCATGGGAGTTTCCTTGGCACTTGTGTGCAAGTGCCATCTCTGAACTCAGTCATAGATTTGGTTGGATCTCAGTTAGATGCTGGTTGGAAGGCAATTTCATGTCTGCCACAAACTTTATAAGAACTGTAATCATACCAAATGTGTTGTGCAATGTCTGTGTAAAATGTATGCCATACCTATGCTAAAAGCCAGGACAATTTGATGATAAGGTTTACTTGATCCTCAAGCTTGACAAAAGTTCCTCATATTTCAATTATCATGATTTTTGACCTCTTTGGAAACCCATACCCAGTAGGTTTCTCTGAAACGGTTTTTGTATTTATTTTCAGGGCACACACCAAAAAGCTGCCAGTTCTTCTTAAGTTGTTTCTGTTACACATGGTCAAAAATTTTGATGGAGTGTAGTGATACTGTGGGAGTACGCAGGTATCCGCCGGGTGCGGGTGCGGGTGTCCAGTCTGGGTCCAAATTCAGGCAGGTACCCGCGCACAAATCACCATTTTGCACAGCTCTGCTTGCCCATAGTGCCCATTGGTGGGTACTAGGTACCTGTGGGCGGGTACCCATGGAATTACACAGGTAACTGCCAGCAGGTGCCGGGTACGGGTGTGGGTGTCCATTCTGGGTCAAAATTCAGGCAGGTACCAACAGTGGGTCAGCTACGCTACCATAGCTGTTAGCGTAGCGTAGCGCAGCGCAAATGCGCTATTTTTTAGCGTAGTGTTAGCGCAATTGCGCGCATCTGCGCTAACGCTACGCGCACAGGGTGCAAAGCTATTTTAGCTTTTAGCGTAGCGTTAGCGCCAATTCGCGCAATGGCGCTAACGCTAAGCACGCAGGGCGCAAAAGAACGTTCGCTACGCTGCGCTACAGCGCTTTTTGAGGCAAAAAAGGCCTTTTTTCCACTAAAAGCGCCTTAGCACAACATAGCGCAGCGTAGCGCTAACTCTGAACAAAAATTGGCGTGCTGTTAGCGCCACTGAAAGTTAGCGCAGCGTAGCGGCGCTAACAGCGCGCTAACGCTATTCAAAAAAGGCCAGCACTTTTTGCCGCTACGCTAAACGTTAGGGCTAAAATAGCGTAGTTCAGCGTAGCGGCCCACTATTGCAGGTACCCACACCCGCCGAGGGTACCCGGGTGTGAAGTTTCAGCTCTAGTGGGAGGTCTGATTTTGCTCTGGTACTACGGTTTGACTTTGGCGCTGTGGGGCCAACTGTCACAAAACCATGTAACCTGTGCGGGTTTCTGTGACACATTGTGTCACACAAACGTACGCGCGCGCGTTTGTGTGACACGTGGACCATCACCCAGCCATATCATGCCAAGATGAGTGCCCCACGATCCCAGGGGCGAATTAGCTGAATCCTTTAATAATGGTATCTGATTTTCATCCATCAGTACAGAAATCCTGTTGAGGAGATTTTCTGAATTCATTCACAGGCTTAGGTGGACCCTTCAAAAATTGTTTATAATGTTCAGCCATATTTACACAAATGATTTTGGGGATATTTTCTGAAGTCATACACAACTCCTGATTAATATGAGGTTTTTCCGCTGGACTTTTCCCAGAACTTCAAATATTTTGTGAAACAATTCAGCAACTAAATAATGTGTCACACAAAGTTACACATGTATCTTTTTGTGTACCACTAACATATCTCAAGCTTTTTGGGATTTATGATAAACACATGATAGAATGAAATATATAGAGCTGGCACTTTGAACCCGGGTACCCACAGCGGGTGCAGGTACCTTCCTGACTTTGACCCAGAATGGACACCTGCACCTGCTAGCTGTTAGTTTACCTGCGTACTTCCACAGGTACCTATCACCCGCTGATGGGCACTAGGGGCAAGCAGAGCTGTGCAGAATGGCGATTTGTGCACAGCTACCTGCCTGAATTTGGACCCAGACTGGACACCCGCACCCGCACCCAGCGGATACCTGCACACTTCCACAGGTACCCACCTGCAGATACCTGCACACTTCCACAGGTACCCACCCGCGGGTGCCAAGTACCTGCCAACAGATGATAGGCGCCAGCTCTAGAAATATATGATTCCCGTGGTGAATACCTTGTTTCTGCCAAGTATTTGATATTGCTTTGCAAGCTAGTTGAAAATGTGTTCTAAAATAGTTCCAGTAATAACTAGAGCAACGGTGGGCCGCTACGCTAAACTATCCGTAGCGTGCGCTATCCGCTAGTTTAGCGTTGCGTAGTTCCTGACACATTGCCGTTAGTTGTAGCGCCCGCTACGGGCCGCTACGCTACGCTAGCGGGCGCTAACAGCGCTATCAGCTTTTTTAGCGGTTGAATAGCACTGCTAGCGCTGATAGCGGCGATAGAGGCCCTGTAGTTTCAAGGGGTGCCTGTTAGCGGTAGCGGGCAATCACTGCCCGCTAACGGAAAACCCTGTCATTTGTAGTTTAGATCCGCTACGCTGCGCTGAACTACGGACTAAATGTAGCGTAGCGGCCCACCGTTGACTAGAGTCAAGTTGGAGCTGGTTTTCAATTGAATTCAACTCCTTTCCAAAGTGCCTTCAGCTCAATTGAGCATAAGTTAAACATAAATTCATCATGAATTCAGCATAAATTGAGGCTCAAGTTCCAGGATATATCTAACAGGGTTCTTAAACAATATTCTGCAATGGCACTTGCACACAAGTGCCAAGCAAACTCCCATGGTGTAAATTAAAACAAACAAAATACAAATCATACTTGACTAATTATATATTTATGTACCAAAAAAAAATAAAGGATTTAACAAACTCCCAGCCTGTGGTATGCCACAGGTGAAAAGAGACCAGTTTTAAACCGCTCAGCCTGGAACAAGTACGTGGGGCAAAAGTTGGGGATGGAAACCCCTCAGCCAATTGCAAGTGTAATAGGGGAGGGGGAGGATCACCACCAGTGCTCTGCAAATGCAAGAGCAGGAAGGATCACCTGGGGCGTAAACCTATGTGCAGGAGATGCCCCCCTATATATCAAGAGGTCATGATTTCAGAGCACTTCATCATTGCCTTGGCCAAGGATGGCCTGGCCAGAAAGCCACAATCATGAACATTGCCGGGCTATGGCTGCATAGTTACATACAGCAATTCCTTGCTTTTATGTACGCCACTCTCACTACCCCTGAAGCCTATCAACCCAAGCTAGTGCCACAGAAATCCACAAGGAGCCAACCCGGCAGGGAATTGAGCGCTTTGGGATTCTTGCCAACTCCCTCTGTGTCAATTTGCCTTGCCTGATACAACCGGCCTTTGTGGCCTTCAATCTAAAGACACTTGCGACCACCACATCTGCAATGCCATCCGCGCCTGCGACCAATTCCTCTCTGCCGCCAATTTCAACTCGGCACATCCCACTGTTCTTGTCCAGATCTCTCCAAGGGTATCAAGAATTGACCACTTGCTTGGCATCCCAACCAAAAACCCACCCGGCCCATCGACTTGTCCGAGTTTTTGCAGAGGATATAAATCTAAACTAGCTCAGCTCCATTGCCGCTGGCACGGCCAGCAAGCCTGGAACAGATGCTGCCTTATTATCTTGTCATTAAGTCTCTAGAGGCCTTCAATAGGTTGATCTTGTTGGTTTGGGTAGGGTACAAGACCTCAGAATGGAGCTAATTCACCCTTTGTCCTGGCAATCCTGTGAATCTGAAGAGGTGCATTACAAGGTTGATGAAAACCTACAGCATCCTCAGAATGCATTTCTACACACTGAGATCATCAAAGACAATTCTGGAGCCAGTCAGTGTCAAACCCCCAAACTCAAGCATCTTCCAGGGCCACCAATCACCCTGTGATGCTGCAATAACAGTCCATCAGCACTTCCACACGTGCAAGTAGGCTGGGGCAGCAAGCCAGATCACATGATCATCTCAACTGTACAGAGGCAAACTTAACTAAGCCACCGTCCCTGCTCTGGCGCGGGCAGCTTTTTAGCCAGGGAGAGATGTGCAAGCTTAACCAAACCTCTCTGGAGGAGAGCCCAGCAGGGTCTCTGTCTCTCAGAGAGGCTTGCCCCCACACCACCAATGCTGGTGTGAGAGCTGATGGGCTTTGGGCCTGACCAAGTCCCATTTTTCCTTTGATCCACTATCCCACATACATTTTTGCCCAAAAAGGAAATGAGTAGTGTGGTCTTGTAGGCCAACTTATCGCGCTGGCAGCCATCCAATAATCAGCTTTTTATCCCTCCAGATGGTTTCTGGAAATCCTTGCAAAATCCCTGCTGAGCTTGAAGTTTCTTTCCAACTCCTGTACACCAGGGCACAGCTGAATTTGGGCTTAGTTTTTGTCTGAACTGGGGCAGAAGTCCTTACAATTTGATGGTGAATTGTTCAATTACTGAGCAAGAACTATAGACCAATCTAATTTGGAGTGATATGTAACCATTGAATGTGTAATATCATTCAACTCTGTTGAATTCATCTTGAAGTCAAGTTCATGTCAATCCTAACTTAAGTTCTACATTTCAAAATCAGGTAGCTCTTGCATATCCTATTTTTTTTACATTGGGGTGAACTCCCTTCATCAAATACATATCACACCTGAATCACAACTGCCTAGATTTGGATAAAGAAAATATCAGAAGTGTAAAAAGGTTTAGTATTCTCACAAGAGCAGGAGAACTGTATTTCAGCTGGGTACAAAAGAGTGACACAGTTCATAAATCTCTTGGCTGCAAATGCCCCTCTGTTCTGAAAAATGTGTGATTGGTGTGTGATTTGTCACCCTATTGTACGCGCGTACAATAGGGTGACAAATCATAGTCCATCAGGGCAGTTACAGCTAGTTTTTTCTTAAATTTTACCCTCATTTACTTGGCAGAAATCCCCATCTGGTATGAAAAGTGTCCACTTTGTCACCCTATT
Source organism: Puccinia triticina (assembly GCF_026914185.1). Classification (NCBI taxonomy): domain Eukaryota; kingdom Fungi; phylum Basidiomycota; class Pucciniomycetes; order Pucciniales; family Pucciniaceae; genus Puccinia; species Puccinia triticina. The sequence continues at coordinate 3,907,968 of NC_070569.1, forward strand.
GTACGCGCGTACAATAGGGTGAAAAATCACACCCTTTTCAGACCAGAGGAGAATTTTTGCCAATTAAATCAGGGTGACACGGTTTGGAAACAATTCAGCTGGACATGTCCCTCTGGTCTGAAAATTATTTGATTTGTCACCCTAGCACAATAGAGTGACAAATCACACACCTTCCAGACCAGAGGGACATGTCCAGATGAATTGTTTCCAAACCGTGTCACCCTGATTTACTTGCCAAAAATTCACCTCTGGTTTGGAAAGTGTGTGATTTGTCACCCTATTGTGCGCGCATACAAATATTGGGTGACAAATCACACACTTTTCATACCAGAGGGTGATTTCTGCCAAGTAAATGAGAGTAAAATTTAAGAAAAATTTAGCTGTAACTGCCCTGATGGAATATGATTTGTCACCCTATTGTACGCTGTAGCCGTTATTCCTGTGTTTGCAGGTGAAAAATTCAAATTTTTATTTGTACTCTCTAAACGCCTCAAGATATCAACAAATGGAATCTACGGCCAAAATAACCTTAGTCACCCACTGAAACCACCCTCATATCTCTACTGGATCAGAAGATACACAAATAACACCTTTCACACACCAGTCCAGGACATTTCACATAGGAGTTCACACCCGGTTTCACACACAACGCAGCTTTAGGATACTGTGCATAGGATATTGAATATTTCATATTGAATTACTTTGTTTCTTTTATTATACTCAACCACAAGTTGGCCGCTGTTTTCACATTGCATGTGTATGATACTCATGTAACCCCCTAGAAGTTAGACCCCCTCTTAGTTTACTATAAAAGGAGGCCTCTGCCGGCCAGTTGTTTCCTTCCTCATCCCATCAGGGGACAATCCCCCTCAGATCCTCATGCCATCTGGCTCCCACATCCATCTACCCACCTGTCACAGTTACTTATTACACATACATATCACGGTTACTTGCAATTCACACTCATAGTTGGTTTCACAAGCCTTTCACAAGCCTCTCAGTACTGGGTTCCAATCCTGGTTGAAGCATAGCTTCCAAACCTTGACCTTCTTTTTTCACTTTATATACCCTCTGCTCAAGGACCTGGGTTCAAGCCCCGTCCAAGTCATCAGTATTTTCTGCCCATTCAGGCATCTCATCTGCTCCATAGACACTCAGAATTCTTCACCAAACAATCCAACTATACTCTTCATCTTTGAACATATCCTTATCACTGAATAAAACTGCCAAGCTTAGCTTGGTGGTCTTGTTTTCTGATATCCAGAAAGGCAGAGTTTTGCACCTCATCCATACCTTTTGCAATTCAGCAAAAGGGTCTCACAAAACTTTTTGAGTCTTACAAAGCGCGTACAATAGGGTGACAAATCACACACCAATCATATTCTTTTGAGGTCAGTAAAGGGGGATGAAATGGTTTCAACACCATTCAGATTGATGTCACCTTCTGGTACAAACAACATGTGAATGGTGCTTTACACTTTATTTAAACTTTGGTTACAGAAAATTTGTGTTCTGTGGTCCAGTTTAGTTACTACTGAGTTACAGATGAGTTCCAGCTGAGGTATGCATACCTCATATATAGTTGGATATCATTTCATTTTTGATTATACATATGATGTGGTAGACATTGCACTGATTTATGAAAACAATTCAAGGTAAGGCACTCCCTGGGGAGTGCCCCCAAGCTTCCCTGGTGGTAAATCAAGCATACCAATATAGCTATTATGCATCCATTGTCCAAAAATATACATCTTGATTTAATTACAAGCAGAAAATACTGCTTCCATGCACTTACTACAGATGTAGAAGTGTACAATCAATCCCAGAATCTTTGAAGCATGATGTTACAAGCTTTGTAACTTCAAGACCGTTCAAGTTAAAATATGTGGCCTATGTCGGATTGAAGGCAAGATTAAGGGCTTCACTTTGGCACCTGGTTGGCCCATTTTGCTCACAGAATGCTATGATGGTGTGGTTTCAAAGTCTGACACCAGCCAAAGGGGTCGAGGTGGTCCTCAGTGTTCACACAAAAATTTCCCCCTTTACTCCCAAGTCCCTCCTTTGGAGGCTCACACTTTGCCCAAGGGGCACCAGCCTTCCAAATCAGAAGGGATGACTGACTAAGTTGAAGAGATGTGTAGCACTGTGATCTCTCCCGTGTGGAGGGGGCTTATGAATTATTGGCACATTTTGGTGTGAGAGCATTTACCACTTTTGGTGGTGAAGGATGTTATTCCTCCACAGCGCTCCCAGTATCAACCAATTCCATGATTGCTCCTGACCATGTGAGCTTGAACACATTCTTGTTGATCCTGTCTGCTCAGAATCCCTATATTCCATCTCCATGATGCCCAATAAGCTTTCCAATTTTTGGATTTTGGGTTTTTCCGCTGGCTGGAAGTGGTCAGTTACCTTGACTTCCGGGTACCAAAATCCTGGGTGCAAAAAGGAAAAAAAAAAAAAAGATAAAGGACCGACAAGACTTGAAGAAGTGGCTGATTTTCAAAAAAAAATACAAAAATAGTAGGAGAGAAAATGAGCAGACTAAAAGATATCCAAGATGCCAGCACTGAGCTGGGATAGAATAAAAAGATCATTACACGTGAGAGTTAGCGGTGTGGTAGATGGAAAAGTGAAAAATCAAAAGTTTTTTCTCATACATAGATTTACCCATACAAGGCCTCAAGATACCCCCAAATGGACCTCAGAAATGGATTCTACGGCCAATCTTACCCCTAGTCACCACTGAAGGTGTCACTGGGGCCCCTCTGGATTGGAACCTACACTTCTTTGGACACTGAACACCCATCACATGTTCAACATACCCAGTCACCAACCTGTCACAAGCCTCAATTCAAGGATCACAGCATTATGCTTATACACATCACAGGATACAAACATACATCTCCCCATCAGAGTACAGTCATTACATATTATCAAGTACTCTTCTATTTCCATATTATGACATCATCACACACTGACTCTGCAGCCTCAGACTTCATTTATGCACCCCCTGCATCTACCTGTCAACATGCAGGCTACTGTCACTTTATGCAGCCTTCATGCAACTCTACTGCATTCTTCTGACATCATTTATGTACCCTTGACATATTATGACATCATTTGTATCTGCTCCCACCAGCTAAAATCCCTCACACTGTTGTCTAGATTAGTTGAAACCCTAACCCACAAGCCCTCTGGGGCTCCACTTTTGTCTATATAAGGAGCTCTCTCCTCCCCAGTTGTCAGCTCCTCAGCTCAGTACTCACCAGTTATTTACACACCACCTTCACACTTACCATCACATCTATACCTCACCACAACCCTCATATTTGCAAATAACTACTGAAATCACTCTTAACTCACACATACCTGTCATTGAACCACGTCATCTGGAAGAAGACCAGACCTATCACCTGATTGGAACTTGCCAATCTTAGCTTGGTGGGTCTTGTTTATCTGATAGCAGAAGGGCAGAGTTTTGCACCTCCATCATCCCCTTCACCATTCAGCAAAAGGATTTCACAGCCACTTTGAGTCTTACAGCGGAGAATTGGAAACCAAGAAATTCCTGGTTATTTTTGAGATTCCCTCACACCAACTACTTATGTACTTTTATTCATGAGCCCTACTTGCACTACACAAATCACAGTGCTTGCAGGCTTTGTTACGCTTGGCATAGCGGGTATCAGCAGCATAAGCAGCAAGGGGTAGTGAAGTAGTCAAGCTTACCAACTCGCCTGATAGCATTCATAATCCACATGTTCACTTGCACAAAGCTGCCTTGTAGGTTTTGTACCCCCACATAACTTGCACAAGCTGCCTTGTAGGGTTTGGGCCACAAAAAAAACTTGCAAAAAGCTGCCTTGCAGGTTTTGCGCCCCCACAAAACCTGCACAAAGCTGCCTTGCAGGTTTTGCGCCCGCATAAAACTTGCACAAAGCCACCATGCAGGATTCAAGCCCCCAAGTTACTTGCACAATCCGCCTTGCAGGTTTTGGGCCACCACAAAACTTGCACAAGCTGCCTTGCAGGTTTTGCACCCCCACAAACCAGCTCCACAAATTTCTGGAAACAATCCTTGGGAAACCTTGATGAATAGTGTTCTGAAAATGGGTAGTCAAACCATCCTAATGACAACTTTTCCAAAAGTATCCTAAGGACCATTTTTGACAAGATCAAAATGAATCCTTAGGATGCTGTTGGTTCGGATGGGTCCTCAGTGTGAGGGCATCCTTGGGACCAATCCCAACATGAGTGTCCTCAGGACAGGTTGAAGCTGTCCCAGGGTTAATTTTCATTAAAAGCATCCTTGGGACAGGCCCAAACCTTAGATACAGGTCCTGTGATGTAGTGCATACAGGGCAGTGAAACCTCTCCCACATACATGACTTGTTTTTGCAGGTGGTGGATATTAGGGGGTTTCAAACATGGTGCAGGTCCTGTTTTAGGAACCCCCAATTCACAAAATCAGGGCACCTGCAACACACCCACCCAATTTTACCCAAAAAACATACAGAAATAATTTGAAAATTCATTTTTCAGGAACTTTGTTTTCCTGAATTGGGGTTCCTGAACTGGTACCTGCACCATGTTTGAAACCCCCTATTGAGACTGAATCATTTGAAATCATAATCAAAGATTTTTGTGATGGTGTTGAACCCTTTTTTAAACAACCCAAACAATAAAAACCAATTTTCAGATAAAACAAAGTGGACTAAATCAATTAAGAATAATGCAAGTCCCATTATTATGATCAACTTAGATCAAAGCAGAGATCAAGGGGATTCAGAGCTTCTTCCCATAACCACAACTAAGGTACAAAGCACCAACAATAATAAACTTGCAGCTTCTTCCTATTACACAATTCAATATTTATTCTTTCCAATTTTTGTGCCAAAAAGTAACCATGGTTTTACATTGTCTCATTTTCACAGTTTGTATCTTGGTCACAGTCAAACTGAGAAGTATGAACTGGATTGTCTTAGTTCCCAACATAATGATGCCAGCTAGCCATATATAAAGATTGGCTGAGTTTATGAAGTCTATTGATTTGGTTCCATGATGCGTGTACATAAGAATAATACATTATGTTTTATAGGTCCAGAGAGGGGACAAGAGACGAAAAGAAAAAGCCAGATCACACACACAAAAAGAAAGGATGGATGTTGCTCAGATCGAAAAATCATAAACCAATCCCGTTAGAGAGAAGGCCACTGATGCCAGAAGTGTGGCAGAAGGATATGGAAAAAGGTGTCGAAAGTGGAAGGATTTTTTACGGTCGTCACTGAGATGCATTTTGAAAAATCATTACAAAATACTCGGGCGAGAACAGTCAAGCTGTTTAGAAAGACTGGAAGAACGAGTTCCCGAAAGACTCTAGGCTTTGAGCAGTTTGAGGAGTGGGAAGGGTGAACCGATCAACTCCAGATGTCAGAGAAAACGTCTTTGCTATTGCCGTTTGTTGAATTGGTACCACTGGTAAAGCTGCCAAATGGGTCTTGATTCTGATGTCGTAGGTGGTCGGAGGGAGAAGCCCAAACATTGTTGCTATCTGCGAATGTGTTGTTTTGGGGTAGAGTCGAGGGCTTTGGAAGAGTATGAGGATGTCAGGAGATATTCATTTTGAGAGATGGAAGACTGGAAGGACCCACGTGATTGACGTTGTTGAGCTGAGGCATCGTGCTGGTTGCACCAAAGTTCAAGCCATTGAACTGATTGTTGACGGCGTTCATGTTTGTGGCCTGGCCGATTGGACTTGCGTAGCTTTGTTGGGGTTTGGTCGCAAAAAGTGAAAGGATGTCGTTCTTGACATCTTTCCTTCCAGCAGGGGCCGTGGCAGTGACTGCAGCTGCCGAAGCTTGAGGCGAGAAGTCCAGGTCAAATAAGCCCCCGCCAACACTCGGTTGAACATTATTTACGGTCTTTGCATTCGCAGCCCCAGAGGCTGGCTTTGCGGGCTGCTCAGTTGGACCGCCGAAGAAATCCATCGAGTTGTCGGTCATTGGAACTGAAGTAGCAGGTTTACTCATCGTTGGTGGCGTGACTTTGGTTATCGACGGGTTTGATGGTACAGCTTTCTGGGCAACAGGAGCTGGCTAGAGAAATGTAAATAATTTTGTCAATCTCACGAAAGATTTTAAGGAGCCGGAATAAATGGAAATGCTCTTACAGCAGCAGGAGCAACGTGCTCATCACCGTCTAACGTCTCAGGTTCTGGTACAGGACCCTCCATTGCCCAACGTTTACTTTCGTACTTGCTGCGTATAAAGCTTTCAATCTTACTACAAATGATTTTTGTCGTGACTCTATGGGTTCAGTACGGGTTGAAGAAGAAAATCGCAGCTCATTAAGACTGCACTCAACTGGTCTGGAGGCATATGCCCAGGACGGAGATGAGCTTCCCAATATGCGTTAGCTCTTTTGTTGCCCCATCGTTGAACGCAAGCTACTTGTTCGGGAGTCCAAGTATCAAGATCGATAGATTTGACTGATGTATGCGAACAAGGTCAGAAGTTTTGTCTTGAAATAATTGTAGTCATACAATCAAAACGATCACATACTTCTGGTGATGTGAACGCCCATACTTCGATGGATGCCACTGCAACGGATGCACATGAAACATCCGAGGTTAGTCGAGGCCCATCGAGGATCTATAACAAATCAACAGGTTTGACCAAATCAGTCAGTGAGAGGTGAGAACATTCCTTGTCAAGTTATATTAAGGAGGTTGAATCGATTGACCGTTTCTTTTGCAATCGGCGCACAGTTTGTTTTCGGGTTGGCGGAGCATGGTCTTCAACACTTCAGCATGGCGGGCATTGAGCGCTTTGTTGTCACGAGCACTTCGGGTGGCCATTCTTGGTCTGGTTGGAGTGGAGGTACAAAGAACGGGCAAGACGGAGACCACTGGTCGATTTCTGATGCAAAACCCCCGGGGTATGATGACGCCGGTCGGGAGGAGCGTTATCCGGGGGCCGCATTCATAAAGTTCTTTATTCGTGACACATGCAGCAACTCACATGTCACGTACAACGCAGACGATCAGTAGGACCGAGGGGGTTGTTAACAGGCCTCGACCCCGAACCCTATACCCCCGGTAGACAGTATCTGCCGAGGCTCGAGCGGTCAACAGGGCGCGACGCAGCACCACTTGTCTCTGACCAGCTTCTCTTGACGACATCCAAGGATAGATCATTCCGATATGAATCGCCCGCTTCCTTTCACGCATCCAGGTCAGCATCCCTTATTCATCAATTCTCCGTCATTTTGACTGATCAGACTTGACATTTGAACCGAAAAAAGATTTGCAACAGTATACCTACGCGTTCCAGCAAGGACAGGAACAAGGCGAATATGATGAAGAGGATGGAAGTCAAGAAGATGATGAAGGCGAAGAAGAAGGCGATGGAGAGGAAGACGAAGGTGAAGAAGAAGTAGCCGAGGTAGAGGATGGGATAAATGAGGGCGAAGAAGAAGAGGAGGATGAAGAGGAAGAGGAGGAAGAGGAAGAGGAGGAAGAGGAAGAGGAAGAAGAAGAGGAAGAGGAGGAAGTGGAAGAACGAGGACCCAGTACTTTACCCGATCCAGCTGCTCATCAAATGACATTTGCTCTAGTGCAGAAACCAATGACCGTTCGACAAAGAAAGGAATTGGAGAAAATCGCCAGGCAGCAGGAGCGTCAGCGGAAGAAAGAACTGAAGGAACGAGAGAAGGCAGAAAGGCTAGCGAAAAGGGAGCAAGAAAAATTAGCGCGGATCGCCAAGAAGGAACAACTACTGCTCCAGTCCAAGGCAGCTAAGAAAGCCAAAGCAACGCTGGATGGCGATCAACGCGCCTGGAGTATCGGTAGACCAATGAAGACAACCGGTTCATCCTCCCAACTATTAACCACTCGTAAAATCAAAGTTGACAGTCGAATCGAGACCGTAAGAAGACTCATCACTCATGCCGAAAACGGCGAGCTGCATATCCACCCATCAGGAGCTGCCCTTGATCCATCTGGCAACACGCGGTGGTGCGAGACGAAAGTCCATCAAGGTGTCACTTACTTAGTCGAAGATGATGAACTAACCCTTCCCAGCGACCCTAAAGGTGACACGAAAGTCACTCCAGAAGGCGTCTTACTAGGCGGTAAGTCTAGCGCTTTAGCCATCCCGAAACTCACTTGCTTCCATCGATCTGAGCTAATATTTCTCCCCCTTCATTTCGTACAGGTCGGCAGTATAAAATTCCGACGTTTACTTCCAAAGATAGGGCAAATCACAACAAGCACTTCGTGCTGTCTATTGATGCTGCGAGAGCTGCAGGCTACCGAGATTCGTTGTATTTTTTTCGGCGGAATCCTTTGATTCAAAAGCTCCCGTGAGCCATAATGCTGAATTTTCACTTGCGCTTCCTTGGTTCATCAGCGGAAGTATCTCATTGCCTGAAACCCTTTGTCTTAGTTGTACCCAGCTGGAAAAGGACGAGCTGATATGCGCTGGCTTTCTATCCGGAAACCTCAAGTCACGAGCTGTGACCATGTGTTCTGCAAGGAACGCCTTCAAAGTCATGGGTGCACGCTTTTTAAAAGGTTTGGCAGTCTCAATCATTGGATTTACCCTCAAGCCCCCCAAAAGCAATTCACGGACTGATTGACTTGGCTTTCATTCGGATAATCGACCAATATGACGGTTTAAGATGGTAGACATGTGGTTGACGACTATTATGAGGATGCGGCTTTAGCCAGTGGGGCAAACTCAGGAGAAATCGCCCTCGCCGATGGGTCTGAGCCACAGGACAGAGCGGCGTCCAATTCAGCCCCTGGTCAACCTGGAGATCCCTCCGCCCTACCCGATATGCCGGAGAGTACGACGCGACTGCCCTGCCAAAGTGCATTTCGCCTAGCGCTGAATCGCGTTAACCCCTCCGCGGCTGGTTCGGCTTCTTTGGGACTCAAGACAATATTTGGTGGTGATGGAAAGGCTCCTTCGATCGCGATCCCCAACGATTCAAAGGAACGAAGGCGTCGGATGGCTAGTCATCTGACTGCGAAGAACTGGATGATACATTATTGCCGCGCTATCAGTGAGATGAACCGACACCTTCGTGGGATCAGAAATGAGCGCATGGTGCCTTTCCCAAAGTACCCATCAATCGCGCGTCTGGCTGCAGATCCCTCAACTAATGGAGCGATTGGGACACTAGCCAATAATGCAGTAGAGGAAGAGATGGAGTGGAGAGAGGTCGAAGTCGAGATGCGCTTGAACACTGACGGAAAGATTATGGAGCCTGGCGAGGAGATGGACACGAAGGAAGAGCCGGATGACGATGACGACAATAATTCTAATGCCGGAGGTCCGTCGGCTTCTGCGCCTGAGCCAGCTCAAGTTTTTTCCCGAATCACCAATCCTCTCCCACCTTCATCGATCATTACCATCTATGGGGTGAAAAACTCATCGACATCTCAAGAGCAGACCAACACAGGAGAAGGCACTCCGGGACAAGGAGGGGGTGGGGCCGATTCGTCTAGGGTGGGTGGCTCTGGCCTGCACCCAGCTCGGGCACGTTCTCCGCACAAACGACCCTTCAAATTGCGCGGAAAGAAATCTCAGAATGATTGGTGGACGACGACGACTAGAGTGCTTGAGCAAAGACCCAAGCAACCCGTTATGGGTCTATTAGACGTCCACACCGGTCAGCCTCACGTTCGACAGGATACACAATCCACGATGGCCATCTGGGAGACGGCGGACGATCTTGACGATTGGACGAGATGTAACAAACGCCAGAAGTTAAACGGATCGCAAATTGATCCTCAAGCCGGCTATGATCCCTCATTGCTGGAGTCCAGGACGATCATGAACGGGCCTGGAATCGGCAGACCTGGATTAAGCTCAGTTAACGATACTATCTTGATTGAAACCATATTCGACGATGAATTAACTCGACCCAAATACGAATTATTGCCAGGCATGTGGGACTTCAGGTCTATAGATCCTCAAGCATGACTGAAAGTGGCAAAAATAAGTCATGTTAAATGCATAATGAACGTGTTGATCTTTATGCATCATTTGCCAATGAAAAAAGCTGTTACAAATAATGAAATGCAAATGTTAACCCACTACTTCGTCGTTCCCTTCGATGAGAATGGCGGGAAGGTAGAAGGACCTTCTATCTTCTCATCAGAGAAAACATTGCGGCAAGCGGGTATACCTTGTATCATTTTGCTCGCCGGGATGAATAACCTTCAACGAATAGGGGCAGGGACATTGTACCTTCTCCTGCGAGAGGGCATTCAAGAAAATGTACCAGCCTGTTGGCGAGGTTTTCTTCGGTGAGAAGGTACGAGGTCCCTGCAATAGGTGGTTTCAAAGTTACTGGATCCTGCGTCCAGAGGCGAAATCAAGGAAATAAAAACCCCGCAAAATTCGGTCCCTGAAGTCAACAAGTTTCCCTAGGAGAAAATGTGACAGCAAATTCAGATCACCCAAGATCGTTTGCTACACTTGTTTGCATCCCCAACCGGGGACAGTCGGTCATGTGGGCCGAGCGCTGTTAGCACCCGCGGTGAAGACGCTCAAGGCGCGCTCTTGGGGCGCTCGATCGGGCGTTTCATTCTTAATTTCCAGCCACGACTTCGCTCGATCGGGCGTTTCATTCCAGCCACGACTTGATAAGAAAGTCTCACCATCGACCACAAAACGTATCATCAATGTCATTGTTATTTCTACGATCCCGCACCCCATGGAGCCTGAAGGCCTTCCCTTTAGGTCTCGCGAATCGTGTGGTGATATTGGCCCACCCTCGGCTTTCTTCTTCGAAATCTGGCCTCGCAGACAAGGCACCAAAAACGCAGCCGAGCGAAGGCAAACCACCATCGAAGAGAAGCAGCGCCATCAAGACTACAGATAAACCCCCGGCCAGTAAGTTTTTTGAATATTCTTTGCCCTGCGGGCTAGCTAGACGCTCATTCTTTTCACTTGCTGAACCTTTTAGAAGCACGACCCAGGAAATTGGTACCACCTAAGAGAGCGATGAACGTCATGCAATTAGTCACAGAAGATGTGATGGCTGTTAGTCTTTCATTTTTACTCCTTATATTTCGGGCTGTCGATCTTAATATCCATCCAATCGTGATAGTCATGCGAAC